>NC_057810.1:361056038-361360727 GCF_018294505.1 Triticum aestivum
TCTAATGTTGCAAATATTCCAGAAAAAATCATCGTAAAGTTTCATCATGTTTGAACTTCTGCAGGTATGCTTTTTCTGTGAAACCAAAAACAAGAAAAAAGAGGAACTGACCTCGGGCACTAAATTAATAGGTTATTTAAAAAATGATATATAAAGCATACAAAAGTGATAATATAAAAGAATGAAGCAATAAAAAATTAAAGATTCTTGGAGACATATCAGTAGCCGACATTGAATGTTTGACTCGTACTTCGTGTTCTTGATAGCAGCAAAGTGAAGGAAATATTCCCTAGAGGCAATAATAAAGTTGTTATTTTATATTACCTTATTCATGATAAATGTTTATTATTCATGCTAGAATTGTATTAACCGGAAACTTGATACATGTGCAAATACATAGACAAAACACCGTGTCCCTAGTATGCCTCTACTAGACTAGCTCGTTGAACAAAGATGGTTAAGTTTCCTAGCCATGGACATGAGTTGTCATTTGATAAATGGGATCACATCATTAGTGGAATTATGTGATGGACAAGACCCATCCGTTAGCTTAGCATAATGATCGTTCGGTTTTATTGCTACTGCTTTCTTCATGTCAAATATATATTCTTCCGACTATGAGATTATGCAACTCCCGGACACCGGAGGAATGCCTTGTGTGCTATCAAACGTCACAATGTAACTGGGTGATTATAAAGATGCTCTAGAGGTATCTCCGAAGGTGTTTGTTGGGTTGGCATAGATCGAGATTAGGATTTGTTACTCCGAGTATCGGAGAGGTATCTCTGGGCCCTCTCGGTAATGCACATCGTATGAAACCTTGCAAGAAACGTGACTAATGAGTTCGTTACATGATGATGCACTATGGAATGAGTAAAGAGACTTTCCGGTAACGATATTGAATTAGGTATGAAGATACCGACGATCGAATCTGGGGCAAGTAACGTACCGATGACAAAGGGAATAACGTATGTTGACATTGCGGTTCGACCGATAAAGATCTTCCTAGAATATGTGGGAACCAATATGAGCATCCAGGTACCGCTATTGGTGATTGACCGAAGAGGTGTCTCGGTCATTTCTACATAGTTCTCGAACCCGTAGGATTCGCACACTTAACGTTCGATGATGATATGTATTATATGAGTTATGTGTTTTGGTGATCGAAGGTTGTTCAGAGTCCTGGATGAGATCACAGACATCACGAGGAGTCTCGAAATGGTCGAGAGGTAAAGATTGATGTTGGAAGGTTATATTCAAAGTCCCGAATGGTTCCGGAGAGGTTCAGATATTTTTCGGAGTACCGAGGGGTTACCGGAACCCCCAGGGAGGTACTGGGCCTTAATGGGCCATAGGGGAGAGGAGAGGCAGGACACGAGGAGGTGGCGCCCCACCCCTGTCGGTGTACAAAAGTATGGGTGCTTCTGTACCCCTTACTTGTGCACGGACGGTCGCAGCCACCCCTACAGCAAGGCTTGGCGAGGCAGAGGAAGACAGCAGGAGACAAGAACAAAGAACATCAAGGCAAGTGCTCAGAGTAGCAAGCAGCAAGAGGCAAGTAGGGCCATGCCCGGCAACAAGCCTTGCCGAGGCGACCTGCGAGGCCCCCGGCAAGGGCAGCTCGCGAAGGGACCAGCAGGGCCACCACCCTTGGGGTTGAGAGCTCTGACACCATCGACAATGTTCAAGATCAAGATTTGAAGAGCACATGCCTGGTAGCATCCGGTTCCCCACGACGATCCACAGCCCACAAGTCCATGTGGCATCAAATGATGAAGACCCCTGGCAAGACCCTTGCCGGGGATGATTCCAAGGCCCCCGGCAAGCCTTGCCAGGGACGATCGCCGGGCCGCGGCCAAGCCCGCGCTCGGCAGGGTTCCGCCACCTCACCACCACTCCAACGCAGCGATAAGCATGCCAATGAAGCAGACTCCTGTGTGGCGGCATGAAGATCTTCATGGAAACCGACCACTTTGCCAACACAGCAGCTGGTTGGCCAGCGTGGCGCTGCATGCCTCGTCGGCCCAGATGCATGGCAAGGCAAGGGGAAGCGGCGAAGGACGGGATGGCCTGTGTTGCCGTCCCCAATAAAGCGAGAGGGCACGTGGGCAACACATTAAATGCGCTTGTCCTACGTTGATCGAGTGATAAGCTCATATCACTATAGTTTGCCACCTCCTATGTGCCACTGTGGCAACCCCTTTGTGTATAAAAGGAGGTCCAAGGTACACAGAGAGAGGAATCAGACTTTTGGACAAATCACACATCATAGCTAGTTCAAAATCTCAAGAACACTCATATAACCAGATAAAGCAGGAGTAGGGCATTATGCATCTTCGCGGCCCGAACCTGGATAAAAATCCTCTGTGTCCTAATGGCTCGACCTGCTCTTCGTGCAACTAATCCCCCACCGAACGTAGAAGGGATCCTTGTGACCCCATAGGTGATCGGTTTCCCCGACATCTTTGACATGCCAGGTAGGGGGTGTTAGTTGTGAGAATCTAGTCCGTAGTTAGTGCAGTAGCTCTTTCATCGCCATGGCTCCGAAGAAGAAGACGGCTGCGGCGATCGGCCCGTCCGGGGCCGCTCCGCCCGCACCCGCGCGGACGGGCGACGGGGCGGGCACCAGCGGTGGAGGAGATCGAGATCGTCCACACCATCCGAATACAAGAAATCAGGCCGCCGGCGTCCTCCGCAGCAGCGACGAGGGTCGGCACGCCGTCGCGCCCAAGGGTGGAGATGTGCCACCTGTGGGTGGTGTAGGGACCTCCAAGGGCGGAAGATCGACCTCGCCAACGCGCATGCCATGGTCTCCTTAGCTCATGCACGACGAACCACATCGCGATGATGAGGACCCCGGGCGCTGCCACGACAAGAGCCCTCAGCGTCACTCTCAAGACACGCAGGGCCGACATGCACATCATGGTGCAAGCGAAAAGAGCACGCGGCCATGGAATTGAGATGTGACTCCTTCTAACGTGCTTAGACGTCCGAGTTCCTCCCATTCCTCACGCTTGTCGCTGCCACCCACGCGAGCGGAAGCGCTGTCGTGAGCGCAGCTGCTCGTCGACTTTCCTCCTACCTTGGAGAAGCAAGAGGAGTGCATGGCTGCTATCCAAAGCCTTATAGGCCATGCCAACAGAGATGGCCACCGGGGAGCAAGCCCCTCACGGCGCCAAAATGAAGAGTCGACGCGTGTAGGCTGTGGAAGGGTCGAGGGCGCCGCAACCACGGTTCACTCCCCTCCGCCACGATCAGCCCGTCGGGCCGACGCCAGGGACAACGTGTCCACGGCATCGTCAGACCCACGGATGCGCTGTGACCAGCGCCAAATTCTTCAAGGGCGCCTCAATGAGGACGCCCGGACTACCATCGAGCGGCAAGGGGAAGCACGTCACTAGTCCGATAGGCGTGCTGGGCCCGCTGAGTACAGGCCTGCCCCGGGGATGCTAGTGATTTGCCATATGCAATCACTGGTCCAGCATTCACCCGCAAGTTGCGGCAGTTCCATTGGCCCAACACCCGCACGTTCAAACCAGAGGTCCCGGAGAAGTACGATGGCAAGACTCACCCGTCTGAGTTCTTGAGCATTTACACCATTGTGATGCAAGCTGCCGGAGCACAGGATGACAAGATACTCGCCAACTATTTCCCGTTGGCACTTAAGCCCAATGTCAGGTCATGGTTGTTGCACCTGCCGATAGATTCCATTGCCTCTTGGTCTGACCTGTGCCACGAGTTTGTTGGTGCCTTCACAGGCGGCCACGTAGGTCCTGGGCAGGCAAGTGACCTGCATGTGATCCCTCAGAGGGACGGCAAATCCTTGCGCAAGTACATATAAAGGTTTAGCCGCGTGTAGTACAACATCCCCGATGTTCATCCAGCCGCCATCATCAGCGCGTTCCACCAAAACATGCGCAATAGAAAGATGCGTGAAGAGTTGGCCATGAACAAGGTCGCGGATGTTGCTGAGCTGTACGTTCTGGCTGACAGATGTGCCCAGGCGAAGGAAGGACGGAAGTACCCCAGCGAAGACACCGACATGGGAAGTGACTCAGAAGACGAAGACATTGTCGCCCCAGCAAAGAAGGGTCGGCGGCGTAACAGGAAGCGCAAGGGCAAGACCGTGCTTGCCTTTGAGGAATCTGGTGACCCCGACACCGCCAAGAAGGCCAAGGTCGACGACCTCGGCAAGGAGGTTGCTGGGTGCGACGCATGCTGGGCTTTGGCGGCTGCCGACAAGTCAGAGGGCTCCGACAAGCAGTACTGCAAGATTCACCATACCAAGGGCCACGATCTCCAGAACTGCCGCCAAGTGGAGCTGCTAATGGAGAAGCAAAGGGCTGAGTACGAGAGATGAGGCAAGGAGAAGGGCCAAGGAGGCGTTGAAGGGTCCGGCAAGAATCACGGCGGCCAAGGAGGACGCGGCAACAAGGAAAAGCAGCAAGAGAGGCCTGCCCGAGGACGCAACAAGAAAGAGGAGGATGATGATCGTGATGATGACGATGAATCCACCGAGCATGAGTTCCAGAAGGCAACAGAAGTCATTTGTGTCAACGGAGGTGATTCGCTGCATTCTTCTCACCGCCAACTGAAACAGTGGGCGTGTGAGATTAATGAAATAGAACCAATGCTCGATGCCCAGAAGCCGTTGAGGTGGTTCCACACGCCTATCGTCTTCGACACCGAGGATCACCCTGATCGCATCACTGCGGTCAAGTGTTTGCCGTTGTTGGTATCCCCAACTATACGCAACCTCAAGGTGATGAAGATGTTAGTTGACGATGGGGCCGACCTTAACTTGATCTCACCCCATGTGGTCAAGAGGCTGCAGATCCCCGATGAGGACCTTGAAGAGACAGGCACGTTCCAAGGGATCAACCGGGGAGAAGTCAGCCCAAGGGAAAGGTCACACTACCAGTTACATTTGGCAGCGACCTCAACTACAGGACGGAGAGGATTGTTTTCGATGTCGCTGAGATCCCGTTGCCATACAGTGGGATCCTTGGTCGCCCCGCGCTGGCCAAGTTCATGGCAACGTTGCACTACGCCTACAACAAGTTGAAGATGCCTGGCCCGATGAGCATCATCACCGTCGACTGCGATAGGAAGGATGCACTCATCTACGCCGATCAGCTCTACCTAGAGGCGGTTGTAGCATCGACCGCCAAGGCACATGCTCCTGCCATAGGGAAGAGGACCAGTAAGGCTTCAGCTGTCGACAAGACTCCTCGCTCCGGGAAGGGCTCCTGTACCTTCTCTGGCAAATGCGCCTCCTTGGAGTGCGGTGTTTCCGCCGAAGACATACCAGAGAGCTCTAGCGGAAAAAGAAAAAAGTCCAAGGCGGCCCCACCGGAAACCAAGAAGGTGTCCATCAAGGAGGACGGCACGGGCAAAGCTTTCATCATAAGCTCCACCCTTGACAGGAAATAGGAACGTGCAGTCGTCGCCTTCCTGCGGGCGAATGTCAATGTGTTTGCATGCCAAGCATCCGACATCCCCGGCGTTCCCAGGGAGGTGATTGAGCACCATCTTGCTATCTGCCCTCATGCACGGCCCGTCAAGCAGAAGGTTAGAAATCAAGCTTTGGAGCAACAAGAGTTTATCATCGAGGAGATCAGGAAGTTGGAGGCAGCAGGTTTGGTCAAGGGAGTTCTCCACCCGACGTGGTTGGCCAATCCGGTTGTAGTACATAAGGAAAATGGGAAGTGGAGGCTATGTATCGACTATACTGATATCAATAAAGCCCGTCCTAAGGATCCTTTCCCATTGCCACGTATCGATCAGATAGTGGACTCCACTACTGGGTGCGACCTGCTGTCGTTCCTTGATGCTTATTAGGGTATCATCGGATCTTCATGGCAAAGGAAGATGAAGAGAAAACCGTGTTCATCACCCCATGTGGTATGTACTGTTTTGTACGGATGCCTTTCGGGTTGAAGAGAGTTGGTTCAATGTTCGCTCGGGCAGTCCAAATTGGTTTTGAGCCCCAGCTCCATAGAAATATGGAAGCTTACATGGACAACATAGTTGTCAAAACCAAAGATAAGGCTACATTCGTGCAGGACCTAGAAGAAAGTTTTGCAAACTTGCACAGGATCAACCTCAAGCTCAACCCAGAGAAGTGCGTGTTTGGCATTCTGTCCAGCAAGCTTCTTGGTTTCTTTGTGTCTCAACGTGGGATCAAAGCCAATCCCAACAAGATTAAAGCAATCGAGCAAACTGAGGCGCCAAGACGGGTCAAAGATGTCTGGAGGCTTGCCGGCTGTGTCGCCGCCCTGAGTAGATTCATCTCTAAGTATGCTGAGTGTGCCCTCCCCTTTTTCAAGATTTTGAAAAAGGCTGTTCCAATAAAATGGACCTTGGAGGTAGAGGCAGCGCTGCAAGATTTGAAGAGATACCTCTCGTCTACGCCGATACTGGTCGCACCCAAGCCACGAGAGACGTTGCTGCTATACCTGGTGGCGATGAATCAAGTGGTTAGTGCCGCGCTAGTGGCACGGAGAGAAGTTGAGGAAGAGGCGACAGCGGAGGCAAGGCCCTTAGGAGAAAAGCTGGACCCAACGGGCTTCGATCTCGACAAGGGAGAGCCCCCGGCAGGACCCGATCCCGGCAAGATAGCACATGCGCAGGCAAGCGAGGTAGAGCAGAAGAAGAAGGTGATGCAGCACCCAGTCTACTTTGTCAGCGCCCTCTTGCAGGGGGCTAGGTCAAGGTACTCCGGGATGCAGAAGTTGCTCTTTGGCCTCCTTATGGCCTCAAGAAAGCTGCGTCACTATTTTCAAGCACACGAGATCACTGTCGTCACTCGCCTCCCATTGCAACGGATTTTGCACAATCCAGATGCGACAGGGAGGATTGTGGAGTGGGCAGTGGAGCTGTCAAGCTTCAGGCTCAGCTTTGAAAGTACCTCGACAATCAAGAGTAGAGCCTTGGCAGAATTCATAGCAGAATGGACATCCATGCCCGATGAAGAAGTTCAATAAACCACCCTTCCCGGCAAAGAGGCAAGTAGTCATTGGATTATGTACTTCAATGGAGCCTTCTCGTTACAAGGTGCAGGTGAAGGTGCCGGCGTGTTGCTCGTCGCGCCCATCGGAGAACGCCTCAAGTACGTGATCCAGATGCACTTCCTCGGGATAGGTTGACAAACAACACTGCAGAGTATGAGGGGTTGCTCGCTGGTCTTAGGATCGCGGCAGACCTCGGGAGCAGAAAGCTTATTATCAGAGGAGACTCACAACTTGTTGTTAGGCAAGTCAACAAGGATTATCAGAGCCCGCTGATGGAGGCTTACATGGATGAAGTGAGGAAGTTGGAGGAGCGCTTTGACGGTCTACAAGCAGAGCATGTTCCTCGAGCAGAGAACAGCATTGCCGATGACCTGTCGAAGCACGCTGCCCTCAAGCTACCTGTGGAATGAGGTACCTTTGTGCTTCAATTAACTCAGCCATCTGACGAGCCGTCAGCAGAACAGAACAAGCGAAGGAAAACGGGGCCCGACAAGTACTTTCCCGCAGAGCTCCCAGGAGCCGCCGGCAAGGAAGTTGCTGGGTACCCCAAGCTTGCCAAGGAGCAGCAGCTTCCGACGGGGCCCCAGGCCCTTGCCATCGAGGTGGCTGCCCCCGCATCGGAAGACATGCCTTTAGCCCTTGCCGTCAAGCCCCAGACTCCAGCATGGGCACAACATACGGTCTGTTTCCTCCAAACGGGAGAGCTCCCGGAGGAGCAGGAAGAAGCAGAAAAAGTAGCCCGTCGGTCCAGCATGTACCAGTTCGTGGATGATGACCTTTATAGAAGAAGGTCAAACGGCATGAAACTGAAGTGTATTCCTCGGGAGGACGGACTAGAGTTGTTGGCAGAGATACACGAAGGCATATGTGGCTCCCACATAGGGTCGAGAGCCCTTGCCGGCAAAGCATTCTGGCAGGGTTTCTTCAGGCCTACTGCCCTCCAAGATGCAACGGTACTAGTAACCAAGTGTGAAGCGTGCCAGTTTCATTCGAAGAAGCTCCATCAACCAGCTCAAGCCCTTCAGACAATCCCTCTCTCCTGGCCTTTTCGGCTCGACATACTGGGCCCCTTTCCCCGCGTTGTCGGGGCTTTGAGTACTTGTACGTTGCAATTGACAAGTTCACAATGTGGCCAGAAGTGGAGCCAGTGAGGAAGGTGACAGCACAATCAGCCATCAAGTTCTTTGAGGGACTCGTCTGCCATTTTGGTGTGCCAAACAGAGTCATCACCGACAACGGCACGCAGTTCACAAGCCGCACCTTCATGCACTATATCCAGGACCTTGGCAGCAAGGTATGTTTTGCTTCTGTTGCTCATCCAAGAAGCAATGGCCAAGCAAAAAGGCAAATGTTGAAGTGTTGCGAGGCCTAAAAACAAGGACTTTCGACAAGCTGTGCAAGTGTGGAAGGTGCTGGATTGATGAGTTGCTAACGGTTCTTTGGTCAATCAGAATGACACCAAATCGAGCCACTGGCTAGACACCCTTTGCCCTGGTCTACGGGGCAAAAGCAGTTCTCCCCACTGAACTCATAGACAGGTCATATCAAGTGCTCGCTTATGATGAGCTTGAGTAAGAGCGGTTGCACCATGATGATGTGACGCTCCTTGAGGAAGATAGTCTGCGACCTGCTGTGCGAGCCGCTCGCTACCAGTAAGCCTTGCACCACTACCATAGCCGGAAGATTCACGCCTGAAGCTTCGAGGAAGGCGACCTTGTTCTTCACCGCATTCAGTCCACCAAGAATTCCAACAAGTTGACGCCAAAGTGGGAAGGCCCCTATTGGGTAATACGAGTCACCAGGCCCGGCGCAGTCCACCTGGAGACCGAAGATGGCATTCCAGTGAGCAACTCCTGGAACATTGAACATCTTCTCAAGTTTTACCCATAGGGTACGGTTGCCGGGAGCTCCGGCAACCCCCCCCCCCTTGTACTAGCCTTGCCGGAGCTCCCGGCAACCCCCCCCATTTGTACTAGCCTTGCCGGAGCTCCCGGCAACCGCACCCTATGTACAGAGCCAGGCGCAGACCCTGCACGCAACGAGATAGTTTTTAGCTTGTATAGTTTCTTGCTAGTTTCCATGTTCATATATAGGTATGCATGCGTACTTGTCCAGGATATTGTGCTATCATAGATTCTAACAGGTGTTGGGGAACCGCCAAGATTCCATGCCCCTGTCCTCTCTTCCCTCCGGCCGCAGTGACAACACCTTAGCAAGAGATTGAGAAGACTGCTTGGCGTGGCGTCTCCATCAACAACTTAATTAGATAAAGTTCCTCCCCTGCCCATTCATGTTCATAATTTGTGACTTGCGCATTAGAAAACCTCGCCACTTTATCTAGACTTGGGTGCTCCCATCCCCGACTCAAACGCTGCTTCGGTCGGGGTAATTGCAGTAACCATGGGCAAAAGAAGAGTTTAGCAGGGGCTGGACCCTGTGTCTGTAACCCGTCAGATGTGATTCTCCGACAGGCACAGGAGCGTTGGCAAGATAGCTTGCCGGGGAGACTCGTTTATTTTTCATTGAAGGGGCATTTTGCCTCTGCACGAGCGTACACGTGCATGAGTTCCCGGCGAAAGCTCATCTTTTTATTTGATATGCCGATGCAAGTACAGATATTACAGAACATAAACGTGGGCTCGGTAGAGTACATTTCCTAGAAAATTAAGATTTGGCAAGTTCCTACAAATTGAGAAAAAGATAAGTGTCCCGTAATCCCCGTTCTTGCCCCATTCCTTTCCAGGCACGGTGGGACGCGCAAAGTGACGGGCATGGGGAAGTGGGCAATAGAGAGCTTGACGAGGAAGCCCGCCGACCACCGTCGCCAGGGACAGCAGGACGAGTCCCCCGGCAAGGCGTGTTGCCGGGGGAGGGAGCGGGCCAGACGATGGTGCGGCCACTGGCGGTCAGCCAGAATCGGAGTCGTCGTCCTCCCGCCCACTGCCGTCATCATTGCTGGTGCCATCCTCCTCACTACTGTCGCTTGAGGAGGAGCTTTCGTCGTCAGTGGAGCTCTCCACGCAGCACCCTAGGCAAATTTATGAGTTCCCGAAGACCTTGACGGAGAGCAGGCCGCTCTCCATTAACTTAAAATAGAGAACTTGTCCCTCCGCCAAGCTGTGGGCACGTCCGAAGGTCTTCCACCCCTGACGAAGGTACATGACGTGAGGGCGGCAAAGTTGTCGTTCCCGAGGACCCTCATATGAAGCCTCAGGGCCCGCGGGGCCTCCCCCTCCATCACCCGAGCGAACGGAGTCGGAAGCCAGAGGCGACTGCACACAGGCTAATGTAGCCTGATGAAGAACTCATAGGTTTGGTTCTCGATGTGGCCGCCCATCAGAGGAGGAGCCGCCAATGGGAGCGCAGCGGGTACGCTGCCCCGTCCGCCTCCTTCCCGAGCACCGCGACGACCTCGGCCCCGTCCCCTTCCTCTCCCCCTCGCAGCGGGCTCCGCCACTAGAGGCTCCGAGGAAGGAGGGACACGTTGTCGAGCAGAAGCCCTCATCGCCATCGTCGGGGTGCTAGCGCGCCCTTTCACCATGGAAACTCGGAAGAAGATGGCAAGCAAGAGGGAGAAAGGCGGGCGAGTGTGGAGAAGCACCATCCCTCTCCCCCATTTATAGAGGAGCAAGGCCGGAGCCTGGCCACCCAGCCCAAGGGGCGGCCGCCCCGCACGACCAATGCGGCCTCTTGAAGCATGGGGAATCGGAACCGGCCCGCTCCCCCAAACAACAAGCGCCTGATTTTCCGCCTCGGCACTAATGCCCACATCCTCCGCGCTCGCCGCTTGCCCTTCCCAACACATGGAGGGTACGTGGCGAAGCAGAAGGGGGCATAAGGACGGGTGGGATGACCAATTGCAACCCCGTGATCGTGGGGAGCGACGCCTTGCAGGCTGCGACCCGAGTCCACTTAGTAAATGACTAGCACCCCTGCAGATTCCTCCCTTTTTGTAGGATCGAAAGTATGTCTAGAGGGGGGCTGATTAGACTACTTGACCAAATAAAAATCTAGCCTTTTCCCAATTTTAGTTCTTGGAAGATTTTAGCAAGTTAGCACAAGTCAAGCAATCAACCTACACATGCAATTCTAAGAGTATAACAGCGGAATGTAAAACAATTGCATATGAAGGTAAAGGGATGAGTTTGAGGAGGCAAATGCCATGTTGACACGGAGATTTTTTATCCGTGGTTCTGATAGGTGGTGCTATCGTACATCCACGTTGATGGAGACTTCAACCCACGAAGGGTAACAGTTGTGCGAGTCCACAGAGGGCTCCACCCACGAAGGGTCCACGAAGAAGCAACCTTGTCTATCCCACCATGGCCATCGCCCACGAAGGACTTGCCTCACTCGGGTAGATCTTCATGAAGTAGGAGATCTCCTTGCCCTTACAAACTCCTTGGTTCAACTCCACAATCTTGTTGGAGGCTCCCAAGTGACCCCTATCCAATCTAGGAGACACCACTCTCCAAGAAGTAACAAATGGTGTGTTGATGATGAACTCCTTGCTCTTGTGCTTGATAACCCACAAGTATACGGGATAGTTGTAGCCTCTTTCGATAAGTAAGAGTGTCGAACCCAACGAGCAGCTAAAGGTAGAACAAATACTCTCTCAAGTCCTATCGGCCACTGATACGACTCTACGCACGCTTGACGTTCGCTTTACCTAGAACAAGTATGAAACTAGAGGTACTTTGTAGGCGTGATAGGGTAGGTTTGCAAGGTAATAAAGAACACGTAAATGTAAACTAGGGGTTGTTTAGATAAAGAAGCAATAAAGTAAATATAGCGAGTGTGGAAAAGTGGTGGTAGGATTTGTGAAATTGTCCCTAAGCAATTGACTACGTTACTAGACTGATAGCAAGTATTATGTGGGAGAGGCCACTACTAGCATGTCATCCCTGACTTGGAATTCTATGCACTTATGATTGGAACTATTAGCAAGCTTCTGCAACTACTAACATTCATTAAGGTAAAACCCAACCATAGCATTAAGATATATTGGTCCCCCTTCAATCCCGTATGCATCAATGTCTATGCTAGGTTGAAGCTTTTGTCACTCTAGCCCTCCAATACATAGTCCTATCAACATACAACTAACCCTAAGGTGTGATCTATGCACGCGCTCATATGATGGGCACCAAAGGACAGCAACATAACCTCAAGCAAATTAAATCAATCATAGCAATTCATCAACCACCAATAGGACAACGAAAATCTACTCAAACATCATAGGATGGCAACACATCATTGGATAATAATATGAAGCATAAAGCACCATGTTCAAGTAGAGGGTACAGAGGGTTGTGAGAGAGTGGACAGCTGAATATAGAAGGGGGAAGGTGATCGAGACGTTGGTGAAGATGACGGCGGTGTTGGTGAAGATCGCGGTGATGATGATGGCCCCCGGCACCGCTCCAGCGCCACCAGAAGCAAGGGGGAGAGAGCCCCCTTCTTCTTCTTCTTCTTCCTTGACTTCCTCCCTAGATGGGAGAAGGGTTTCCCCTATAGTCCTTGGCTCCCATGGCTTGGGAGGAGCGAGAGCCCCTCCGAGATTGGATCTATCTCTCTGTTTCTACGTTCTAGAATTCTGCCCTGGCACCGTTTCTTTTATATCCGGAGATCCATAACTCTGATTGGATTGTAACCTTCGCCCAGATTGTTTTCCAAAAATTAGCTTTCTTGCGGCCAAAGAAAGGCATCAATCGCCTTACGAGTGGCCTAGGAGGGTGGGGGGCGTGCCCACGTGGAGTGGGCGTGGGCCCCTATCTCCTGGCCACCTCGGGCACCGTCTCGCGTTGATTTTACTTCCCAAAAATCACAAATATTCCAAAATAATTCTCCATCCGTTTTTATCCCGTTTGGACTCCGTTTGATATGAGGTTTCTGCGAAACATAAAACATGCAACAGACAGGAACTGGCACTGGGCACTGGATCAATATGTTAGTCCCAAAAATAATATAAAAAGTTGCCAAAAGTATATGAAAGTTGAATAATATTGGCATGGAACAATCAAAAATTATAGATACGACGGAGACGTATCAGCATCCCCAAGCTTAATTCCTGCTTGTCCTCGAGTAGGTAAATGATAAAAAATATAATTTTTGATGTGGAATGCTACCTAGCATAATCTTGATCATATGTCTAATCATGGCATGAATATTAAGACACGAGTGATTCAAGGTAATAGTCTATCATTTGACATAAAAATAATAATACTTCAAGCATACCAACCAAGCAATTATGTCTTATCGAAATAACATAGCCAAAGAAAGCTCATCCCTACAAAATCATATAGTCTGGCTATGCTCCATCTTCATTGCACAAAATACTCCCATCATGCACAACCCCAGTTTCAGCCAAGCAATTGGTTCACACTTTTTAACGCGCTTCAGCTTTTTCAACCCTCACGCAATACATGAGCGCAAGCCATGGATATAGCACGATAGGTGGAATAGAATATGATGGTGAAGGTTTATGTGGAGAAGACAAAAAGGGAGAAAGTCTCACATCGACGTGGCTAATCAACGGGCTATAGAGATGCCCATCAATTGATGTCAATGCGAGTAGGGATTGCCATGCAATGGATGCACTAGAGCTATAAGTGTATGAAAGCTCAAACTGAAAACTAAGTGGGTGTGCATCCAACTTGCTTGCTCATGAAGACCTCGGGCATTTGAGGAAGCCCATCATCGGAATATACAAGCCAAGTTCTATAATGAAAATTCCCACTAGTATATGAAAGTGCTAACTCAAGAGACTCTCTATATGAAGAACATGGTGCTATTTTGAAGCACAAGTGTGGTAAAAGGATAGTAACATTGCCCCTTCTCTCTTTTTCTCTCATTTTCTCTTTTTTTGGTGGGCTTCTTTGGCCTCTCTTTTTTTATTTGGGCTTCTTTGGCCTCTTTTATTTTTCATAAAGTCCGGAGTCTCATCCCGACTTGTGGGGGAATCATAGTCTCCATCATCCTTTCCTCACTGAGGCAATGCTCTAATAATGATGATCATCACACTTTTATTTACTTACAACTCAATATTACAACTCGATATCTCGAACAAAGATATGACTCTATATGAATGCTTCCGGCGGTGTACCAGGATGTGCAATGATCTAGCATAGCAATGACATCAAAAAAAAAGGACAAGCCATGAAAACATCATGCTAGCTATCTGACGATCATGCAAAGCAATATGACAATGAATACTCAAGTCATGTATATGATGATGATGGAAGTTGCATGGCAATATATCTCAGAATGGCTATGGAAATGCCATAATAGGTAGGTATGGTGGCTGTTTTGAGGAAGATATAAGGAGGCTTATGTGTGATAGAGCATATCATATCACGGGGTTTGGATGCACCGGCGAAGTTTGCACCAACTCTCGAGGTGAGAAAGGGGAATGCACGGTACCGTAGAGGCTAGCAAATTGCGAAAAGGTAAGGGTGTGTATAATTCATGGACTCACATTAGTCATAAAGAACTCATATACTTATTGCAAAAGTCTACTTGCCCTCAAAGTAAAGTACTACTACGCATGCTTCTAGGGGAAGGGTTGGTAGGATTTAACCATCACGCGATCCCGACCTCCACTCATAAGGAAAGCAATCAAAGAGCACCTCATGCTCCAACTTCGTTACGTAACGGTTCACCATACGTGCATGCTATGGGACTTGCAAACCTCAACACAAGTATTTCTCAATTTCGCAATTACTCAACTATCAAAACTCTAATATCACCACCTTTATATCGCAAAACTATTGCAAGGAATCAAACATATCATATTCAGTGATCTACAAGTTTATGTAGGATTTTATGACTAACCATGTGAATGACCAATTCCTGTCATCTCTCTAGATTGATATAAGTGAAGCAAGAGATTTTAATTCTTTCTACAAAAGATATGCCCATGCTCTAACAAATATAAGTGAAGCAAAAGAGCATTCTACAAATGGCAGTTTTCTAAGTAAAGAGAAACAGGCAATCCAAACTTCAAATGATATAAGTGAAGCACATGAAGCATTCTATAAAACCACACTCAAAAGATTTAAGTGAAGTGCAATGAGCATTCTATAAATCAACCAAGGACTATCTCATACCAGCATGGTGCATAAAAGAAAAATGAAAACTAAATGCAAAAGACGCTCCAAGACTTGCACATATCGCATGAACGAAACGAATACGAAAACATACCGATACTTGTTGAAGAAAGAGGGGATGCCTTCCAGGGCATCCCCAAGCTTAGATGCTTGAGTCTCCTTGAATATTTACTTGGGGTGCCTCAGGCATCCCCAATCTTGACCTCTTTCCTCTCTTCCTTTTCCTCATATCAAGACATCCTCGATTAGACACTTCATCCACACAAAACTTCAACAGAAAACTCGGTAAGATCCGTTAGTATAATAAAGCAAATCACTACTCTAAGTACTGTTGCAAATCAATTCATATTTTGTTTTTGCATTGTTTCTACAGTAACATAACTTTTTCATGGCTTAATCCATTGATATAAATTGATAGATTCATCAAAACAAGCAAACTATGCATCAAAAACAGAATCTGTCAAAAACAGAACATTCTGTAGCAATCTGAACATCCACCATACTTATGGTACCCCAAAAATTCTACCCAAATTAGTAAAAATAAACAAGTTGTATAGAAATACAGTGCAAAAAGAATCAGTACCATTTGACGTTCTAGTAAAAAATGTAAAATCGCGCACTACAGCCAAAGTTTCTGTCCTGCACCGTACAAACCAACAAGCATTGTAAACATCCTAAAGGCAAACCTTGGCACATTATTTTTATAATACAATGGAATTGTACAAGGAGATAATTATTTTTGATGAAAAGTTTCTGTAATCAAGATTCACAAAGTTTCCGTGAGCATGAACAAAGTTCAAGGAGCTCCCCCACTTCAACAATGCTTGTCTCTCTCACTTTCACTTTCCTTTTTGAAAAGTTTTTGTGTTCCCCTCTTTATTTTTTGTTTTTAAACTATATAAAAGCACTCAACAGAAATAAATGACTCTCTAAAACTTCCGGGTTGTCTCCTGGCAGCGCTTTCTTTAAAGCCATCAAGCTAGGCATTTAGTCCTCAAGTAATGAATCCACCCAGATCCCAAGGTATATCAAAGCCAATTTTAATTAAGAATGATTTGTGATTTAGTAGTGAGACAAAGTAACATAAATCAAGCAATGACGAAGTCTAACTCTCTTCCTATGCATCGACATGTCATAAAAGAACAATTCATGCACATAAAGTAAAGGCCAATGCATAGTATAAGCAGTTTCTTGCAATTCTATCGTGTTGGAAACATAGAGAGGTGGAGATATAGTTCCTCTCTCATAATAATTGCAAGTAGGAGCAGCAAGCACATGCATATTATATCTATCAAAATCATCATGTGTACTAGTAAAAGGCAACCCATCAATATAATCCTTAATAAGCACAAACTTCTCAATATAGTGTGGTTGGGAGAATTCAAAAAGATAATAGGACTATCATGCGTGGGTGCAATAGCAACAATTTCATGTTTAACATAAGGAACTATAGCAAGTTCATATCCATAAGCATAATTCATATTGCATCTTGGCCACAAGCATAGCAAGCATCATCAAAAAGGATATTTCAAACAAATTCAAGGGATCATAGCAATCATCATAGCAATCATCCTTCGGTAAGCACGAAGGGGAATTAAACAATGTATGAGTTGAAGAGTTACTCTCATTAGAAGGTGGGCATGGGTGATCAATCCGCTCTTCCTCCTTTTGTTCTTAGCTCTCCTCATCATCTTTTTCATCCAATGAGCTCACAGTTTCATCAATTTCTTCTTCCATAGCTTCCTGCAAAATATTAGTCTCTTCTTGGACGGCGGAGACTTTCTCAATAAATGCATTAATATTGTAATTGTATTCATAATTGTCATAGCAATATTTCAATATAGCAAAATTTTCAGGCCTATAAACATCATCATCTAAAGCTTCATACTTTTCAAACAAAGATTCAATTTCATAAGCAGCCTTAAAAGCAACAAATTCTTCAATTCATTCAACATCATAGTAATGATATATACAATTAGCATAAGAAGCTAAGGTTTCATTATCATTAAATTTGCATGAAAAGGGAAGGTGTGGAGCCTTCATCCTAGAGCAACAATTAATATCATATCTCAAGCATAGATCCCGAGCATACCAACACAACATATTAATTTGATCCCATAATAGTTTCCCTTTTTGTGTCAAGCGATAATCCCTAAAGTATTCACGTTGGTCCAATGTTACACCCATTATAAAGTTGAGTTGGGTTTTCTCGGGATTATCAAAGTAGTACATAATATTTTGAACATAATGAGCATCGAGGGTTTTAGGAGGTTCCCCATCTCTATGAGCAGCAAGTGCACCTAATTTTTTTGGTATTTCGTGTTCATATCCATAGCTAAAGATAGAGAACAACTACGAACGCAAATAAAAATTACTTAGTGATAAAGCAAACAAGTACACACGAGAATATTCACCCCACGCTATGACTCCCCGGCAACGGCGCCAGAAAAAGGTATTGATAACCCGCAAGTATACGGGATAGTTGTAGCCTCTTTCGATAAGTAAGAGTGTCGAACCCAACGAGGAGCTAAAGGTAGAACAAATACTCTCTCAAGTCCTATCGGCCACTGATACGACTCTACGCACGCTTGACGTTTGCTTTACCTAGAACAAGTATGAAACTAGAGGTATTTTGTAGGTGTGATAGGGTAGGTTTGCAAGATAATAAAGAACACGTAAATGTAAGCTAGGGGCTGTTTAGATAAAGACGCAATAAAGTAAATATAGAGAGTGTGGAAAAGTGGTGGTAGGAGTTGTGAAATTGTCCCTAAGCAATTGACTATGTTACTAGACCGATAGCAAGTATTATGTGGGAGAGGCCACTGCTAGCATGTCATCCCTGACTTGGAATTCTATGCACTTATGATTGGAACTATTAGCAAGCATCCGCAACTACTAACGTTCATTAAGGTAAAACCCAACCATAGCATTAAGATATATTGGTCCCCATTCAATCCCGTATGCATCAATTTCTATGCTAGGTTGAAGCTTCCGTCACTCTAGCCCTCCAATACATAGTCCTATCAACATACAACTAACCCTAAGGTGTGATCCACGCGCGCGCTCATATGATGGGCACCAAAGGACAGCAACATAACCACAAGTAAATTAAATTAATCATAGCAATTCATCAACCACCAATAGGACAACGAAAATCTACTCAAACATCATAGGATGGCAACACACCATTGGATAATAATATGAAGCATAAAGCACCATGTTCAAGTAGAGGGTACAGCGGGTTGTGGGAGAGTGTACCGCTGAATATAGAAGGGGGAAGGTGATGGAGACGTTGGTGAAGATGACGGCAGTGTTGGTGAAGATCGCGGTGATGATGATGGCCCCCAGCAGCGCTCTGGCGCCACCGGAAGCAAGGGGGAGAGAGCCCCCCTTCTTATTCTTCTTCCTTGACCTCCTCCCTAGATGGGAGAAGGGTTTCCCCTCTAGTCCTTGTCTCCCATGGCTTGGGAGGGGCGAGAGCCCCTCCGAGACTGGATCTATCTCTCTGTTTCTGCGTTCTAGAATTCTACCCTAGCGCTGTTTCTTTTATATCCGGAGATCCGTAATTCCGATTGGATTGAAACCTTCGCCCAGATTGTTTTCCAAAAATTGGCCTTCTTGTGGCCAAGGAAGGGCATCAACCGCCTTACGAGTGGCCCAGGAGGGTGGGGGCGCGCCCACCTGGAGTGGGCATGGGCCCCTATCTCCTGTCCACCTCGGGCACCGTCTCACATTGATTTTACTTCCCAAAAATCACAAATATTCCAAAATAATTCTCCATCCGTTTTTATCCCGTCTGGACTCTGTTTGATATGGGGTTTCTGCGAAACATAAAACATGCAAAAGACAGGAACTGGCACTGGGCACTGGATCAATATGTTAGTCCCAAAAATAATATAAAAGTTGCCAAAAGTATATGAATGTTGAATAATATTGGCATGGAACAATAAAAATTATAGATATGACGGAGACGTATCAGTGCTTCAAATGATAGTCTCCCCAACACTCAACTCTCTATCACAGGATTTGGATTTGGTGGAAAGAAGATTTGAGTGGAAAGCAACTTGGGGAATGCTAGAGATCAAGATTTATGTGGTAGGAATGGAATATCTTGACCTCAACACAAGTGTAGGTGGTTCTCTCTCAGAAAATGTATGTTGGAAGTGTAGGCATGTTCTGATGGCTCTCTCCATGAATGAAGAGTGGGTGGAGTGGTATATATAGCCTCCACACAAAATCTAACCATTAAACACAACTTACCAAACTTGGTGGGACCGAATCATGAAACTCGGTCAGACCGATTTAGTTCATAATGTGACCGTTAGGCATTTCGGTGGGACCGACATGTCAACTCGGTGGAACCGATATCGTTAGGGTTAGGGCATAACGTAATCTCAGTGAGATCGATTACACAAACTCGGTGAGACCGATTTTGGTAATAGACAAACAAAGAGTTGGTCAGGAAAACTCGGTGGGACCGATTCGCTCATCTCGGTTGGACCAAAATGTTACGAAAGGGAAACAGAGAGTTTGCATTGCAATCTCGGTGCGACCGATCGCTCATCTCGTTTTGACCGAAACGTTACAAAGGGAAACAGAGAGATTACAATCCCATCTTGGTGAGACCGAGATCCCTATCGGTGAGACTGAAAAAAGACTAGGGTTTCTGGCAGTGGCTATGTCAACTGAACTCGGTGGCGCCGGATAGAAAGTTTCGGTGGGGTCGAGTTTGACTTTTGGTTTGGGACATATGTGGATGTGAGAAAGTAGTTGGGGTTTTTTGGAGCATATCACTAAGCACTTTGAGCAAGAAACTCATTAAGCAACACCTCATCCCATGTTGATAGTATTGGCTTTTCCTATGGACTCAATGTGATCTTGGATCACTAAAATGAAAAATGTAGAGTCTTGTGCTTTGAGCTTGAGCCAATCCTTTTGTCCTGAGCATTTTGAGGGGTCCACGTTTCTCATCGATGCCATGCCAAACATTGAGCTTTCCTGAAATATTTATCTTGAAAATAGCATTAGCTCAATGAGCTATATGTTGTTAGGAATTACCAAAACTACCCAGGGATAGTTGCACTTTCAATCTCCCCCTTTTTGGTAATTGATGACAACATTTAGATCAAAGCTTCGACAAATGATAATAAGATTGAAAAACATCGTCGCTTTGATAAGTATGTGATAAGCAAGAGCTCCCCCTAAATTTGTGCATTATTTAAAATTTGCTTTGGACTGCAAATGCACAATGTGTTAGGATCACGGGCTACTCTTTCATGTCACATACATCTTGGTGGAGCGCTCAAAATGATAATAATTGAACACATGCACTCATCACCAAGCAAAAGTGAATTATCATATAAGGATATAAGATATAATATCATTCAACAAGCATTAAAGGTAGCATATGATCAAACACATGATCAAAAAAGTAAACAAGTACTCCCTCCGTGTCATAATGTAGGACGTTTTTTGACCCTACACTAGGGTCAAAAATGTCTTACATTATGGGACGAAGGGAGTAGCTCACAAGCACACAATCAAGAAATTCAACCAAAAACAAGAGAGATAAAAAGCAACACTCTCTCTCGAAGCCTATGATCTATACATTTTCTCCCCCTTTGGCAACAAGTTACCAAAAAGTTCAAAAATGCATAGTGCTAAACGTCTCTCAGGCTTGGTCTTCATGAGGTGGTGTAGAGATGACTCCAAGGGCGAAAGCATTTGTTGATGTAGCTGGAGCTGGTGGAGTGGCTGTTGGAGTTGGTGGCACTGAAGCTGTGGCTGCTGGTGCAGATGTAGTAGCTCTAGTATCTGGAATAGGCACTGCAGCAGATCTCTGTCCTTTGGGCACTCTAGCAAAAGCATCTGTAGTAGACTTGCCCTTCTTCTCCTCCACTTCCTCCTGAAGTTGCTCAACTGCAGTTTGGATCTCAGTTACATTGACATCAAGAGCATAGAATTTCTGCTCAATGATCCTCTCCAAGCTCTCTTGGTTTTGAGTCAGGGTGGCCAAGCCCTTCTCAATCCTCAAGGTGGAGGCAATCAGATATCCAAGATGATCTTGCTTGATCTTCAGGAATACTTGAGATGCCTCTTCAGCAGTTGGCATCTTTGCAGCTTTCTCTGCCCTTGCCTTCTCTCTCTTCATGTGCTTGAGATGATGATGGTTCATTCTCATTCATAACAATAGTGTTGTCTTCAAATTCAGGGTAGATGGGCAGGTGCTCCTTATACAATAGATATTTTCCTATGCCCATCTTGGAGTTGATGAGCTCCTGAATTTGTGCGGCATACCCACCAAGATCTTTTCTGATCAGCTGTTGTTCTTTTGATTATCTCCACAATCAGACTCATGACTTTAAACTTTTGAGGCACATCAAACAAATGTAGCAAATTGATAGCATGTCCTCTGATCATTTGTGATCACCTGACTTGGGTAGCAATGTGTGCCTTAGGATCCAGTTGATGGTAGGCAAACCAGACAACAAGAAATGGATAGATCCAAACTTACGAGTCTCCAAAGCATAATTCGGGATCTCTTTGTACATGTGTGCCATAGTGTTATGGTCTTCCTTCTTTTCAGCATAAACATCCAAGTCATCTTCATTTTCTTCTGGGGCATTGATCAACTGAGCCCATTCTTCCACAGAGGATTGGTACCTAGTACCATCTGACATCCAGATGATCTTCCCATCTGGGTAGAAGTGGGCAGTGGAGTAAAACTGCATGATCAGCTCATCATTCCACTTGGTGAGCTTCTGGGCAACAAATGTATCAACTCCACATGCTTTGAAGCTGTCATATACACTTGGATAGTGATCTTCATTCTCCTTGATGTACTCCCAGTTAACCCATCTCATGTCACAGACAATAGGCTTCTTGTCAAGCAAAATTGTCTCATAAAAGTCTTGTTGTTCCTTAGTGTGGAACCTGTAGTCAACAGCAGTTCTTCTCCCGACAACATAGGGATCAGACTGTCGCCATAATCTCAGTCCTAAATCCTTCCTGATTTTCATGTTCTCTACAACAGGATGTGCATCATTATGGTCAGGGATCTTGGGCTTTAGTTTTCTCAAAACAAGAGAATCATCTTCTTCTGCAGCTTCAGGCACTTTGGACTTGTTCTTCTCCTCAGCAGGTATACTTCTGGTGTTCCTCTTGGTTTTAGGCTTTTGAGCTGGAGCAGCAGCCTTGGGAGCAGCTTTGGGCTTAGATGGAGCAGCCCCTGATCTGATTGCATCTCCCATGAGCTTCTAAGCTTTGGGTGCTGGAGCAGCATCCTCTTCCTCTTCATCTTCTTCTTCAGAATCTCTCCTCATGGAGGGCTTGCCACGAACTTTGGCAGTAATTGTTCTTTCCCTCTTCTTTTTCTTGTCCTGGTAGCTGCCTTTGGCAAGTTACTAGGTGTGCTCCTGCTACCCTCATCATAGCTGCTTGAGGGACTAGTGCCCTCACTCAATTAGGCTTGCTCTTCAGACTTGTTCTGGCTATCACTTTGATCAGACATCTCTGCAAAATCACTGACAGCAGACCCTGTGAATAGATATAGATGAGGTAGAGTGGATGAGCATCACAAAGTATAGAGGTTTTGCAAAACAATTGAGTCAACAACTTAGTTTTAGTTTTCCACAGAAAGCATTTCGGAGCTACCGATTTGTAAAATCGGTGATACCGAAGCAGCTTTTGGAACCTAAACTAGTGAATTCGGTCAGACCGAGTCACAGTTCGGTGGCACCGATACTGCTAGGGTTTCACAGAGAATCGAACTCGGTCACACCGATTTGCAATTCTCGGTCAGACCAAAAATCACATGTGCAATGGCCTAAGCCAAATCGGCAACACCAATTTCAACAACTCGGTCGGTCCGAGATGAGTTCGGCGGAAAGCTAACCCTAAATTTTCAAATCAAATCTAATTTACAGTATGTTTTCGCTGGACAGGATGATTTCGTACGTGGCTCAACTGCAGTTTGGATCTCAGTTACATTGACATCAAGAGCATAGAATTTCTGCTCAATGATCCTCTCCAAGCTCTCTTGGTTTTGAGTCAGGGTGGCCAAGCCCTTCTCAATCCTCAAGGTGGAGGCAATCAGATATCCAAGATGATCTTGCTTGATCTTCAGGAATACTTGAGATGCCTCTTCAGCAGTTGGCATCTTTGCAGCTTTCTCTGCCCTTGCCTTCTCTCTCTTCATGTGCTTGAGATGATGATGGTTCATTCTCATTCATAACAATAGTGTTGTCTTCAAATTCAGGGTAGATGGGCAGGTGCTCCTTATACAATAGATATTTTCCTATGCCCATCTTGGAGTTGATGAGCTCCTGAATTTGTGCGGCATACCCACCAAGATCTTTTCTGATCAGCTGTTGTTCTTTTGATTATCTCCACAATCAGACTCATGACTTTAAACTTTTGAGGCACATCAAACAAATGTAGCAAATTGATAGCATGTCCTCTGATCATTTGTGATCACCTGACTTGGGTAGCAATGTGTGCCTTAGGATCCAGTTGATGGTAGGCAAACCAGACAACAAGAAATGGATAGATCCAAACTTACGAGTCTCCAAAGCATAATTCGGGATCTCTTTGTACATGTGTGCCATAGTGTTATGGTCTTCCTTCTTTTTAGCATAAACATCCAAGTCATCTTCATTTTCTTCTGGGGCATTGATCAACTGAGCCCATTCTTCCACAGAGGATTGGTACCTAGTACCATCTGACATCCAGATGATCTTCCCATCTGGGTAGAAGTGGGCAGTGGAGTAAAACTGCATGATCAGCTCATCATTCCACTTGGTGAGCTTCTGGGCAACAAATGTATCAACTCCACATGCTTTGAAGTTGTCATATACACTTGGATAGTGATCTTCATTCTCCTTGATGTACTCCCAGTTAACCCATCTCATGTCACAGACAATAGGCTTCTTGTCAAGCAAAATTGTCTCATAAAAGTCTTGTTGTTCCTTAGTGTGGAACCTGTAGTCAACAGCAGTTCTTCTCCCGACAACATAGGGATCAGACTGTCGCCATAATCTCAGTCCTAAATCCTTCCTGATTTTCATGTTCTCTACAACAGGATGTGCATCATTATGGTCAGGGATCTTGGGCTTTAGTTTTCTCAAAACAAGAGAATCATCTTCTTCTGCAGCTTCAGGCACTTTGGACTTGTTCTTCTCCTCAGCAGGTATACTTCTGGTGTTCCTCTTGGTTTTAGGCTTTTGAGCTGGAGCAGCAGCCTTGGGAGCAGCTTTGGGCTTAGATGGAGCAGCCCCTGATCTGATTGCATCTCCCATGAGCTTCTAAGCTTTGGGTGCTGGAGCAGCATCCTCTTCCTCTTCATCTTCTTCTTCAGAATCTCTCCTCATGGAGGGCTTGCCACGAACTTTGGCAGTAATTGTTCTTTCCCTCTTCTTTTTCTTGTCCTGGTAGCTGCCTTTGGCAAGTTACTAGGTGTGCTCCTGCTACCCTCATCATAGCTGCTTGAGGGACTAGTGCCCTCACTCAATTAGGCTTGCTCTTCAGACTTGTTCTGGCTATCACTTTGATCAGACATCTCTGCAAAATCACTGACAGCAGACCCTGTGAATAGATATAGATGAGGTAGAGTGGATGAGCATCACAAAGTATAGAGGTTTTGCAAAACAATTGAGTCAACAACTTAGTTTTAGTTTTCCACAGAAAGCATTTCGGAGCTACCGATTTGTAAAATCGGTGATACCGAAGCAGCTTTTGGAACCTAAACTAGTGAATTCGGTCAGACCGAGTCACAGTTCGGTGGCACCGATACTGCTAGGGTTTCACAGAGAATCGAACTCGGTCACACCGATTTGCAATTCTCGGTCAGACCAAAAATCACATGTGCAATGGCCTAAGCCAAATCGGCGACACCAATTTCAACAACTCGGTCGGTCCGAGATGAGTTCGGCGGAAAGCTAACCCTAAATTTTCAAATCAAATCTAATTTACAGTATGTTTTCGCTGGACAGGATGATTTCGTACGTGGCAAGAATCATGGAAAAGCAATGTGCTATGAATCGGAGTTAATGAATAGCACAAAGTATCTAGTTCATACCCTAACTCGGTGATGAACTTGCTACAGCGGCAACGACGGGGCAGATTGCCATTGACGGCGGCGGAGACCAACAGCGGGAGGTCGCTGGCGGCGAGAAGACGATCCGGAGACCCGAAAAGGCAGAGCAGGTTACGCGCGGGTGAAGAGTTTCGGAAATTTTTCCAAAATTTGACCCGTCAGTATATATAACCTGACCCTGTCGGTGTGATCGAGTGGAACAACTCGGTGGCACCGAGATGCAAAACTGCGAGCAGTTACTGCAACTCGGTGTGACCGAAAGGTTCTAATCGGTTGCACCGAGATTGAAAACCTAGATCAACTTAGTGATCTCGGTATGACCGAAAAGGGCGAATCAGTCAGACTGAAATGCACAAAGAGGTTTTGGAAGTTTAAGTCTATGACAAATCAGGGACTCCGAGTGCTCCTCACACAGAGTGGTTCGAATCCGACTTGATCAAACTTTGTGATGTAGCATGAATAAAGTTTGAGATAAGAAAAAGCATAGATAGCTAGAGAAGGTTCTTAGGCATTCTTGTCCATCCACTTGGCAAAAGGAAAGAAACCAAACAATCAAAACAAGTGGATGTCCTCAAATGAGTAAAATATGCAACCAACATGCTCACACAATAAAATGGCAAATGAAATATGTGGCAAAGCATGCACAAACACTCTAGCATCTATCAAGCAATTGGCAATGACTAGGTCATCTATATATGAGTATATTGACTTAGGAGTCAAATGAGAACATTTGATCATAGGTCATACTCATCGTTTAAGCACAAGTGGGGTACCACTTTTACATAAAGCATTGTTGTGTTCACACCATTACAGTTGCTTTAGCTCTATTCTTAGAGTAAAGCTCCCCCTAAATGTGATATCGCCCCTAAGAGGGATGAACTAACCTTGGGTTTTGTCGATGATGACTTCATGTAGGTGTTGAAGATGTGGATGCTTAATGTTCATATAGATCATTCGGAGCAATCCATTGGAGTGAGTTGCACTTTCCATACCTACATGGGTTAGTCCCACAAGGAACATACAAGGATATCCATAGACATAGAGTGATGCACACACAAGATGATGTCCATGAAAGCATTAGGTTACCTTGTCCCTTGTCTTACCAACAAGAGGGTTTGTGACTCCTTGAACTAGTGCAAGATGTGGAAGTTGATTGCACTTGTCCTTGCCAAAATGATAAGAGTGAAGTATGTTGGCGGAGTCACCCTTAAGAACTCTCTAGTTCTTATTCTTTGGGATCCACATCATCTTGATGGGAATCCTTGGAGTTGTAGTTGTACTTGATGAAGTATAACTTGATGTAGTCTTGGGAACCCACTTGACCAAGGCCTTAGGAGCTTCTTCAAATGCATCAATCTCCTCTTGAAGCTTGTCCTTGCCTTTTTGCTTGTGGTCTTGTGGTGGAAGATCGTCTTGAGCTTGTGTTCCTTTGAAAGAAGTAGGATCGTACTTCTCTTGTTGAGGAACAAACTTCGTCTTGGGGTATTGATTCGTTCAAAGCCAACACCTTGATTCTTCCGGTGCCTTCCTTGCTTGCGTACAATCTCCTTGAATTGCTTACTTCTGGCAAGGCTCTTGTAAACACCTTTCTCTATAATTCCCTTTAATAAGCTATTTTCTTGCTCAAGTGTAACTTGACTAAGAGAATCATTAGTGGAATCAAGAGAACTACTAGAAGCAACAACATTGGATTTAGCATGATTATTGTTACTACTAGAAGAAGAATCTTTCTTGTTCTTGTTACTAGACTTGACTTGTGGCATGTAAGTAGATAAGAGTAAATGATTAGCAATGTAAGAAGAACTTTTCTTGCGAAGATCATCATTGATTTCCTTTAAAAACTCATGCTCTTGCTCAAGGTTGAGCTTTTCCAAGCGTAACTTCTCATGAGTCTTTAAAAGTTCTCGATGATCTTCCAAGATAGTTACATGAGCTAACTTAAGAGTGTTTAGTTCTTTAGTTAGGCGCTCAATCTTCTCCTTATCATTGTCATTCGTTTTATCTTGATTAGCATGATTAATTGATGTTTCATCATAGTATTCATCACTAGAGTTGTCAACAAGTAAATCATCATCACCTAACAAGTCATCTTCATCACTATTGAAATCAACATACTCGGGGAGTGATACCTTTGGGCCTTTAGCCATGAAGCATCTTCCAATTCCTTCATTTGGTGAGTCAAATATGTCGTAGGAGTTGGCTAACACAAGTGCTAGACCGGCAACACCTTCATCTTTAGTATATAAGGATTCGGAGTGATAGCTTCTCTCGGAGTGATTGTCGGAGTCGGAGCCGGATACCCATTCACCAACATGAGCTTGATGTCTTCGTTTTGTGTAGCTCTTTGATGATTTGTCCTTCCTTTTCGAATCCTTGCTTCTCCGTGATGTTCTTCGTTCATAACGATCATATCTACTCCTTCTTTCTCTTGATGGTGATTCTTCTCTTCTACTCCTTCTTTTCGGAGAATCTTCTCTTCTTTTGTAGGGAGCCGTACACTCATTGGAATAGTGTTCGGGTCTTCCACAATTGTAGCAATTACGCTCACGACTAGAAGATCTTTTGTCATTGTAGGACCTTGACTTGGAACTTCTTTCCTTGCTTCTACTCTTGTACAACTTGTTGAAGTTCTTCACCATTAGGCTCAATTCTTAATTGAAGGTTTGTTTCTCACTTGATCATGTGGGAGCTTCACATGAGGCTTCGTAAGCACCACTTGACTTGTTCTGGAGCTCCACCTTATCTTTGAGTGACATCTCATGAGCAACAATTCTTCCAATGACTTCCGTTGGCTTGAGGTCTTTGTAATTGGGCATCATTTGGATCAATGTGCACACGGTATCATATTTTTCATCCAAGGCTCTTAGGATCTTCTTGATGATGAATTTGTCGGTCATCTCTTCACTTCCTAAGCCGGCAATCTCATTTGTGATGAGAGCAAGCCTAGAGTACATCTCAGCGACGCCTTCACCATCCTTCATTTTGAACTTGTCAAGTTGACTTTGAAGCACATCCAATTTGGATTCCTTGACAGAGCCGGTACCTTCGTGCATGTCAATCAAAGTATCACAAATTTCCTTTGCATTCTCAAGACAGCTGATTTTGTCGAATTCTTCGGGAACAATCCGTTGAAGAGAATATCACAAACTTGAGCATTGTATTGCAGCATCTTCAACTCTTCCGCGATAGCTTCACGGTTCGGTTCTCTCCCATCAAAGAATTCACCTAGCAAGACAATACACACAATAGCCCAAACGGAGGGGTTATGTCAAAGAATATACATTTTCATCTTATGCTTCCAACTAGCAAAACTTGTACCATCAAAGTAAGGACATCTACGGTGGTAATTTCCCTCGCTAGACGCCATACTCTCCTAGGTTGTGAAACCAAGGCTATGACCACCAAAATCTATAGAAATCAAAGCAAATGGAGACCAAAGCTCTGATACCACTTGTAGGATCGAAAGTATGTCTAGAGGGGGGTGATTAGACTACTTGACCAAATAAAAATCTAGCCTTTTAAAAAATTTAGTTCTTGGCAAATTTTAGCAACTTACCACAAGTCAAGCAATCAACCTACACATGCAACTCTAAGAGTATAGCAGCAGAATGTAAAACAATTGCATATGAAGGTAAAGGGAGGAGTTTGAGGAGGCAAAGGCAATGTTGACACGGAGATTTTTTATCCGTGGTTCCGATAGGTGGTGCTATCGTACATCCACTTGATGGAGACTTCAATCCATGAAGGCTAACGGTTGCACGAGTCCACAGAGGGATCCACCCATGAAGGGTCCACGAAGAAGCAACCTTGTCTATCCCACCATGGTCGTCGCCCATGAAGAACTTGCCTCACTCGGGGAAATCTTCACGAAGTAGGCGATCTCCTTGCCCTTACAAACTCCTTGGTTCAACTCCACAATCTTGTCGGAGGCTCCCAAGTGACACCTAGCCAATATAGGAGACACCACTCTCCAAGAAGTAACAAATGGTGTGTTGATGATGAACTCCTTGCTCTGTGCTTCAAATGATAGTCTCCCCAACACTCAACTCTCTCTCACGGGATTTGGATTTGGTGGAAAGAAGATTTGAGTGAAAAGCAACTTGGGGAAGGCTAGAGATCAAGATTTATGTGGTACGAATGGAATATCTTAACCTCAACACAAGTGTAGGTGGTTCTCTCTCAAAAAATGTATGTTGGAAGTGTAGGCATGTTCTGATGGCTCTCTCCACGAATGAAGAGTGGGTGGAGGGGTATATATAGCCTCCACACAAAATCTAACCGTTACACACAACTTACCAAACTCGGTGGGACCGAATCGTGAAACTTGGTCAGCCCGACTTAGTTCATAATGTGATCATTAGGCATTTTGGTGGGACCGACATGTCAACTCGGTGGAACCGATATCGTTAGGGTTAGGGCATAACATAATGTCGGTGAGACCAATTACACAAACTCGGTGAGACCGGTTTTTGTAATAGACAAACAGAGAGTTGGTCAGGCAAACTCGGTGGGACTGATTTGCTCATCTCGGTTGGACCAAAACATTATGAAAGGGAAACAGAGAGTTTGCATTGCAATCTCGGTGGGACCGATTGCTCATCTCGGTTTGACCGAAACGCTACGAAGGGAAACCGAGAGATTACAATCCCATATCGATGAGACCAACATCCCTATCGGTGAGACTGAAAAGACTAGGGTTTCTGGCAGTGGCTATGTCAACTGAACTCGGTGGCGCCGGATAGAAATTTTCGGTGGGGCCGAGTTTGACTTTTGGTTTGGGACATATGTGGATGTGAGAAAGTAGTTGGGTTTTTTTGGAGCATATCACTAAGCACTTTGAGCAAGAAACTCATTAAGCAACACCTCATCCCCTCTTGATAGTATTGGCTTTTCCTATGGACTCAATGTAGAGTCTTCTGCTTTGAACTTGAGCCAATCCTTTTGTCCTTAGCATTTTGAGGGGTCCACGTTTCTCATCCATGCCATGCCAAACATTGAGCTTTCCTAAAATATTTATCTTGAAATAGCATTAGCTCAATGAGCTATATGTCGTTAGGAATTACCAAGACCACCCAGGGATAGTTGCACTTTCACTTTTTGATAAGGGAAGCACGGGCCGCCTTTTTGCTATCAACTGCGAGATGACGCCAGCATGCTGAGTCCATTCCACGCATGACCCCCACGTCACGCACTCGACGCGAGTTGTGGGGAATCGCAACTTCCAGAAAGATCATGGCGGTTCACCTCTGCCACGCCCGCCCACGCACTACTTTGGGTCTGGCCCAACTACGCCTTGCACTCATGTGTGGCACAGGCCCAGGGGCTCCTATCGGTGTAAAAAAGTATGGGTGCTTCTGTACCCCTTACTTGTGCATGGACGGTCGCGGCCACCCCTACAGCAAGGCTTGGCGAGGCAGAGGAAGACAGCAGGAGACAAGAACAAAGAACATCAAGGAAAGTGCTGAGAGTAGCAAGCAGCAAGAGACAAGCAGGGCCACGCCCGGCAACAAGCCTTGCCGAGGCGACCTGCGAGGCCCCCGGCAAGCCCCTTGCTGGGGCAGCTCGCGAAGGGACTAGCAGGGCCACCACCCTTGGGGTTGAGAGCTCTGACACCATCGACAATGTTCAAGATCAATATTTGAAGAGCACATGCCTGGTAGCATGCGGCTCCCCACGAAGATCGAAGTCCCACGAGTCCACGTGGGATCAAATGATGAAGACCTCTTGCCGGGGACGATTCCAAGGCCCCCGGCAAGCCTTGCCGGGGCCGGTCGCTGGGCCACGGCCAGGCCCGCACTCAGCAGGGTTCCGCCACCTCACCACCACTCCAACGCGGTGATAAGCATGGCAACGAAGTAGACGCTTGTGTGGCGGCATGCAGATCTTTCTGGAAACCTTTGTCAACACAGCAGCTGGTTGGCTGGTGTGGCGCTGCACGCCTCGTCGGCCCAGACGCGTGGTGATACGTCCATTTTGCATCATGATTTTATGTCAATATTTGTTGCATTATGGGCTGTTATTTCACGTTATGTCACAATACTTATGGCTATTCTCTCTTATTTTACAAGGTTTACATGAAGGGGGAGAATGCCGACAGCTAGAATTCTGGGCTGGAAAAGGAGCAAATATTGAAGGACTATTCTGCGCAACTCCAAAAGTCCTGAAACTCCACGGAATGTCTTAAAATAAATAAAGAAAAATCGTCGCCAAAGATGAAGGCCAGGGGCCCACACCCTGCTCACGAGGGTGGGGCCCCCCTAGGCGCACCCCCCTACCTCGTGGGCCCCCTGGTGGCTCTCCGACGTCCATCTTCTCCTATATGAAGTCTTTCGATGAGAAAAAAATAGAGGGCAACCTTTCGGGACGAGACTCCGCCGCCACAAGGCGGAACCTTGGCGGAACCAATCTAGGGCTCCAGCAGAGCTGTTCTGCCAGGGACACTTCCCTCCGGGAGGGGGAAATCATCACCATCGTCATCACCAACGCTCCTCTCATCGGGAGAGGGCAATCTCCATCAACATCTTCATCAGCACCATCTCATCTCCAAACCCTAGTTCATCTCTTGTATCCAATTCTTGTCTCCAAGTCCGGGATTGGTGCTAGTAGGTTGCTAGTAGTGTTGATTACTCCTTGTAGTTGATGCTAGTTGGTTTATTTGGTGGAAGATCATATGTTCAGATCCTTTATGCACATTATTATCCCTCTGATTATGAACATGAATATGCTTTGTGAGTAGTTACGTTTGTTCCTGAGGACAAGGGAGAAGTCTTGCTATTAGTAGTCATGTGAATTTGGTATTCATTCGATATTTTGATAAGATGTATGTTGTCTAACCTCTAGTGGTGTTATGTGAACGTCGACTACATAACACTTCACCATTATTTGGGCCTAGAGGAAGGCATTGGGAAGTAATAAGTAGCTGATGGGTTGCTAGAGTGACAGAAGCTTAAACCCTAGTTTATGCGTTGCTTCGTAAGGGGCTGATTTGGATCCATATGTTTCATGCCATGGTTAGGTTTACCTTAATACTTTTGTTGTAGTTGCGGATGCTTGCAACAGAGGTTAATCATAAGTGGGATGCTTGTCCAAGTAAGGGCAGTACCCAAGCACCAGTCCACCCACATATCAAATTATCAAAGTACCGAACGCGAATCATATGAGCGTGATGAAAAATAGCTTGACGATATTCCCATGTGTCCTCGGGAGCACTTTTCCTATTATAAGAGTTTGTCCAGGCTTGTCCTTTGCTACAAAAAGGATTGGGCCACCTTGCTGCACTTTATTTACTTTTGTTACTTGTTGCTCGTTACCATTTATCCTATCACAAAACTATCTGTTACCACTTATTTCAGTACTTGCAGAGAATACCTTGCTGAAAACCGCTTATCATTTCCTTCCGCTCCTCGTTGGGTTCGACACTCTTACTTATCAAAAGGACTACGATAGATCCCCTATACTTGTGGGTCATCAAGACTCTTTTCTGGCGCCGTTGCCGGGGAGTGAAGCGCCTTTGGTAGGTGGAATTTGGTAAGGAAAAATTTATTTAGTGTGCTGAAATTTTCTGTCACTTGTTACTATGGAAAGTAATTGTTTGAGGGGCTTGTTCGGGGTATCTTCACCCCGTCCAGTTGAGCCAAGATTTGCTCCTCAACCTACTGAACCTACTGAACTTACTGAACCTACTGAAAATGAAACTCCTTTTTAGATTCCTTCGGGTATGATGGAACTATAAAATATTGAAATTGGAATTTCATCAAAAGTATTACCCTATGCATCTTGTTCATCGTGATCACAATTATATATATAATTTTTGGCCTCGCGAAGGAGAAAGCATTGCTCAAGCTTGGGGGAGGCTTAAATCAATGTTATATTCATGCCCTAATCATGATCTCGCAAAAGAAGTGATTATGCAAAGTTTTTATGCTCGGCTCTCCGGTAACAATCGCACCATGCTCGATACTTCTTGTGCTGGCTCTTTTATGATGAAGCCTGTTGAATTTAGATGAATTTATTGGATAGAATTAAACGCAACTCTGAAGATTGGGACCTCGACGAAGGTAAGGAGTGAGGTATGACACCTAAGTTTGATTGTGTTAAATCTTTTATGGATACCGATATTTTCCGTAAGTTTAGCACTAAATATGGACTTGACTCTGAGATAGGAGCTTCTTTCTGTGAATCTTTTGCTACTTATGTTGATCTCCCCAAGGAGAAGTGGTTTAAATATCATCCTCCAATAGAAGTAAAAGTAGTTGCACCTATTAAAAAGTTGAAGAAAAGACTGTCACTTACAATGATCCTATTGTTCCCACTTCTTATGTTGAGAAACCACCTTTCCCTGTTAGAATGAAGGATCATGCTAAAGCTTCAACTGTTGTTCGTAAAAGCAATACTAGGACTTATACACCTCCTGAGCAAGTCAAAGTAGAACCCAATATTGCTATTGTTAAAGATCTCTTGTCTGATAATATTGATGGGCATGTTATTCAATTCTCTGGTGAAACTGCTAGAATTGCTAAACCCTGTGATAGAGATAAACATAGACATGTGGTAGGTGTGCCTGTTATTTCTATTAAAATAGGAGATCATTGTTATCATGGCTTATGTGATATGGGTGCTAGTGCTAGTGTAATACCCATTGACTTATACAAAGAAATTATGCATGATATTGCACCGGCTGAGTTAGAACAAATTGATGTCACAATTAAACTTGCCAATAGAGATACTATTTCACCAGTGGGAATTGTTAGAGATGTTGAAGTCTTGTGTGGGAAAACCAAATATCCCGCTGATTTTCTTGTTCTTGGTTCTCCACAAGATAGCTTTTGTCCCATTATATTTGGTAGACCCTTCTTGAATACTGTTAATGCTACGATAGACTGCAAAAAGAATGTTGTTATTGTTGGCTTGGATGATATGGTTCATGAGTTTATTTTCTCTAAATTTAGTAAAAAATACCATGAGGAAGAATTGCCTAGTAAGGATGAAATTATTGGTCTTGCTTCTGTTGTCGTACCTCCTAGTGATCCTTTAGAACACTATTTGCTAGACCATGAAAATGATATGTTCATGAATGAAAGAAGGGAAATAGATGAAGTATTCTTTAAACAGGAACCTATTCTGCAACATAATTTGCCTGTTGAAATCCTAGGGGATCCCCCTCCACCCAAGGGTGATCCCGTGTTTGAGCTTAAACCATTGCCTGATAATCTTAAATATGCTTATCTTGATGAAAAGAAAATATATCCTGTCATTATTAGCGGTAACCTTTCAGAGCATGAAGAGGAAATATTATTGAAAACTCTAAAGAAGCACCGTGCCGCTATTGGATATACTTTGGATGATCTTAAGGGCATCAGTCCCACTCTATGTCAACATAAAATAAATTTGGAAGCTGATGCCAAACCAGTTTGTGATCCTCAACGACGTTTGAATCCTAAAATGAAAGAAGTGGTAAGAAAGGAAATACTCAAGATTCTGGAGGCAAGTATAATTTATCCCGTTGCTGATAGTCAGTGGGTAAGTCATGTTCATTGTGTCCCTAAGAAGGGAGGTATTACTATTGTCCCTAATGATAAAGATGAATTGATTCCGCAAAGAATTATCACAGGGTATAGGATGGTAATTGATTTCCGCAAATTAAATAAGGCTACTAAGAAAGATCATTACCCCTTACCTTTTAATGAGCAAATGCTAGAAAGATTATGCAAACATACACATTATTGCTTTCTAGATGGTTATTCTGGTTTTTTCTCAAATACCTGTGTCGGCTAAAGATCAATCAAAGACTACTTTTACATGCCCTTTTGGTACTTTTGCTTATAGACGTATGCCTTTTGGTTTATGTAATGCACCTGCTACCTTTCAAAGATGCATGATGGCTATATTCTCTAACTTTTGCGAGAAAATTTGTGAGGTTTTCATGGACGACTTTTCCGTCTATGATTCCTCTTTTGATGATTGCTTGAGCAATCTGGCTCCAGTTTTGCAGAGATGTGAAGAAACTAATCTTGTCTTGAATTGGGAAAAGTGCCACTTTATGGTTAATGAAGGTATTGTCTTGGGGCACAAAGTTTCTGAAAGAGGTATTGAAGTTTATAAAGCTAAGGTTGACGCTATTGAAAAGATGCCATGTCCCAAGGACATCAAAGGTATAAGAAGTTTCCTTGGTCATGCTGGATTTTACAGGAGGTTCATTAAGGACTTCTCAAAAATCTCTCGGCCTCTGACTAATTTATTACAAAAAGATGTACCATTTGTCTTTGATGATGATTCTATAGAAGCATTTGAGATACTTAAGAAAGCATTAGTCTCTGCACCTGTTGTTCAGCCACCTGATTGGAATTTACCCTTTGAAATTATGTGTGATGCTAGTGATTATGTTGTAGGTGCTGTTCTAGGGCAAAGAGTTGATAAGAAATTAAATGTTATCCATTATGCTAGTAAGACTCCAGACAATGCTCAAAGAAATTATGCTACTACCGAAAAGGAACTTTTAGCAGTTGTATTTGCTTGTGATAAATTCAGACCCTATATTGTTGATTCTAAAGTAACTATTCACACAGATCATGCTACTATTAAATATCTTATGGAAAAGAAAGATGCAAAACCTAGACTCATTAGATGGGTTGTCTTGCTTCAAGAATTTGATTTGCATATTGTTGATAGAAAAGGAGCTGAGAACCCCGTTGCAGAAAACTTGTCTAGGTTAGACAATGTTCTTGATGAGCCACTACCTATTGATGATAGCTTTCCTGATGAACAATTAAATGTCATAAGTACTTCTCGTAGCACTCCACGGTATGCTGATTATGCTAATTAAATTGTTGCTAAATTTATACCACCTAGTTTCACATACCAACAAAAGAGAAAGTTTTTCTATGACTTGCGACATTACTTTTGGGATGACCCACATCTTTACAAAGAAGGAGTAGATGGTGTTATTAGACATTGTGTACCTGAGCATGAACAGGAACAGATCCTACGCAAGTGTCACTCCGAAGCTTATGGAGGACACCACGCTGGAGATAGAACTGCACATAAGGTATTGCAATCCGGTTTTTATTGGCCTACTCTCTTCAAGGATGCCCGTAAGTTTGTTTTGTCTTGCGATGAATGTCAAAGAATTGGTAATATTAGTAGACGTCAAGAAATACCTATGAATTATTCACTTGTTATTGAACCATTTGATGTTTGGGGCTTTGATTATATGGGACCTTTTCCTGCCTCTAATGGATACACTCATATTTTAGTTGTTGTTGATTACGTTACTAAGTGGGTAGAAGCTATTCCAACTAGTAGTGCTGATCATAACACTTCTATTAAAATGCTTAAGGAAGTTATTTTTCCGAGGTTTGGAGTCCCTAGATATTTAATGACTGATGGTGGTTCACACTTTATTCATGGTGCTTTCCGTAAGATGCTTGCTAAATACGACGTTAATCATAGAATTGCATCTCCATATCACTCGCAGTCTAGTGGTCAGGTAGAATTGAGCAATAGAGAGCTCAAATTAATTTTGCAAAAGACTGTCAATAGGTCTAGAAAGAATTGGTCCAAGAAACTTGATGATGCATTATGGGCCTATAGAACTGCATACAAAAATCCTATGGGTATGTCTCCGTATAAAATGGTTTATGGAAAAGCACGTCACTTACCTCTCGAACTAGAACATAAAGCATATTGGGCTATTAAAGAGCTCAAATATGATTTCAAACTTGCCGGTGAGAAGAGGTTATTTGATATTAGCTCACTTGATGAATGGAGAACCCAAGCTTATGAAAATTCCAAGTTGTTTAAAGAAAAGGTTAAAAGATGGCATGACAAAAGGATACAAAAATGTGAGTTTAATGTAGGTGATTATGTATTTCTATACAACTCTCGTTTAAGATTTTTTGAAGGAAAACTTCTCTCCCAATGGGAAGGTCCTTATGTTATCGAGGAGGTCTATCATTCCGGTGCCATAAAAATCAACAACTTCTAAGGCATAAATCCGAAGGTGGTAAACTGTCAAAGGATCAAACACTATATCTCAGGTAATCCTATAAATGTTGAAACCAATATTATTGAAACCGTAACCCCGGAGGAATACATAAGGGACACTTTCCAGAACGTTCCAAACTCCGAAAAGGAATAGGTATGTGGTACGGTAAGTAAACCGACTCCAAAACAATTTTTAAGGCAATATTTCTCCGTTTTGGAATATTTAGAAAAATAGAAAAATAAGTAGCAGCCCGCGGAGGACACGAGGCCTCCACGAGGGTGGAGGGCGCGCCCTACCCCCCTGGGCGCCCCCCCCCCTACCTCGTGAGCACCTCGTGTGCCCTCCGGACTCCGTTTCCTTGCACGATACGTATTTTGGTCGGTAAAAATTCATTATATATACTCCCAAAGGTTTTGACTCTCGTATCACGCAATTCTCCTCTGTTTTCGTTTCGAGCTATTTCTGCTGCAGATTAGAGCAAGATGACTTCCCAAGATTCGGAGGGAGAGAGCTACATGGCTGATTATATTGCAAATCCAAAAGTATATGGGGATGCAGAGCATTATGGCTGGACCACGGAGGAAGAAGAAGACTATGATCCAAAGAGGAAGGAGGAAATGAGTTCCGACGAAGAGGACTATCCCCTACCTCAACCTGGTGATATGCATGTGGAGTTCAAGAAGTCCAGCCTCCCTAAGGTCCAATCTATCCCACCTCATTTTTTGCAGGACAGCAAGGCAGCACTATGCAAAAAGATAATGAAACTTGAGCTCGAGAATGAGGATCTAAGGGAGGAAAATTTTAGCCTCAGACGCAAGCTGGAGAAGAAAAATGCAACACCTCCATCACCTCCGAGGAAATAATTACATGGGTATGGGCACTCCCCTTGGCAACTGCCAAGCTTGGGGGAGGTGCCCTGGTATCGTATCACCATCACAACTCCTATCTTTACCGTTTTTCTTAGTTCGATCCTATTAGTAGTATCTTGACTTAGTAGAATAAAGTCATGGCATGATCTAGTTTTGAGTTTTGCTTTATGATCCTTCTTTGTAATCGAGTCCGTGAGCTATATAATAAGGATTAGTGTTGAGTCAAGGGCTTGAGTATTTTGCCATGATATTGGGTGATTAGAAGAAAAAGAATAAAAAGAATCAAAGAATTCATATTGATCTTATTGAAAGTAATGACTTCACATAGAAAGAGTATGATGTTTTAAAATTGTTCGGAGTTGGCAAATATAGCTTTGGTCATCGTTGCAATTAATAGGAAGTAATAAGGAAAGAGAGGTTTCACATATAGATATATTATCATTGACATCTTTTATGATTGGGAGCACTCATTAAAATATGACATGCTAAAGAGTTGAGGTTGGACAAGGAAGACAACATAATGAGTTATGTTTTCTTATATCTGAGATAAAGTATGTTGTCATGGATCCTCTATCATGTTGAGCTTGCCTTTCCCCCTGATGCTAGCCAAATTCTCAGCACTAAGTAGAAATACTACTTGTGTTTCCAAATACCCTTAAACCAGTTTTGCCATGAGAGTCCATCATATCTACCTATGAATTGAATAAGATCCTTCAAGTAAGTTGTCATCGGTGCAAGCAATAAAAATTGCCCTCTAAATATGCATGACTTATTAGTGCGGAGAAAATAAACTTTGCACGAACTTGTTGTGGACGCAATAAAAGCGACGGACTGCATAATAAAGGTTCACATACAAGGGGCAATATAAAGTGACGTTCTTTTGCATTAAGATTTTGTGCATCAACCCTAAACGCGCATGACAACCTCTGCTTCCCTCTGCGAAGGGCCTATCTTTTATTATTATCCTCTACCTTATGCAAGAGTCATGGTGATCTTCACCTTTTCCTTTTTATTTTATTCTTCGGCAAGCTCAGCATGTTGGAAAGAACATGGTATATATATATATATCTAATTGGATGTGGGGGAGCATGAATTATTATTGTTGACATTACCCTTGAGGTAAAAAGTTGTGGGGCAAAACTATAAGCCCATATCTTTCTCTGTGTCCGATTAAAACTCCGTAACCAAAAGTATCGCGTGAGTGTTAGCAATTATGAAGGACTAAGTGATAGTTGAGTATGTGGACTTGCTTTTAAGCTCTAACATAGACTCTTTCCGATGTTATGATAAATTGCAATTGTTTCAATGACTGGGGGTATAATTTGTTGGTGCTCAATAAGGTTTATGATTCATACTTTGGCTTTGTGAAAAGATCATCACTTGAACTTGAGTAATCATACGACGAAATCTTTATATGTTGTTGTTATGAAATAATCATGATGCCTTCATGTCCTTATTTTATTTTTATCGACGCCTCTACCTCTAAACATGAGGGCATATTTATTGTTATCGGCTTTTCGCATGAGGACAAGCGAGGTCTAAGCTTGGGGGAGTTGATACGTCCATTTTGCATTATGCTTTTATGTCAATATTTATTGCATTATGGGCTGTTATTTCACGTTATGTCACAATACTTATGGCTATTCTCTCTTATTTTACAAGGTTTACATGAAGGGGGAGAATGCCGACAGCTAGAATTCTGAGCTGGAAAAGGAGCAAATATTGAAGGACTATTCTGCGCAACTCCAAAAGTCCTGAAACTCCACGGAATGTCTTAAAATAAATAAAGAAAAATCATTGCCAAAGATGAAGGCCAGGGGGCCCACACCCTGCTCACGAGGGTGGCCCCCCCTGGACGCGCCCTCCTACCTCGTGGGCCCCCTGGTGGCTCTCCTACGTCCATCTTCTCCTATATGAAGTCTTTCGATGAGAAAAAAATAGAGGGCAACCTTTCGGGACGAGACTCCGCCGCCACGAGGCGGAACCTTGGCAGAACCAATCTAGGGCTCCAATAGAGCTGTTCTGCCGGGGACACTTCCCTCCGGGAGGGGGAAATCATCACCATCGTCATCACCAACGCTCCTCTCATCAGGAGAGGGCAATCTCCATCAACATCTTCATCAGCACCATCTCATCTCCAAACCCTAGTTCATCTCTTGTATCCAATTCTTGTCTCCAAGTCCGGGATTGGTGCTAGTAGGTTGCTAGTAGTGTTGATTACTCCTTGTAGTTGATGCTAGTTGGTTTATTTGGTGGAAGATCATATGTTCAGATCCTTTATGCACATTATTACCCCTATGATTATGAACATGAATATGCTTTGTGAGTAGTTACGTTTGTTCCTGAGGACAAGGGAGAAGTCTTGCTATTAGTAGTCATGTGAATTTGGTATTCGTTCGATATTTTCATAAGATGTATGTTGTCTAACCTCTAGTGGTGTTATGTGAACGTCGACTACATAACACTTCACCATTATTTGGGCCTAGAGGAAGGCATTGGGAAGTAATAAGTAGATGATGGGTTGCTAGAGTGACAGAAGCTTAAACCCTAGTTTATGCGTTGCTTCGCAAGGGGCTGATTTGGATCCATATGTTTCATGCTATGGTTAGGTTTACCTTAATACTTTTGTTGTAGTTGCGGATGCTTGCAATAGAGGTTAATCATAAGTGGGATGCTTGTCTAAGTGAGGGCAGTACCCAAGCACCGGTCCACCCACATATCAAATTATCAAAGTACCGAACGCGAATCATATGAGCGTGAAGAAACCTAGCTTGACGATATTCCCATGTGTCCTCGGGAGCGCTTTTTCTATTATAAGAGTTTGTACAGGCTTGTCCTTTGCTACAAAGAGGATTGGGCCACCTTGCTGCACTTTATTTACTTTTGTTACTTGTTGCTCGTTACCATTTATCCTATCACAAAACTATCTGTTACCACTTATTTCAGTACTTGCAGAGAATACCTTGCTGAAAACCGCTTATCATTTCCTTCTTCTCCTCGTTGGGTTCGACACTCTTACTTATCGAAAGGAGTATGATAGATCCCCTATACTTGTGGGTCATCACGTGGCAAGGCAAGGGGAAGCGATGAAGGATGGTATGGCTTCTGTTGTCGTCCCCAATAAAGCGAGAGGACACGTGGGCAATGCATTAAATGCGCTTGTCCTATGTTGATCAAGTGATAAGCTCGTATCACTATAGTTTACCACCTCCTGTGTAACACTGTGGCAACCCCTTTGTGTATTAAAGGAGGCCCAAGGCACATAGAGAGAGGATTCGGACCTTTGGACAAAGTACACATCATAGCTAGTTCAAAAGCTCAAGAACACTCATATAACCAGATAAAGTAGGACTAGGGTATTACGCATCTTCGTGGCCCAAACCTGGATAAAAATCCTCTGTGTCCTAACGGCTCGACCTGCTCTTCATGCAACTAATCCCCCACCGAACGTAGAAGGGATCCTTGTGACCCCATAGGTGATCGGTTTCCCCGACAACCCCCATGGGGAGTCTGAATTGGACAGGGGAGGGGGCGCGGCCCCTGTTTCCCTCTCCCTCTCCCTCTCTTTCCCTTTTCCCCCTCCGTTGGGAGGAAGGGGGAGCCGACTAGAACTAGGAGTCCTAGTGGGACTCCCCCCACTTGACGCGTCCCTTAGGGCCGGCGACCTCCCCTCTCCTCCTTTATATACAGGGGAAGGGGGGCACACCAAAGCACAACAGTTGTTTCTTAGCCGTGTGTGGTGCCCCACTCCACCGTTTACTCCTCCGATCATATTGTCGTAGTGCTTAGGCAAAGCCCTGCGCGGATCACACTTCACCAACACCTTCACCATGCCGCCGTAATGACGGAACTCATCCAATCCTTCGTGCCTCTACTGGATCAAGAGTTCGAGGGACGTCATCGAGCTGAACATGCAGAACTCGGAGGTGCCATACATTCGATATTTGATCGGTTGATTCGAGAAGACATTTGACTACATCAACCGTGTTAAGTTAACACTTCCACTTTCGGTCTACGAGGGTACGTCGATACACTCTCCCCTCTCGTTGCTATGCATCTCCTAGATAGATCTTGCATGAGCGTAGGAAATTTTTTGAAATTGCATGCTACGTTTCCCAACGGTGGCATCCAAGCCAGGTCTATGCGTAGATGATATGCACGAGTAGAACAAAAAGAGTTGTGGGCGGTGAACATCATACTGCTTAGCACCAATGTCTTATTTTGATTTGGCGGTATTGTTGGATGAAGCGGCCCGGACCAACCTTACATGACCGCGTTCATGAGACTGGTTCCACTGATAGACATGCAACTAGTTTTGCATAAAGGTGGTCGGCGGGTGTCTGTTTCTCCAACTTTAGTTGAATCGAATTTGACTGTGGCCGGTCCTTGAGAAGGCTAAAACAGCAAACTTGATAAATCACCGTTGTGGTTTTTGTGCCATAGGTATGTACGGTTCATGCTAGAAGCCCGTAGCAGCCACGTAAAACTTGCAACAAACAAAGTAGAGGATGTCTAACTTATTTTTGTAGGGCATGCATGTTGTGATGTGATATGTTCAAGGCATGATGTGATATAAGATTGTTGTATGAGATGATCATGTTTTGTAACAAGTTATCGGCAACTGGCAGGAGCCATATGGTTGTTGCTTTATTGTATGAAATACAAACGCTATGTAATTGCTTTACTTTATCACTAAGTGGTAGCGATAGTCGTAGAAGCAATGGTTGGCGAGACGACCATAACGCTACAATGGAGATCAAGGTGTCAAGCCGGTGATGATGGAGATCATGATGTTGCTTTGATGATGGAGATCAAAAGCACAAGATGATGATGGCCATATCATGTCACATATTTTGATTGCATGTGATGTTTATCTTTTATGCATCTTATTTTGATTAATATGATAGTAGCATTATAAGATGATCCCTTACTAAATTTCAAGGTCTAAGTGTTCTCCCCGAGTATGCACCATTGCAAAAGTTCTTCGTGCTGAGAAACCATGTGATGATTGGGTGCGATAGGCTCTACATTCAAATATAACTGGTGCAAGCCGGATTTGCACATGCGATACTCGGGTTAAACTTGACGAGCCTAACATATAAAGATATGGCCTCGGAACACTGGAGACCGAAAGGTCGAACATGAATCATATAGTAGATATGATCAACATAGTGACGTTCACCATTGAAGACTACTCCATCTCACGTGATGATCGGACATGGTTTAGTTGATTTGGATCACGTATCATTTAGATGACTAGAGGGATGTCTATCTAAGTGGGAGTTCTTAAGTAATATGATTAATTGAACTTAATTTATCATGAACTTATAACCTGATAGTTTTTTGCATATCTATGTTGTAGATCAATGGCCTGTGCTACCGTTCCTTTGAATTTTAATGTGTTCCTAGAGAAAGCTAAATTGAAAGATGATGGTAGCAACTACACGGACTGGGTCCGTAACTTGAGGATTATCCTCATTGCTGCATAGAAGAATTATGTCCTAGATGCACTGCTAGGTGTACCCACCTGCCCTAGCAACTGCAGACATTGTGAATGCTTGGCAGTCGCATGTTGATGACAACTCGTTAGTTCAGTGTGCCATGCTTTACAGCTTAGAATCGGGACTTCAAAGACGTTTTGAACGCCATGGACCATATGAGATGTTCTAGGAGTTGAAGTTAATATTTAAAGCAAATGCCCGAGTTGAGAGATATGAAGTCTCCAACAAGTTCTATAGCTGCAAGATGAAGGAGAACAGTTATGTTAGTGAGCACATACTCACAATGTCTGGGTACCATAATCACTTGACTCAGCTGGGAGTTAATCTTCCAAATGAGTGTGTCATTGACAGAGTTCTTCAATCACTGCCACCAAGCTACAAAGTCTTCATGATGAACTAGAATATGCAAGGGATGGAAAAGACTATTCCTGAGCTCTTTGCGATGCTAAAGGCCGCGGAGGTAGAAATCAAGAAGGAGCATCAAGTGTTAATGGTTAACAAGACCACTAGTTTCAAGAAAAAGGGCAAGGCTAAAAAGAAGGGGAACTCAAGAAGAATGACAAGCAAGTTGTCACTCCTGGGAAGAAACCTAAAAATGGACCCAAGCCTGAAATTGAGTGCTTCTACTGCAAAGGGACTGGTCACTAGAAGCAGAACTGCCCCAAGTATTTGGCAGATAAGAAGGATGGCAAAGTGAGCAAAGGTATATTTGATATACATTCTATTGATATGTACCTTACTAATTCTCATAGTAGTGTCTGGGTATTTGATACCGGTTCGGTTGCTCATGTTTGTAACTCAAAATAGGGACTACGGATTAAATGAAGATTGGCTAAGGACAAGGTGATGATGCGCCTCGGAAATGGTTCCAAGGTCGATGTGATCGCCGTCGGCACGCTACCTCTACCTCTACCTTCAGGATTAGTTTTAGACCTGAATAATTGTTATTTGGTGCCAGCGTTGAGCATGAACATTATATCTAGATATTGTTTAGTGCGAGACAGTTATTCATTTAAATCATAGAATAATGGTCGTTCTATTTAGATGAGTAATATCTTTTATGTTCATGCACCCTTGAAGAGTGGTCTATTTCTGTTGAATCTTGATCGTGCTGATACACATATTCATAATATTGATGCCAAAATATGCAAAGTTGATAATGATAGTGCAACTTATTTGTGGCACTACCATTTGGGTCATGTCGGTGTAAAGCGCATGAAGAAACTCCATAAAGATGGACTTTTGGAATCACTTGATTATGAATTATTTGATACTTGCGAACTATGCCTTATGTGCAAGATGACTAAAACTCCCTTCTTCGGAATAATGGAACGAGCTAGTGACTTATTGGAAATAATTCATACCGATGTATGCGGTCCAATGAGTGTTGATGCTCGTGGCAGGTATCGTTATTTTCTGACCTTCACAGATGATTTGAGTAGATATGGGTATATCTACTTAATGAAACACAAGTCTGAAACATTTGAAAAGTTACAAGAATTTCAGAGTGAAGTGGAGAATCATCGTAACAAGAAAATAAAGTTTCTACGATCTGATCGTGGAGGAGAATATTTGAGTTAAGAGTTTGGCCTTCATTTAAAACAATGTGGAATAGTTTCACAATTCACACCACCTGGAACACCACAGCGTAATGGTGTGTCCGAATGTCGTAACTGCACTTTATTGGATATGGTGCGATCTATGATGTCTCTTACTGATTTACCACTATAGTTTTGGAGTTATGCATTAGAGACAGCTGCATTCACTTTAAACAGGGCACCGCCAAAGTCCGTTCAGACGACACCGTATGAACTGTGGTTTGGCAACAAACCTACTGTCGTTTCTTAAAGTTTGGGGATGCGATGCTTATGTCAAAAGGCTTCAGCCTGATAAGCTCGAACCCAAATCGTAGAAATGTGTCTTCAAAGGATACCCTAAGGAAACAATTGGGTACACCTTCTACCACAAGTCTGAAGGCAAGATTTTTGTTGCTAAGACCGGAACCTTTCTAGAGAAGGAGTTTCTCTCAAAAGAAGTGAGTGGGAGGAAAGTAGAACTTGATGAGGTAATTGTATCTGCTCTCAATTTGGAAAGTAGCTCATCCAGGAAATTTGTTCCCATGATGCCTACACCAATTAGAGAGGAAGCTAATGATAAAGATCATGAAACTACAGATCAAGTTGCTACAGAACCTCGTAGGTCTAGCAGAGCATGATCCGCACTAGAGTGGTACGGTAATCCTGTTCTGGAGGTCATATTACTTGACCATGACGAACCTATGAACTATGAAGAAGCTATGATGAGCCCAGATTCTGATAAATGGTTTGAGGCCATGAAATCCGAGATAGGATCCATGTATGAGAACAAAGTGTGGACTTTGGTGGATCTGCTCGATGATCGGCGACCCATAGAGAATAAATGGATCTTCAAGAAGAAGACTAGCGTTGATGGTAATGTTACTGCATATAAAGCTTGACTTGTTGCAAAGGGTTTTCGACAAGTTCAAGGAGTTGACTATGATGAGACTTTCTCACCCGTAGCGATGCTTAAGTCCATCCGAATCATGTTAGCAATTGTCGCATTTTATGATTATGAAATCTGGCAAATGGATGTCAAAACTGCATTCCTGAATGGATTTCTTAAAGAAGAATTGTATGTGATGCAACCAGAAGGTTTTGTCGATCCTAAAGGTGCTAACAAAGTGTGCAAGCTCTAGTGATCCATTTATGGACTGGTGCAATCATCTCGGAGTTGGAATATAGGCTTTGATGAGGTGATCAAAGCATATGGTTTTATACAGACTTTTGGAGAAGCCTGTATTTACAAGAAAGTGAGTGGGAGCTCTATAGCATTTCTAATATTATATGTGGATGACATATTGTTGATTGGAAATGATGTAGAATTTCTGAATAGCATAAAAGGATACTTGAATAAGAGTTTTTCAATGAAAGACCTCAGTGAAGCTGCTTATATATTGGGCATCAAGATCTATAGAGATAGATCAAGATGCTTGATAGGACTTTCACAAAGCACATACCTTGATAAAGTTTTGAAGAAGTTCAAAATGGATCAGTCAAAGAAAGGGTTCTTGCCTGTGTTACAAGGTGTGAAGTTGAGCCAGACTCAATGCCCGACCACTGCAGAAGATAGAGAGAAAATGAAAGTCATTTCCTATGCCTCAGCCATAGGTTCTATCATGTATGATATGCTGTGTACCGGACCTGATTTGTGCCTTGCTATAAGTTTAGCAGGGAGGTACCAAAGTAATCCAGGAGTGGATCACTGGATAGCGGTCAAGAACATCCTAAAGTACCTAAAAAGGACTAGGGATATGTTTCTCATTTATGGATGTGACAAAGAGCTTGTTGTAAGTGGTTACGTTGACGCTAGCTTTGACACTGATCCGGATGACTCTAAGTCACGATCCGGATACGTATTTTTATTGAATGGTGGAGCAGTCAGTTGGTGCAGTTCCAAGCAGAGCATCGTGGCGGGATCTACGTGTGAAGCAGAGTATATAGCTGCTTCGAAAGCAGCAAATGAAGGAGTCTGCATGAAGGAGTTCATATCCAATCTAGGTGTAATACCTAGTGCATCGGGTCCAATGAAAATCTTTTGTGACAATACTAGAGCAATTGCCTTGGCGAAGGAATCCAGCACAAAAAGACCAAACACATCAAGAGACGCTTCAACTCCATCTAAGATTTGGTCAAGGAGGGAGACATAGATATTTGCAAAATATATATGGATCTGAATGTTGCAGACCCATTAACTAAGCCTCTTCCATGAGCAAAACATGATCAGCACCAAGACTCCATGGGTGTCAGATTCATTACAGTGTAATCGAGATTATTGACTCTAGTGCAAGTGGGAGACTGAAGGAAATATGCCCTAGAGGCAATAATAAATTTGTTATTCTATATTTCCTTATTCATGATAAATGTTTATTATTCATGCTAGAATTGTATTAATCGGAAACTTGATACATGTGTGAATACATAGACAAAACACTGTTTCCCTAGTATGCCTCTACTAGACTAGCTCGTTGATCAAAGATGGTTAAGTTTCCTAGCCATGGACATGTGTTGTCATTTGATAAATGGGATCACATCATTAGTGGAATGATGTAATGGACAAGACCCATCCATTAGCTTAGCATAATGATCGTTCAGTTTTATTGCTACTGCTTTCTTCATGTCAAATATATATTCATTCGACTATGAGATTATGCAACTCACGGACACCGAAGGAATGCCTTGTGTGATATCAAAAGTCACAACGTAACTGGGTGATTATAAAGATGCTCTACAGGTATCTCCTAAGGTGTTTGTTGGGTTGGCATAGATCGAGATTAGGATTTGTCACTCCGAGTATCGGAGAGATGTCTCTGGGCCCTCTCGATAATGCACATCATATGAAGCCTTGCAAGCAATGTGACTAATGAGTTAGTTACGGGATGATGCACTATGGAACGAGTAAAGAGACTTGCCAGTAACGAGATTGAGCTAGGTATGAAGATACCGACGATCGAATCTCGGGCAAGTAACATACCGATGACAAAGGGAATAACGTATGTTGACATTGCAGTTCGACCGATGAAGATCTTCGTAGAATATGTGGGAACCAATGTGAGCATCCAGGTACCGCTATTGGTTATTGACCGGAGAGGTGTCTCGGTCATTTCTACATAGTTCTCGAACCCGTAGGATTCGCACACTTAACGTTCGATGATGATATGTATTATATGAGTTATGTGTTTTGGTGACCGAAGGTTGTTTGGAGTTCCGGATGAGATCACGAACATGACGAGGAGTCTCTAAATTCCCGAGAGCTAAAGATTGATATATTGGAAGGTTATGTTCGGACATCGGAATGGTTCCGAAGAGGTTCAGATATTTTTCGGAGTACCAAGCGGTTACCGGAACCCCCCGGGGAAGTATTGGGCCTTAATGGGCCATAGGGGAGAGGAGAGGCAGGTCACGGGGAGGTGGCGCGTGCCCCCTCCCCCCATGGGGATTCCGAATTGGACTAGGGGAGGGGGCACGGCCCCCCTTTCCCTCTCCCTCTCACTCTCTTTCCCTTTCCCCCCTCCGTTGGAAGGAAAGGGGGGAGCCGACTAGGACTATGAGTCCTAGTGGGCTCCCCCCACTTGGCGTGCCTGCTAGGACCGGCGGCCTCCCCTCTCCTCCTTTATATACGAGGGCAGGGGGCACCCCAAAGCACAATAATTGTTTCTTAGCCGTGTCCGGTGCCCCCCTCCACCGTTTACTCCTCCGGTCATATTGTCGTAGTGCTTAGGCGAAGCCCTACACGGATCACTTCACCAACACCGTCACCACACCGTTGTGCTAACGGAACTCATCGACTCCTTCTTGCCTCTACTGGATCAAGAGTTCGAGGGACGTCATCGAGCTGAACGTGTGTAGAACTCGGAGGTGTCGTACGTTCGGTACTTGATTAGTTGATTCGAGAAGACGTTCGACTACATAAACCGCGTTAAGTTAACGCTTCCGCTTCAATTCTACGAGGGTACGTGGAGACACCCCCCCCTCTCATTGCTATGCATCTCCTAGATAGATCTTGCGTGAGCGTAGGAATTTTTTTGAAATTGCATGCTATGTTTCCCAACACAAAGTTGATATTGGTAGATGGATAAAGGAGCTCTATGGATGTCCTCATCCCATGAAGAAGGTAAGTCACTCGATCATACTTATTTTGTCCAATCAAATTTCTAATTCTCATTGGTCACTTTGACAAATCTGGTTGCTGAAAACTGACTGCTCAACTATAGTGATGAATTCAGTGTCTGCCACATCTACAATAAAAGCTTTGGAGGACTATAGGAAGGAGTACAATAACACCATGAAAGACACCTGAAAGAAGGTCCAGAAGTTTGATGCAATCACACCCTGGTACTCAAGTTTCTTTGAAGTCAAATGTCGATTCATTCCTTTTTGGAATAGTGTCCTCACAACTTTCGTGGGAATTTTAACATTTGTTCGGCTACTTTGTTGCAACTCTTTCCAGTTGATGTTCTATCATCTCGTTTCAATTACCATCCTCTCAACCGCAAACCTCAATCCATTTGGGATGAGTTTTTCTTCCCTTCTTGTTTCAACTTACTCAAAGTGCAACCATCTTCGGTGAGCACCACTTGCATTCGAAAGATGTTGGTTCTTCCTCTTTTATGTTTATGAAAATACGTGTTTGGCTTTCTGTCAGCGTGTTTCATCGACCTTCATTTGTTGGGATGTGCTTTTCCCCACCCACGCAACCCTGTTTATCCTTCAAGAAGTCAGAATGTTCAGCCAAGGCCTAGTGTTTCTTCTCCTCGTGTAAAACCTATGGTGACTTGTTTCAAGTTCATGGAGTTCAAAGACATCATTCTAGTTACCCTTCACATTAATTCAACTCCAGCAAAAGTGCCATTTGAATATGGTGTTTCACATTCTTTTGTCCTGTGAGTTTCTCAAATGCATGAATTATCTCTGGATTTCTCAGCCAAGCCTCTTATGGTTAAGTACCCACGTACTCAGATATGGACGTCCAAGTCAGCCGCTAAAGATTCAATAAGCATAGGAGGTCATACTTGCATTGTTTTTCTCATGACACTTGGCATTTCTAAAATCGATGGGATTCTAGGCATCGTTTGGTTGTCACCAAGAAAATCCATCATTGATGGTCTTTCTAAGGCAGTTCAATTAACGCATCCCTCAGGACATTGTTCGATTTCGGCTCCCTTGTTTGCTCTCAGTGTCAATGCTTATCTGTTGCTCGATGGTATCCTGATGGTTTGTGTTTTCGTCGATTTCTTTCTAGAAAAGTTTCTTGGTGATATCTGTTCATCTCACCAACACTCTTCCAATGTTCTCTAGCTTGGTGAGTTATGTCTTCATGGATTATCTCCAAAAGTTCATGGTTGTTTACCTTGATGCCATCCTCATATTCTCGTTCTTTTGGATGAATCAAAGTCTTTCAGAACTTCTGTGATCCCGCTCTTCAAGGACTTTGGTGGTGTCCTTATGCAAGAATGTTATATCATTCATTTATCCTCTCATTAGTTGCGTCCTTCTCAGAAGAATTATCAGAATTGTGATAAAAAAATTAGCAGTTGCTGGTTATGCTCTCATATCTTAGTGACAACTTTTGCTTGACCGGTGTTATGGAATTTTCAACGACAACAAGAGCCTCGAATATATATTTTCCCAGCTTAATCTCATTCTTCGCCAAAGGTGTCGTGTGGATTCTATCTCGGATTTTGATCTTGGTATATCTCATACTCCGTGCAAGTCAAATGTCATCATTGATGCTCTTAGATGCTAGCGTAGTATAATAATCTAATTCTTTAGTTCTCTCATTCTTCGCTTGTGAAGCATTCCGGTAGCTAGAATATTAGAGGCTCTTACATTCAACACAGTTTTGCTTGCCCGGAAGTTTAGGGCACCAGTTTTAAACACACATGACACTTCATCAATGTACGAGTCCTTCCAATAGATAATATAAGGTGTTGGAAATATTAGCACTTTTTTGACTAATATAATCCACGAGTAAATAATTAGCATGGAAAATATGGTATGCATCTCATACCGATACCTAAGCATGTGAGCATGTATAGTACATAGAAATGAAACATCTATGAATAGCGTATATACGGCCAGCACATGAACAAGCAGATAGGGGGTGAACGAGTCATACCCTCCGGTTGGCCAGGCCAACGCGGCGGCGGTAGTAACAACCTCGGCATCAGCCAAGGCCTTCTTCTTGGTGACTTCGTCGTCCGCCATGGAGTCAATTTAGAGGAAGTAGTGGAAGTAGAGGCAGACGAAGACTGGGACGGATCGGGAGCAGTCGCGTCGAGATGCTCCCCCAAAACCTTATTGTTGTTCTCCCGGGCAGGGTTCCGGAGGCACCTGCTCTCTCGACCAACCATGCACGCGATCGTCAGGATGGGATCGCCGAAAGTAGCACAGAGAGAGGAACAGTAGATGACGGCTAGGGTTGTACGAGAGGGAGTGAGTGAACTGAGTTAGGGTTCACTCCACTAGCCAGTGCCTTCTTATATAGCCTGTCGGGTAGATGGGCCTAAGTTCAGGCCCACAGCCGAGTCTGCGAACAGTCCACGGTCCAACATCTCGGACTGTGGCACTTTTGTAAGCGACTCGTTAATTAATCCAAGATTAATTAACCATTCCTGACCAGCAAAAATAAGCTTCGGCTCGGCTCATTCTCGCAACCTGCAGCGCACGTGCGCGTTGTGACTAGGCGAGGTCTGGCGAGGCAAGACAGGCGATGGAGGAGGAGGAGCGCGTGTGTACAACTCCTATTCCGAAGCTCCCAATAGCAAGTGGTAGAGCAGCCCTTATAAAGAGGTCTCACTCTTCTTACTGTAGCATTATGGTACTAAACTTCCCACACTTCCCACCACTTGTCGTACACATGTGTGGGCCTTAGAGATTAACCAACGATTATTTTCTTATGTGGGCCTAAGCCCATCCATAATCCATCAACCCCCCACCAGATATTGAGGCACATAAGTTTGTCAACTGTTCCAAACAATGTTTGATACACCAGAATTTTCAGTAGAGACTGTTAAGTTGAACTTCCATCTAGAGCAATAGGATTAGACTTCTTCACAACTGAACAATGGACTGTGCCTTGAATTGTCAGTTTGGAGTGCAGAAGTTTCGCCTATTGTCAGCTGATATGTGGCTGCCGAAGGCTAAACCCCACAGGTGGAGCTTATTAGTCGTACTTTGTACCTTCTCATGAGCTTCCTAGAGATCACCCAATCTCATAGACTGTGACCAGGTCGGTCTCACATAGGTGTTTTACTCCAAAGAATGCTCTGTAGGTTAGCATCTTGCTTACATAAGCTTTGGAACACATTAAGACAAAAGTCAGCCTGCCTTACAGAATTGAGAGTATTATGCATCTCCAACGGAGTGGGTTAATTAAGGATACTCTCCTCAGTAGACCGCTGGATTGTTTTCCTAGGTCCTAATTCACGGGATCTCTGATCACATAGGTTGGGTTACCCACATGGCAACTTATGTGGGTCTCATACCCATCTCCCTCAATGCATTCTCTATCACAACCCATGGTAGCCCTTCTGTAAAAGGGTCTGCCAGATTTTTAGCAGTCTGGATATAATCGAATGCTATCACTCCGAAGTTTCTTGATTTTCTGACATATTTCAATCTTCTTCTTATGTGCTTTGTTGATTTCATGTTGTGCTTTGAACCCTTAGCCTTGGCAATCATAGTTTGATTGTCACTGTTCATAAGGACAGTCGGGACGGGTTTATCAACCACTGGCAAATCCATCAAAAGCTCTTGAAGCCATTCTGCTTCGACGCATGATGTGTCTAATGCTATGAGTTCTGCTTCCATAGTCGATCTCGTTAAGACCGTCTACTTGCACGACTTCCAGGAAACAACACCACCACCAAGTGTGAGGACATATCCACTTGTGGCTTTCATCTCATCAGCATCAGATATCCAATTCGAATCACTATACCCATCAAGTACCGTCAGGTACCCAGAATAGTGAATTACATAGTTCACAGTACCTTGCAAATAGTGCATCACTCGCTCAACAGCATGCCAATGCACATCTCCCGGATTGGAAACAAACCAGCTCACTTTGCACACAACAAATGAGATGTCAGGATGAGTAGCACAAGCTAGGTACGTTAGTGAACCAACCACTTGAGAATATCTCAATTGATCTACAACCGTGCCTTCAAACTTTTGAATCTGCACGCTAGGATCATATGGTGTTGCATAAGGTTTGCAGTCCAAATATCCAAAACAACTCAAAATCTTCTCAACATAGTGGGATTGCAAAAGTGTAATTCCACCCTCAGTATCTCTTAGTAGCTTGATGTTCAAGATAACATCAGCCACGCCCAGGTCTTTCATCTCAAAGTTATGAAATAGAAAAGCCTTGACCTCCTCAATGACTTTGACCTCCTCATTGACATACAGACACAGTATTACTCCTTCGCCCCACCATAGCGATAGTATACACAATTGTCAGCTTCATTAACAACAAAGCCGGCAGATGTCAGAGTTGTATTAAACTTCTCATGCCATTCCTTAGGCGCTTGTTTCAGGCCATACAAAGATTTCACTAGCTTGCACACCTTTCTTTCCTGACCATTTACTACAAAGCCATCTGGTTGTTGCATCTAAATTTCCTCGTCTACCTCTCCGTTCAGGAAAGCCATCTTAACATCCATCTGATGAACGAGAAGACCATGCGAGGCAGCCAAAGCGAGTAACACTCGAATGGTTGTCAGTATAGCCACAGGTGAGTAAGTATCGAAGAAATCTTGCTCTTCTTTTTGGGTATAACCCTTCGCCACAAGACTAGCCTTGTACTTCTCAACAGTACCATCGGGCCTAAGCTTCCTTTTGAACACCCACTTACATCCCAATGATTGGCAACCATAAGGACGATCAGTGATCTCCCATGTCCTGTTAGCCATGATGGAATCCATCTTGCTAGGGACCGCATCCTTCCAGTAGTCAACATCCGGAGATGCATAAACTTCTGAAATGGAACTAGGAGTATCGTCATCCACGATGTACACGAGGAAATCATCACCAAAAGACTTTGCAGTCCTTTGTCACTTGCTCCTAACAGAAGCTTCCTCGTCATCCTTTGATGAACTTTCATTACTTCTATGTTCAAAATATTCCATTGGAATGGCAGGTTCAGGAGTCTCATTAGATTCTAGTCTAGAAGTGCTTTGCATATCTCTCATGGGGAAATATCCTCAAAAGAATATAGCATCCTTAGACTCTATAATTGTACCGACCTTCTGGTCAGGTACCTCAGAATTCACTACTAGAAATCTATAGCCAACGCTATTCTTAGCGTAGCCCAAATTAACGCAGTCCACGGTCTTTGGACCAAGCTTATGCTTTTGGGGGATCAGCACATTGACTTTCGCCAAACAACCCCAAGTGCGCAAGTAAGAGAGTGTAGTTCTTTTCTTTTCCCATTTCTCATAGGGAGTAGTCTCATTATCCTTTGCGGGAACTTTATTCAGGACATAACATGGTGTCAATACAGCCTCCCCCCACCATGCCTTGGATAAACCTGATGTATCTAACATGGCGTTAACCAAATCTGTTAGAGTACAGTGTTTCCATTCGGCAACCCCGTTTGACTGGGGTGTATAGGGAGGCGTCCGCTCATGAATAATACCATGTTCCGCACAGAATAAATCAAACTCACTAGAAAAGTACAATCCACCACGACCAGACCATACTCGTTTTATTTTCTTCTCAAGTTGGTTCTCAACTTCAGCCTTATAGATTTTAAAGTACTGTAGAGCCTCATCCTTTGTATTTAATAGATACACATAAGAAAATCTGGTGGAATCATCAATTAAAGTCATGAAGTATTTCTTTCCACCTTTAGTCAACACACTATTCATCTCACATAGATCTGAATGTATGAGCTCTAATGGTGCCAGGTGTCTCTCCTTCGTAGGCTTGTGAGGCTTACGAGGTTACTTATCTTGCACACACGCATGGCACTTAGAGCCTTTGGATAAAGTGAATGATGTAGGGTGGAACCCTAGATGCCCGATCTTTCACGATTGGAGGGGATTCTACGAAGAACACGAAGAACACGAGGCGGAAATTGAGGGGAATATGAGGGAAACACAAGAGAAATCACTCAACCAACAAGAGATGGTCACACATATGCTAGATCCTCGAAACACAAAGAGATACATGATCCGAATCCAATGAGGGACGATACAAATGGCAGTAGTTCTTCTCTGAGAGGAGGTCTTGAAGGTCTTCCCGTGATGGGGTGTTGAATCCGCTTGGGGGATCTTCTCCGAAGAGGCGCTCGAATCCGATGGAGAAGTAACTAAGTGGATGAGCAAAGCTCTATCTCAAATATGAGCTATCACAATGCTAACCCTAGAAGAGAGGTGGAGGAGTCGTATATATAGGCAAAGGGGGCGAAGGGGTACATGGGCCTCGGCCCTACACGCGCACGCAGGCGGGGGTCCAGATGATCCGGACGGGTAGCCAGATGATCCAGTCAGTGTCTGGATGATCCGGGGGATGGCCCGGATGAGTCAAAGGGACAAGCGGCAGCGGTGACAGCCCGGGTGTCTGGAGGGGGGTCCGGATGTCCGGATGGGGTCCGGATGATCCGGGTGCTTGTCTGGATGGTCCAGCTTCGGGTGTCTTCGGACACATTATCCGGATTGTCTGGACCGGGGTCCGGATCATCCGGGCTCTGTCCAGATCGTTCGGCACCTCGTCTGGATCGTTCGGCCAGCCTGAGACTTGGTTGATTTCTTCTCCGTCTTCACACATGTCTTCCGCTTCCGATTCTCCTTGCTTATTAGCTTCTCCATGGCTAACTCCTTGGTACCTGAGTATGCAAAGCGTCTCCGTTTGAAGTAGTAGCCATGTCTCGTGTGATTCGAAAGGGAGTTGTGAGAGGAGTGATGTCACCTTGGTTTCGAGAGCTCTTGCACGTGCTCTTGTCATTGGTCCAAGTGGTGTTATAGGAGATGTAGATGCGTCCATGGGGATGATCGTGGGATGCTCCGCATCATCTCCCCCCCCCCTTGGGAAATATCCGACCTTGGATCGAAAGCTTCACCATGGTATGGTGAGAGGTCTTTGACATTGAAGATGTCGCTCACGTTGTACTTGTCTCTTGGGAGGTCGATCTTTTAAGCATTTTTGTTGTAGTGTGCTAGCACCTTGAAGGGTCCATCGGCTCATGGTAGAAGTTTGGACTTGCGTTAGTTGGGGAAGCGGTCATTGCGAAGGTGTAGCCACACAAGATCTCCAATGTTGAATATCATGGGTTGCTTGTTGATGTTGAGCTTGGTCGCGAGTCATTGTACTTGGCGCTCGATGGTGTTCCTTGTATCTTCGTGCATCTTCTTGATGTAGCTTGCTCTTGCACTCGCGTCCATGTTGGTGCGCTCTTGTAGTGGAAGAGGGAGAATGTCCAAAGGAGACAACAGGTTGAAACTGTAGACGACTGCTACCTCTTGAGCACTGCGTTGGTTTTCCCTTGAAGAGGAAAGGGTGATGTAGCAAAGTAGCGCAAGTATTTCCCTCAGTTTTTGAGAACCAAGGTATCCATCCAGTAAGAGGCTCCTCACAAGTCCCTCGTACCTACACAAACAAACAAGAACCTCGCAACCAACGCGATAAAGGGGTTGTCAATCCCTTCACGGTAACTTGCGAAAGTGAGATTTGATACAGATAATAAGATAAGATAAATATTTTTGGTATTTTTATGATATAGATTGAAAAGTAAAGATTGCAAAATAAAGTAGATCAGAAACTTATATGATAAAAGATAGACCCGGGGCCATAGGTTTCACTAGTGGCTTCTCTCAAGATAGCATAAGTATTACGGTGGGTGAACAAATCACTGTCGAGCAATTGATAGAAAAGTGCATAGTTATGAGATTATCTAGGCATGATCATGTATATAGGCATCACGTCCGCGACAAGTAGACCGACTCCTGCCTACATCTAGTACTATTACTCCACACATCGACCGCTATCCAGCATGCATCTAGAGTATTAAGTTCATAAGAACAGAGTAACACATTAAGAGAGATGACATGATGTAGAGGGATAAACTCAAGCAATTTGATATAAACCCCATCTCTATCCTCGATGGCAACAATGCAATACGTGCTTTGCTGCCCCTGTTGTCACTGGGAAAGGACACCGGAAGATTGAACCCAATGCTAAGCATTTCTACCATTGCAAGAAAGATCAATCTAGTAGGCCAAACCAAACTGATAATTCGAAGAGACTTGCAAAGATAACCAATCACACATAAAAGAAGTCGGAGGAGATTCGAATATTTCTCATAGATAAACTTGATCATAAACCCACAATTCATCGGATCTCGACAAACACACCACAAAAAGAGTTACATCAAATAGATCTCCAAGAAGATCAAGGAGAACTTTGTATTGAGATTCAAAGAGAGAGAAGAAGCCATCTACTCCCTCCATCTGTAATTACTTGTCATCAAAATGAATGAAAGTGGATGTATTTAAATCTAAAATACATCTAGATACATCCATTTAAATGACAAGTATTTCCGGACGGAGGGAGTAGCTAATAACTATGGACCCAAAGGTCTGTGATAAACTACTCACAACTCATCGGAGAGGCTATGGTGTTGATGTAGAAGCCCTCTGTGGTCGATTCCCCCTCCGGCGGAGCGCCGACGAAGGCTCCAAGATGGGATCTCGCGGATACAAAAGGTTGTGGTGGTGGAATTAGGTTTTCGTGGTGCTCCTGGATGTTCTCGGGGTACGTGGATATATATAGGAGGAAGAAGTAGGTCGGTGGAGCCACGAGGGGCCCACGAGGGTGGGGGCGCGCCCACCCCCCTAGGGCACGCTAGGCACCCTCGTGGTCGCCTTGTTTACTTCTTGAAGTCCACTCCAAGTCCCCTGGTTTGCATTTGTTCCAAAAAGATTGATCCCGGAGGTTTCATCCCGTTTGGACTCCGTTTGATATTCCTTTTCTTCGAAACACTGAAACAGGCAAAAAAACATCAATTCGGGCTGGGCCTCTGGTTAGTAGGTTAGTCCCAAAAATGATATAAAAGTGTAGAGTAAAGCCCATAAACATCCAAAACGGGTAATATAATAGCATGGAACAATAAAAAATTATAGATACGTTGGAGACGTATCAAGCATCCCCAAGCTTAATTCCTGCTCGTTCTCGAGTAGGTAAATGATAAAAACAGAATTTTTGATGTGGAATGCTACCTAGCATATTTCTCAATGTAGTTTTCTTTATTGTGGCATGATTTTTTAGATCCAAATTATTCAAGACAAAAGTTCATATTGACATAAAAGTAATAATACTTCAAGCATACTAACAAAGCAATCATGTCTTCTCAAAATAAGATGGCCAAAGAAAGCTATCCCTACAAAATCATATAGTCTGGCTATGCTCTATCTTCATCACACAAAATATTTAAATCATGCACAACCCCGGCTTTAGCCAAGCAATTGTTTCATACTTTAGTATTTTCAAACTTCACGCAATACATGAGCGTGAGCCATGGACATAGCACTTTATGCGGAATAGAATGGTGGTTGTGGAGAAGACAAAAAGGAGAAGATAGTCTCACATCAACTAGGCGTATCAATGGGCTATGGAGATGCCCATTAATAGATATCAATGTGAGTGAGTAGGGATTGCCATGCAACGGATGCACTAGAGCTATAAGTGTATGAAAGCTCAAAAAGAAACTAAGTGGGTGTGCATCCAACTTGCTTGCTCATGAAGACCTAGGGCATTTTGAGGAAGCCCATCATTGGAATATACAAGACAAGTTCTATAATGAAAAGTTCCCACTAGTAAATGAAAGTGACAACATAGGAGACTCTCTATCATGAAGATCATGGTGCTACTTTGAAGCACAAGTGTGGTAAAAGGATAGTAACATTGTCCCTTCTCTCTTTTTCTCTCAATTTTTTTATTTGGCCTTTCACTTTTATTTATTTAAGTCTGGAGTCTCATCCCGACTTGTGGTGGAATCATAGTCTCCATCATCCTTTCCTCACTTGGGACAATGTTCTAATAATGAAGATCATCACACTTTTATTTACTTACAACTCAAGAATTACAACTCGATACTTAGAACAAAATATGAGTCTATATGAATGCCGTCGGCGGTGTACCAGGATATGCAATGAATCAAGAGTGACATGTATGAAAGAATTATCAAGGTGGCTTTGCCACAAATACGATGTCAACTACATGATCATGCAAAAGCAATATGACAATGATGGAGCGTGTCATAATAAACGGAACGGTGGAAAGTTGCATGGCAATATATCTCGAAATGGCTATGGAAGTGCCATAATAGGTAGGTATGGTGGCTGCTTTGAGGAAGGTATATGGTGGGTGTATGGTACCGGCGAAAGTTGCGCGGCACAAGAGAGGCTAGAAATGGTGGAAGGATGAGAGTGCGTATAATCCATGGACTCAACATTAGTCATAAAAACTCATATACTTATTGCAAAAATCTACAAGTAATCAGAACAAAGTACTACATGCATGCTCCTAGGGGAAGGGTTGGTAGGAGTTAACCATCGCGTGATCCCGACCTCCACACATAAGGAAGATAATCAATAAATAAATTATGCTCCAACTTCGTCACATAACGGTTCATCATACGTGCATGCTACGGGAATCACAAACTTTAACACAAGTATTCCTTAAATTCACAATTACCCAACTAGCATGACTCTAACATTACCACCTCTATATCTCAAAACAATTATCAAGCATCAAATTTCTCATAGCATTCAATTCACTTTCTATGATAGTTTTTATTATACCCAACTTGGATGACCATCATTCTAGAACCAATTTTATAACCATAGAAAATATCATTCTGTTCTAAAAGACTCTTAAATTAATATAAGTGAAGCATGATAGATCAATAATTTCTATAAAATTAAGCCAGTGCCGTGCTCTAAAAAGATATAAGTGAAGTACTAGAGCAAAATTATCTAGCTCAAAAGATATAAGTGAAGCACATAGAGTATTCTAATAAATTCCAAATCATGTTGTCTCTCCCAAAAGGTGTGTACAGAAAGGATGACTGTGGTAAACTAAAAACCAAAGACTCATATCATACGAGACGCTCCAAGCAAAACACATATCATGTGGCGAATAAAAATATAGCTCCAAGTAAAGTTGCCGATAGATGAAGACGAAAGAGGGGATGCCTTCCGGGGCATCCCCAAGCTTAGGCTTTAGGTTGTCCCTGGATTATCTTGGGGTTCCATGGGCATCCCCAAGCTTAGGCTCTTTCCACTCTTTACTCCATAGTCCATCAAATCTTTACCCAAAACTTGAAAACTTCACAACACAAAACTCAACAGGAAATCTCATAAGCTCCGTTAGTGAAAGAAAGAAAAACCACCACTTAAGGTAATGTAATGAACTCATTATTTATTTATATTGGTGTTAAACCTACTTTATTCCAACGTATCTATGGTTCATACCCCCCGATACTAGCCATAGATTCATCAAAATAAGCAAATAACACACGAAAAACAGAATCTGTCAAAAACAGAATAGTTTGTAGCAATCTGTAACTTTCGAATACTTATGGAACTCTAAAAATCCTACCAAAATAGGAAGTCCTAGGCAATTTGTCTATTGATCTACGGCAAAAATAATCATCTCAAGAGCACGTTCCTGTGATTTATTAAAATTATTCTCGTGCATGCAAAAGTTTCTGTTTTCAGTAGAATCAAATTAACTATCACCCAAGATGATCCTATAGGTTCTACTTGGCACAAACACTAATTAAAACATAAAACCATATCTAAACAGAATCTAGATGATTTATTTATTACTAAACAGAAGCAAAAATCAAGGAACAAAAATAAAATTTGGTTGCCTCCCAACAAGCGCTATCGTTTAACGCCCCTAGCTAGGCATAAAAGAGAGAATAGATCTAATTATTGCCATCTTTGGTATTCAACTCATAAGTGGCTCGCATAATAGATTCATAAGGTAATTTGATTTTCTTTCTAGGAAATTGTTCCATGCCTTTACTTAATGGAAATTGGAATCTAATATTCCCTTCCTTCATACCAATAATTGCACCAATCGTTCTAAGGAAAGGTCTACCAATAATAATAGGACATGAATATCAAGAACGATGAAATCTACGGGCACATAATTCCTATTGGCAACAATAAGAACGTCATTAATCCTTCCCATAGGTTTCTTAATAGTAGAATCCGCAAGGTGCAAGTTTAAAGAGCAATCATCAAATTCACGGAAACCTAGCACATCACATAAAGTTTTTGGAATCGTGGAAACACTAGCATCGAAATCACACAAAGCATAGCATTCATGATCTTTAATTTTAATTTTTATAGTAGGTTCCCACTCATCATAAAGTTTTCTAGGTATAGAAACTTCCAACTCAAGTTTTTCCTCATAAGATTGCATCAAGGCATCAACAATATGTTTGGTAGAAGCTTTATTTTGACTATAAGCATGAGGAGAATTCAACACGGATTGCAACAAGGAAATACAATCTACTAAAGAACAATTATCATAATTAAATTCCTTGAAATCCAAAATAGTGGGTTCATTGCTATGTAAAGTTTTGACCTCTCCAATCCCACTTTTACCAAATTTAGCATCAAGATCTAAAAACTCTGAATCATTGGGATGCCTTTTAACTAAAGTTGACTCATCTCCAGTCCCATCATTATCAAGATTCATATTGCAAAACAAATATTTAATAGGGGACACATCAATAACTTTTAGATCTTCATCATTATTTTCATGGAAACTAGAAGAACATGCTTTTACAAAGCAATCTTTCTTAGCACGCATCCTAGCGGTTCTTTCTTTGCACTCATCAATGGAAATTCTCATGGCTTTGAGAGACTCATTGATATAATGCTTAGGTGGAATAGATCTAAGTTTCAAAGAATCAACATCAGGAGAAATTCTATCAACGTTCCTAGCCAATTCATCAACTTTAAGCAATTTTTCTTCAAGCAAAGCATTGAAATTCTTTTGAGAGATCATAAATTCTTTAACACTATTCTCAAAATCAGAGGACATCTTATTAAAATTTCCATAAGAGTTGTTGTAGGAATTACCATAATTATTAGGGAATTACTAGGAAACGGCCTAGGATTAAATTTTCCTCTATACGCGTTGTTACCAAAATTATTCCTACCAACAAAATTCACATCCATAGATTCATTATTATTCTCAATCAAAGTAGACAAAGGCATATCATTGGGATCAATAGGAGCACTCTTATTAGCAAACAATTTCATAAGTTCATCCATCTTTCCACTCAAAATATTAATTTCTTCTATCGCATGAACTTTCTTACTAGTAGATCTTTCGGTGTGCCATTGAGAATAATTAACCATAATATTATCTACGAGTTTAGTAGCTTAACCTAAAGTGATTTACATAAAAGTGCCTCCTGCGGCTGAATCTAACAGATTTCTAGAAGCAAAATTCAATCCGGCATAAAATTTTTGTATGATCATCCATAAATTCAAACCATGAGTAGGGCAATTGCGAATCATTAATTTCATCCTCTCCCAAGATTGGGCAACATGCTCATGATCTAGTTGCTTAAAATTCATAATATCGTTTCTAAGAGAGATGATCTTAGCGGGAGGAAAATACTTAGAGATAAAAGCATCTTTGCACTTATTCCATGAATCAATACTATTTCTAGGCAAAGACGAAAATCAAGTTTTAGCACGATCTCTAAGTGAAAATGGAAATAACTTCAATTTAACAATATCATTATCCATGTCTTTCTTATTTTGCATATCACACAAATCAATGAAGTTTTTTAGATGAGTAGCGGCATCTTCACTAGGAAGGCCGGAGAATTGATCTTTCATAACAAGATCCAACAAAGCAACATTGATTTCACAAGATGCAACATAATTACGAGGAGCAATTGGAGTGCTAAGGAAATCATTGTCGTTGGTATTGGAAAAGTCACACAATTTAGTATTATCTTGAGCCATCATGACAAGCAATCCAACACACGAGCACACAAAAAGGCAAGCGGAAAAGAGAGGGGAATGGAAAAGAGAGGGCGAATAAAACGGCAAGGGTGAAGTCGGGGAGAGGAAAACGAGAGGCAAATGGCAAATAATGTAATGAGAGGGAAATGAGTTTGTGATGGGTACTTGGTATGTCTTGACTTGAGCGAAGACCTCCCTGGCAACGGCACCAGAAATCCTTCTTGCTACCTCTTGAGCACTACGTTGGTTTTCCCTTGAAGATGAAAGGGTGATGCAGCAAAGTAGCGTAAGTATTTCCCTCGGTTTTTGAGAACCAAGGTATCAATCCACTAGGAGGCTCCTCACAAGTCCCTTGTACCTACACAAACAAACAAGAACCTCGCAACCAACGCGATAAAGGGGTTGTCAATCCCTTCACGGTAACTTGCGAAAGTGAGATCTGATAGAGATAATAAGATAAGATAAATATTTTTGGTATTTTTATGATATAGATTAAAAAGTAAAGATTGCAAAATAAAGTGGATCGGAAACTTATATGATAAAAGATAGACCCGAGGGCCATAGGTTTCACTAGTGGCTTCTCTCAAGATAGCATAAGTATTACGGTGGGTGAACAAATTACTGTCGAGCAATTGATACAAAAGTGCATAGTTATGAGATTATCTAGGCATGATCATGTTTATAGGCATCACGTCCGCGATAAGTAGACCGACTCCTGCCTACATCTACTACTATTACTCCACACATCGACCGCTATCCAGCATGCATCTAGAGTATTAAGTTCATAAGAACAGAGTGACGCATTAAGAAAGATGACATGATGTAGAGGGATAAACTCAAGCAATATGATATAAACCCCATATTTTTATCCTCGATGGCAACAATACAATACGTGCCTTGCTGCCCCTGCTGTCACTGGGAAAGGACACCGCAAGATTGAACCCAAAGCTAAGTACTTCTCCCATTGCAAGAAAGATCAATCTAGTAGGCCAAACCAAATTGATAATTCGAAGATACTTGCAAAGATAAGCAATCACACATAAAAGAATTCAGAGGACATTCAAATATTTCTCATAGATACACTTGATCATAAACCCACAATTCATCGGATCTCGACAAACACACCGCAAAAAGAGCTACATCGAATAGATCTCCAAGAAGATCGAGGAGAACTTTGTATTGAGATTCAAAAAGAGAGAAGAAGCCATCTAGCTAATAACTATGGACCCAAAGGTCTATGGTAAACTACTCATAACTCATTGGAGAGGCTATGGTGTTGATGTAGAAGCCCTCTGTGGTTGATTCCCCCTCCGACGGAGCGCCAGCGAATGCTCCAAGATGGGATCTCACGGATACAGAAGGTTGCGGCAGTGGAATTAGGTTTTTGTGGTGCTCCTAGATGTTCTCGGGGTACGTGGATATATATAGGAGGAAGAAGTAGGTCGGTGGAGCCACGAGGGGCCCATGAGGGTGGGGGCGTGCCCATCCCCCTAGGGCGTGCCGGGAACCCTCGTGGAAGCCTTGTTTACTTCTTGATGTCCACTCCAAGTCTCCTGGTTTGCATTTGTTCCAAAAATATCGCTCCTGAAGGTTTCATCCTGTTTGGACTCTGTTTGATATTCCTTTTCTTCGAAACACTGAAATAGGCAAAAAACAACAATTCGAGCTGGGCCTCCGGTTTGTAGGTTAGTCCCAAAAATGATATAAAAGTGTAGAGTAAAGCCCATAAACATCCAAAACGGGTAATATAATAGCATGAAACAATAAAAAATTATAGATACGTTGGAGATGTATCACCGACCTTGAAAGGGGACTTGCCGGTTGTGGAGTGTCTTGCACAGTTGTAGGCATACTCAGCGATAGGTAGGCACTCCTCCCACTCCTTGATGTTCCTCTTGATCAATACGCATAGTAGAGTGGAGAGTGTTCAGTTCGTAACCTCCGTTTGGCCGTTGGTTTGAGGATGGTATGTCGAAGAGAACAAGAGCTTGACTGCAAGCTTGGCGCATAGAGTCTTCCAAAAGTAACTCAAGAACTTGACGTCGCAGTCCGAGACAATCGTCTTTGGCACTCCATGGAGGCGCAGGATTTCCCTACAAAAAAGATTTGCAATATGTGAAGCATCGTCTATCTTGTTGCATGGGATAAAATGAGCCATTTTAGAGAATCGATCCACAATAACAAACACGGAATCCTTTCCATTTTGTGTTCTAGGTAAACCAAGTACAAAGTCCATGCTAATGTCTTCCCAAGGTTGATAAGGAATAGGAAGGGGCATGTAAAGACCATGGGATTGAGCATCGGTTGGTGAAGCGTGAGACGTCGCGAAACATCTTGGGCCAAAAATAGTTCTTGGAGAGCGTAGTTAATGTCTTATCGCGTCCAAAGTGTCCCATGAATCCGCCTCCATGAGCCTCTTGCAAAAGGAGCAAACAAAGAAAAGACTCGGGAATGCAAAGTTTGTTAGCTCTCATAAGATAATCATCCTTGATGTAATATCGTTCCCAAGATGTATGTGTCAAACACTTGGCATAAGGAATAGCAAAAGTAGGATCATGCGCATACAAGTCTTTTATGTGCTCAAAGCCAATGACATTCAATTCAAGTTTAGTGACAAGCGTGCATATGCGGGAAAGAGCATCCGCCACTACATTTTCCTTACCATTGATGTACTTGATGACATAAGGAAATGACTCAATGAATTCACTCCATTTAGCGTGACGCTTGTTCAACTTAGTTTGTCCTTTTAAGTACTTAACCGTTTCATGATCGGTATGAATGATAAATTCATGAGGGCGAAGATAATGTTCCCATTCACGCAAAACTCGCACTAAAGCATATAGCTCTTTGTCATAGATGGGGTGATTAAGTTGTGCTCCAGAAAGTTTCTCACAAAAGTATGCTATGGGGCGCTTCTCTTGCGTTAACACACCTCCTATGCCATTAGCACTAGCATCACAATGAACTTCAAAAGGTTTGTCAAAGTTGGGTAATGCAAGCACGGGAGCATGTGTAAAAAAATTCTTAAGCTCATTAAATGCGGTATCTTGGGATGGTCCCCAAATAGAAGACACATTTGTCTTACTCAAAGAATGTAAAGGTGAAGCAATGGTGCTAAAATCCTTCAGAAAGCGACGATAGAAACCGGCTAAACCAAGAAAACTATGCACTTGTTGCAAGTTAGTTGGTTGGCGCCAAGTTTTAATATCATAGATCTTAGATTCATCTACATGAACACCCTTAGAAGACACAACAAAACCCAAGAAAACAAGCTTATCAACGCCAAAAAGGCATTTGTCCATATTAGCATAAAGTCACTCTTTCCTAAGGGTTTGCAACACGGTTCTAAGATGGGTGACATGATCTTTGAGGGATTTGCTAAAAGACAAGAATATCATCAAAATAGACCACAACAAATACACTAATATAGGGACGAAGAACAAGTGCATGACTCGCATGAAAGTACCGGGTGCTTCGGATAAACCCATGGGCATAACTAGCCATTCATATAAGCCAAATTTGGTCTTAAATGCAGTTTTCCATTCATCACCTTCTTGGATGCGTATTTGATAGTAGATACTCTTAAGACCAATCTTAGAGAAAATGGCGGCTCCGCTAAGCTCATCAAGCATATCATCTAAGCATGGAATAGGGTAGCGATATCTAATGGTGATAGCATTGATGGGACGGCAATCGGAAACCATGCGATAAGTACCGTCTTTCTTTGGAACAAGTATGACCGGAACGGCACAAGGGCTCAAGCTTTCACGTACTTGACCGTTGTCGATGAGTTGTTGTACTTCCCATTGGATCTCCTTAGTTTCCTCGGGGTTGACACGGTAGGGAGCCTCGTTGGGTAGAGGTGCTCCGGGGATGAGGTCGATTCGGTGCTCAATGCCTCGTAGTGGAGGTAGACCCGGAGGTAGCTCATCGGGGAAAACATCTTGGAATTCCTGCAAAAGAGAAGGCAACACTAAAGGTAGATCATGAGAGGTGTTAGTTTTTGATGCCTCGTCCTTGCACACAAGGACATGGTGCATAACACTTGATGGGTTCTCACACACTTCTCTCATCTCACTTTTGGTGGCAAATAGGACTAAGTTTTTCTTGTCACTCATCGTGGAGGCACTCAATTTTGGCTTGTGGCGCTCACTCTCTTTTGGGTGGGTCACTCTCTCACTTTTTTCTCCATGATGGGTGGCTTGCTTGTCGGTGATCACTTGACTAGGAGACATAAGTCGTAGCACGTACTCCTTTCCTTTCATCTTGAAGCTATAGTGATTGGTACGCCCGTTGTGGATGACGCCGCGGTCAAATTGCCATGGTCGACCAAGAAGGAGGTGGCAAACGGACATCGGGACGACATCACACTCCAAAGTGTCTTCATATGCTCCAATTTTGAAGGAGACTTTGATCGTATGCTCGACTTTGATAGTGCCGGAATTGCTTAGCCATTGAACCTTGTAGGGGTGCGGGTGCTTCATCTTGACCAATTGGAGCTTGGAGCATAGATCTTCACTTGCCAAGTTGTGACAACTCCCGCCATCGATGATGACCTTGACGGACCTTCCATTGATGTCGGCCTTGGTGTGGAAGATGTGGCATCTTTGGTATTCTCTTGTTGATGTTGAAGAGTCAAGACTTTGGAGACAACGAGAGCGGGGCTCGAATCCTCATCACAAAAGACTTGATCATCTTCATCTTCGTTCACGCGCCGGTGCATGGCCACTTGCTCAAGGGCTTTCATCTCCTCTTCACTCATGGAGTCATAGGTTCTGTCGTCGTTGAGGATCATGGTGTGCTTGTTGGTACACTCAAAAGACTTGTGGCCTCGGCCGTCGCAAGTGAAACACTTAATAGAACTTATCTTGACGGTCTCATCGGTTGGAGTAGATGATGAAGCGCGCGGCTTGAAGTTGCTTGTAGTAGGAGGACGACTTGAGGTTGTCGAAGTTTTCTTGTAACTCGACTTGTCGCCGTTGCTTGTAGATGGCTTGGTTGAGGTATAAGTTGTTGGAGTCGTTGAAGCTTGGCTGTTGGAGAAGCCATAGCCCTTGGACGAGTACTTGGCGTACTTGAAGTCATCTTGCACTTGACGTTCCGCTTTGGTAGCTTGATGCACGAGCTCAATGAGGTTGGAGTAGGGTTGGAAGTCGGCAATCTTCTTGATTGGATGATTGAGGACATTCAAGAAACGTGCCATAGTTTGCTCATCATCTTCCATGACATTGGATCTTATCATGGCAATCTCCATTTCCTTGTAGTATTCTTCAACGCTCTTTGTTCCTTGCTTGAGGAGTTGGAGTTTCTTGAAGAGATCGCGGTTGTAGTAGGTTGGCACGAAGCATGCTCGCATGACATCTTTCATTTCCTCCCATGTGGTGATTGGTGGTTCACCTCTTGCTTCTCGGCGCTCAAGGACTTGTTCCCACCATATGAGCACATAGTCTTGGAACTCAAGGGATGCCACAGCGATCTTCTTCTCTTCCTCATAGTTGTGCAAGCGAAAGATTTTGTCGACCTTCAATGCCCATGATAGGTACTCTTCGGGATCATTGCTTCCATTGAACTTGGCAATGGTGAACTTGAGCTTGCCATAGCATTGCTCTTCATTGTGTTGGGGTCGAGGGTGATGATGACGCCCTTGACGTGGAGGATTATCAACCTCATGTTGCTCTTGGCGTGGAGGATTTCCATAGTCGTCTTGCTCTTGATGAACTTGAGGTTGTGGAGGAGCTTGTCGAGCTTGTGGAGGAGCTTGAGGAACTTGTGGAGGAGCTTGAGGAACTTGACGATGCACTCTTGCTTGATAGTTCCTCTCTTGAACTTCTTCGCGAAATGCTTCTCGATACTCGTGATTTTGCCGGTTGCGCGTGGCTACGGCTAGACTTGACTCTCGGAGGGCACGTTGCGCCTCAAGTGCTTGAGCTTTGCGTAGTCGTTGTTCTTGACATTAAGCCTCGGCGTCTTGTTCGTCTTGATGTTGTCGCGCTCGCTCTTCCTCTTGGAGACATTGACGTTTCCTTTCTTGAGATTGTGCAAAAGGATCTTGGTGTTGATGATGATGATGTGCTTGCTCGTCTAATTGCTCTTGTGGATGATTGCCGTGTAGCGGATTGCGAGTTGCTTGACGGTCTTGACGCGCTACTCGATGTAGAGTGTTCGATGTCGGTGTACTTGAGACGGAGAAGGTGTCGTCAGTGTGTCGACTCGAATGGCTCCGTCTTGAGTAGGACAAAGTGGTAGAATGGTGGTTCACCAACAATGCACGAATCTCGTCCATTCTTGCATCGTTTTCTTGTTTGTGAACGTCGAGCTTGTTGTCAGAGTAGTCTCTTGTTTGTTGCTCAGAGAGTCGCAATTCGGTGGCGAGAGTGTCGATGCGGTCGCTCATTGCTTGTTGTTCTTGATGCAAAGCTCTTTGTGCACCGAAGAGGTAGCTCTTGGTGACATAGGATGACATGTCGTTGTCTTGCTCGATGAAGAGTGGGTTGGTAGAAGAACTTGTCCTACCCATCATTCCAAGCAAATATGTGGGTGGGAGAAAGAGAAGAACTTATACCAAATGTACCTTGACCGATGTTGAAGATGGATCAATGATCACTCAAATGTGGAACAAGGAAATAGCACAATCGGTACCAATTCTTGTCGGTTCTCACACCTACACAAGTAAAAGCTTATGGTGGAGCTCGGTTAGGATGGTGGCACAAAATTTGATGCAATTGTTAGTTAGACTCAAAGATGTTGAAAAAGATTCGCAAATTCGCAAATGCAACAAGTATACCAAGCAAGTAGTGGTACACGGAAACACACACGCAAATAGATAAGTGGGGTTGTGCAAACCAAAAATGACTCAAAATGTGGAATCCACGAAAATGCTCTTGTTGCACAACACTAGAGAGACACTAGCACGATTGCACAAAAGGCGGATACGAGACTTGTGCACAACCTACTAAGAAAAAATGCAACGGCTTCTATCCCAAGTGTGCTATATGTATCGTATTCTGGTGATATGATCCAAGATGATCGAATATGACAATCTTAAAGTGGTATGATGCTATGGTTCTTGCTTATAAGCTCTTTGCTTATATTTTCCTTTTGCTTAAAAGCTTGTTTGTCTCTTTCTCTTTTGAGCTCTTTTCTCATGCAAAACTTCACAAACCAAGATAGCAATTGTGTATGCGATGATAACTTTGTGACACAAGAGATGATACGAAGATATGCACCACGATGGTATTGGTATGTATGCTATGGGAAGTATGATCACTAATGTGCACAAGTCACGTTGCCGACAATATTCAAAGGCTAGTCTCGATGGGTAAGCAACGCAAAAGTAAGGCTATGGTGGTTATCAATGCAATGGCAATGCAGAGACAAGGATGTCGTTGAGGTTACCGTCCTTAGCGACGATGAGTCCTCGGCGAAGATGAGCGGTGGTGATGTTGATGTCGCGTCGTACCTATATAGCCGAAACACCACAGGAGACGGGAACCACAACTCAAATTCTCAAAACCAAAGTCAAATGGTGGTATGGTGTGGTATGTCGTGGGGTTGGCGGAGTTTAGGTGGTGGTGGTCGAAGTGGGTATGCAAAAGGCATAGGTGGTGGTGGTCAAAAACTGCAGAAAATGCACTTTCGGCAGAGATAGCCGGATGATCCTGGCCAGGAGCCGCATGATCCGGGTCAGTGTCCGGATGATCCGGGTCAAGGTCCGATGATCCGGGCAGGTCAACTTTGCACGGGAATGGCTCGGGATGAACTCGAAAACGGGGAGAAATTCGAGGATTTCGTGGATTTTGGATGGATTTTGAGGGTGAGATGGTGGGGATTGGGGAAAGGCAAGATCCACTTGCAACACAATGAATTCGTGGATCAAAATCAACAAAACATCATCAAAACCAACAAATCACAAAAATATTGAGGGGGGGCTATTTTTGTGGGGATTTTGGAAATTGGGGACGAAATCAACAAAATTAGGCTAGAAAACTGGGGTAGGGGCTCCATATTCGTGATCAACGTGGCTCATGATACCAAGCTGATGTAGGGTGGAACCCTAGATGCCCGATCTTTCACGATTGGAGGGGATCCTACGAAGAACGCGAAGAACACGAGGGGGAAATCAAGGGGAATACGAGGGAAACACAAGAGAAATCACTCAGCCAACAAGAGATGGTCACACATATGCTAGATCCTCGAAACACAAAGATATACATGATCTGAATCCAGCAAGGGATGATACAAGTGGCAGTAGTTCTTCTCCGAGAGGAGGTCTTGAAGGTCTTCCTGTGATGGGGTCTTGAATCCGCTTGGGGGATCTTCTTCGAAGAGGCGCTCGACTCCGATGGAGAAGTAACCAAGTGGATGAGCAAAGCTCTATCTCAAATATGAGCTATGACAATGCTAACACTAGAAGAGAGAGGATTCGTATATATATAGGCAAAGGGGGCGAAGGGGTACATGGGCCTCAACCCAACACAAGCACACAGGCGGGGGTCCAGATGATTTAGACGGGTAGACGGATGATCCGAGTCAGTGTCCGGATGATCCGGGGGATGGCCCGGATGAGTCGAAGGGGCAGGCAGCGGCGATGACGGTCCGGATGTCTGGAGGGGGGTCCGGATGTCCGGCTGGGGTCCGGATGATCCGGGTGCTCGTCCGGATGGTCCGGCTTCCTGGTCCAGCTTTGGGTGTCTTCGAGCACATTATCCGGATCGTCCGGACCGGGGTCCGGATCGTCCGGGCTCTGTCCGGGTCGTCCGGGACCTCGTCCGGATCATCCGGCCAGCCTGAGACTTGGCTGATTTTTTCTCATTCTTCACGCATTTCTTTTGCTTCTGATTCTCCCTGCTTCTTAGCTTCTCCATGGCTAACTCCTTGGTACCTGAGTATGCAAAGAGTCCCCATTTGAGGTAGTAGCCATGTCTCGTGTGATTCGAAAGGGAGTTGTGAGAGGAGTGATGTCACCTCGGTTTCGAGAGCTCTTCCACGTGCTCTTGTCATTGGTCCAAGTGGTGTTGTAGGAGATGTAGATGCGTCCATGGGGATGATCGTGGGATGCTCCGCATCAGTGAACCTCGGGATTAAATCCATGTTAGCTAGCCTTGTCATACAACCGAAATTTATGTGACAGACGTGAATGTCAAATCTCAGATTCATTCACATTAAAATGCATTTGGTTCACGACTTTATTACAGAAATCCTCTAGGGAAAGGCGGAACAAACCACCACAATCATATCATTTTCCAACAAATAGTCCATACCGAGATACGACTACTTTGTTGGACTCAAATACTAACTTAAACCTTTCTTTACATAGAAGGGAGCCACTAACGAGATTCTTCTTGGCAGCGGGGACATGCTGCACGTTCTTCAGTTGCATGATCTTTTCTGAAGTAAACTTCAGATCTATCGTGCCAACACCATGAACAGAAGCATGTGAGCCATTCCCCATCAGGACGGAACAATCTCGTGCGACCTGGTAATAAGAAAACAAAGACACATCAGCACACACATGAATATTGGCCCCAGTGTCAACCCACCAATCGGTGGATTGACAAACTGAAAGTACGGTAAACAGATTACCATACCCAGATGCCCCATGATTGTTGCTTAGAGTGACGTTGACAAACTTGGGTCCTGTCCTGGCTTCTTGTACTTGTTTGGGCACTTGTTTGCCCAATGTTCCCCTGAACTACAAGTAAAGCAGCCATCTCTCCTTTTGTCTTTCTTCTTACCCTTCTTCTTAAAGATGGTATTCTGCTGGACAAAGTTCTTTCCCTTGAACTTGTTGAAATTCTTCTGTACCACATTGGTGCTAGAAGAATCCTCTGCCCCTTTCACGTGTGAGTCCTTTGCTCTCGAGTTTTGCTCAACACTTACATGGCCAATGACATCCTCTACAGAGAATTCACGTCTCAAGTGTTTGAGAGAAGTAGCAAAGTTCCTCCATGCAGGAGGGAGTTGTGCAATAATGCAACCCGCGGCAAACTTGTCCGATAACTCACACTTCAGGAGCTCCAGCTCCTTAGCGATGCACTGTATCTCATGGGCCTGGTCCAATACAGAACGGCTATCAACCATTTTGTAATCGTGGAACTGCTCCATAGCATACAGCTCGCTCCCAACATCGGTTGCGCCGAACTTAGCTTCGAGCGCATCCCACGAGTTGTTGGCAACACACATATGGAGATACGTGTCCACAAGCTTGTCACCGACCACAATAAGAACGGCTCCCACAAAGATGGTGGTTGCCTCCTCCTGTTCAGGAGCAACTGTTACCATGGGAGACACACCATCAACCCAGAACACGTTCATTGTTGTGAACCACAAGGTGGTCCTGGTCTGCCAACGCTTAAAATGTGTCCCAGTAAACTTTTTCGGTTCTAGAGTAGCGATGAAGCCATGAGTCGAAAAATGCATAAAATAAGGTTTTTGGATTGTTGGAAATGTTAGCACTTTCCCGACTAATCTAATCCACGAGTAAATAATTAGCATGGCAAATATGGTATGCATCTCATACCGATACCTAAACATGTGAGCACGTATAGTACATAGAAACGAAACATCTATGAACAACGTATATACATCCAGCACATGAACGAGCGGATAGGGGATTAACTGAGTCATACCCTTCGGCTGGCCAGGCCAACGCGGCGGCGGTAGTAGCAGCCTCGGCATCAGCCAAGGCCTTCTTCTTGCCGACTTCGTTGTCGGACATGGAGTCGATGTAGAGGAAGTAGTGGAAGCAGAGGCGGACGAAGACTGGGACGGATCGGGAGCAGTCGTGTCGTGATGCTCCCCAAAAACCGTATTGCCGTTCTCCCGGGCAAGATCTCGAACGGCAGGGTTCCAGAGGCACCTGCTCTCCCGACCAACCGTGCACGCGGTCATCGGGATGGGATCGCCGGAAGCGAGGGTTCACTCCACTAGCCAGGGCGTTCTTATATAGCCCGTCGGATAGCGAACAGACCACGGTCCAACGTCTCGGACAGTGGCACTTCCGTAAGCGACTCGTTAATTAATCTGATATTAGTTAACCATTCCTGATCGACAATAAGCTTCGTCTCGGCTCATTCCCGCAACCCGCAGCACGTGTGCGTCGTGGCGAGGCGGACGGGCGGCGGAGGAGGAGCGTGCGTGTACAGCTTCTATTCCCAAGCTCCCAATAGCAAGTGGTAGAGCAGTCTTTATAAAGAGGTCTCACTCTTCCTACTGTAGCAGTATGGTACTAAACTTTCCACGCTTCCCACCACTTACGGTACACATACATGGCCTTAGAGATTAATCAAGGATTATTGTTTTATATAGGCCTAAGCCAAACGATAATCCATCATAAGGTTGGTGTCGGAAAATGATTTTAGGGCAGGAGCGAGAAGGTTTTTTGGGCATCAGAAAATTCAGATGATGTAAAACCGGTGCAAACTTTTAAACATGAGAGTACCGCCATCGAAAAAGCACCCAGCCTTTTTTTGCGGAAAGAAAAAAAAAAGCACCCAGCCTAGTGTAGTATTACTATTACTATACCCTAAAAAAATAGCACGCTATAATACCGTTAATAGCACGCAATAATATATTAAGAACTGTCTCGTTAAATAAATTAATGTACAATGCCTCGCTAATAGCACGCTATAGTGCGCTAATAGCATATTTTCAGGGCCACGCTATTTTTTGTACTAGTGCGCTATTTTTTTCATTGCTACTATAACATCCGCATTTGACCATTAGAGCTCGAATTTAATAAAGTTGGTGTATCACGCGGCCAACCGCGCCAGGGCCTCGCCGGCATGCTCCCCGGTGGACTGCCGGAGCCGGCGGTAGTCGTCGTAGCCGAATGTCCTGAAGAGGCGGTGGCTGCCGGCGCCGACAAAGGCGTCCGGCGCGCGGACCACGTCGTCTTTGGGCGCCAGCAAGAAGAGCGCGATGGAGACGCGCGGCACGGCCGCCACGCACTGCACGCGGTGCCTCACGTTGTGCAGCGCCCCGTTGCTCCACGCCTACGCTACACAGACAGACACACAAGAGACGAAGTCAAACGTGGGAGACGTAGGGAGGCCAGAAGATGGAGGCATCGCACTGTACTGTACCGTGGCGACGTCGCCGAGGTTGACGAGGAAGGTGCCTGGGACCGGGTCCACGGGCGCGAACTCGCCGGTGTCCGGGTCCGCCACCTCGAGGCCGCCGACGCGGTCGTCCTCGTGGAGCACCGTGAGGAAGCCGGAGTCCGTGTGGACCTGCACGCCGGTCTCCCCCACGGTGTCCGGCGTGTACTTGTACCTGTTGATGCGAAACTGGCACGGCCAGTCCTGGAACATGCGGTGCGACTCGGACTCCTCCAGGCCGAGGCTCGCGGCCAGCTTCGCCGCCACGTCCACGATTAGCTCGTGCGTCTTCTCCGCGTATCTCCTGATGGTCTCCCTGCACAAGAAGAACCTCCGGGCTCGGGGCAGATGACACAGGAAAGAAGCGGCAAGAAAGTCACCTGAACACGTACACGTACCTGATGTGCGGTGGCGCGTGGAGAGAGGCGCAGAAGGCGTCGACGTCGGCGCGGGAGGCGGCGTCGTAGAGGCCGAACGCCTCGTAGAGCGGGTTCGTGGCGGTTGGCGCGACGTAGCCGCTGCCGGAGATGACGTCGGCGTTGCAGCGCTTGGCGTCGTCGGGCAGGTCGAAGAGGGCGCGCAGATGGATGAATCTTCACAATAACACGGGGAGAGGATGTCCGCACCCACGCCCACGCTCCTGCGGCGCGCTACTCCGGCGGCCACAGCCACCGCCGCCGCTGCTGCCCCGCTCTAGATCAGCCCGCAGGCCAGCCCCCCGTCGTCCCCGCTCCTCCCGCCGGGCTTTCCGTGGCCTCTCGTGCGGCGAGGCACTCCTGCCGACCCGTGTCCGCCGCTGCTGGCACCGTGCTTATCAGATCTGGGTTCGCCGCCACGGCGACCCGCTTCCTCTGATCCCTCCTACGTCGCTGACTTCCAGCTGGCGACCTCCGATGCGGAGGGAGGCGAGGTTCTGCAGCGCTCGGTTTGCTTTGCCTTGAATGCTGTCGTGCTGGATTCAACTCCTCCCCTCCCCATTCAAGGCGCGCACAGGCCATGCCTCAAGACTGCTCCTGCAGGCGCCTTCAAGAGCTGCCGGCGACTGACGCGGACGTCGCGTCGCTCGAGTCCCGAGCCTGCCGCGTCTCCCGGCGTCTACTCCGAGGATGGTTGGCAACTCGTCAAGGCGCCGTACTGGTGGCGTGCGCTGCCCAGCTACCGGCATTCAAAGCAGAGGAGGGTCTCTGCTTCTTATTCCCCTTCAACGGGAAGAAGTTTCGTCCACCACTGCTTCCGCACCTGCCATCGATGCCTCGAGGTCGGCCACTGCAAAATCGACTGCCGAAATCCTTTTAGGTGCCGGACGTGCAAGCAGTGTGGCCACCGCGCCCGTGACTGCAACGCCTCGCCCGTCCCCTCGCCCTCGCTCTCACCAGCTGCGTCGACCGCATCGCCGAGGTCTCCACCGACCTGTGCCGCTCCGCCTCGGTCGCCAGAGTCTTCACCGACCCAAGCCTCGCCGCCCACCGCGATGCCGCTCGTTGGAGACCCATCGTTGCGCCCTGAGGAGGGGCATGTGGTCATCACCTCCACCCAGGCCATGGAAGACAGCGCCGTCAACCTCTCCACCCTGGGTGCGCTGGTGTGGCTTGGAGGGAGTCGACCACGCATCAACGCCGAGGAGGTCAGGAACGCCATCGCCACCAAATTCGTCATCAACCGCAACTTCATCAAGGTGGTGCCGCACTATCCAGAGGATTTCTTCGTCCTCTTCTCCCACCAGCACCACCGCGACCTAGTCACCGCCTCGCCGGGCCGCTTCAACCACGGCGGGCTGGACTTCCACACCGCCAAATGGAGGCCGGAGGCACACGCTGATCTGGTGGAGGCGTACTACCATGTTCACCTGTGCATTGAAAATCTGCCGCTCAACGCATGGTGCGACGAGGTGGCAACCCAAGTGCTCGGCCCCGACACTTTCCTGCACTACTTCGACATCGCCACAGTCAAGAGAGATGACGCCTCCTCCCTCGACCTCTGGGCATGGTCTGCCAACCCCTCCGCCATCCCCAAGGTTCTCCGGCTGACGATCACTAACAACCAGCCGGCGGGCTACAGCAACGGCCCAAGCGCTGCCGTTGGCCGGCGTGGGCTCAAGCGGCGCGTCCTGGTTCACCTCAACCTGGTTGAGGATTTCACCCCCGACGCCAATGGCAACATCCCCCGCCGGCCTCGTTCCTCGCATCCGTTCACCTTTCGCTATGGGGTCATCGATGGTGAATCCAGGATGCGGGACAGAATGGAGGTAGCTGGGAGACGTCACGACAGCCACGACCGCGACCACGACAGGGATCGCGACCACGACCGCGACAGAAGAGACGACGACCGTGCCCGTGGCCGCCGTGGGCGCGAGGAGCGCCCTTCCTCCTGGCGAGAGCGCTTCTTCCGGAGCAGGTCTCGCGCCCCTGAGCGTCGCCATGACGATGGGCGCCGAGACAGCAGAGAGGACCGCCGGGACGACCGTAGCTGTCAAGGGCGACGTCGCCGTCACGAGGCCCCTGACGCGCGCTCCATCGACAACAAGCTGGTCCAGCGCCTCCCGGACGGCGCCGTCATCCCAGCCTCTGGTAGACGCGGCCGTCGCCGCCCTGCGGACTGCCCGACACGCCCTGGGCGCTCTGGGGGGAGGCTGCTAGCCCGGTCAACGAAGACACCCGTGGCCGCTCGCCCCCTTCCTCGCCACGCTCGACCTCCTGTGATGTGATTCAGCTCACCTCCGTGCCAGGCCAGGTCTCTTGGCTGCGGTGGATCGCTCCCTGTCTCGGCACCAAGCAACGACAGGCAGCTGTGTGCCCTGCTCTGGCGACGCCAACACCTCCTCGTACCACGACCCTGGACATCATCGAGATCATCCCGTCCTCTCCTGCAGTGCAAGACAGTGGAGCTGCTGCTCCATCTCCTTCCTCCGAAGCTGAGGCTGAGCCGGTCACCCCGATCTTTGTCCCGGCTGTCAGCCCGGTTGCTGGCAATGCGGGGACACCGCCGTGCTCTCCCCTGTTTGTCGCCTGCCAGCCACCCCTGCTCGCTGCACCAAGCTCGCCCTCCCCAAGGCCAAGACCACCGACAAGGAGAAGGAAGACGCTGGCTGGAGTCGTAGGCTTCAACCTTGCTCGCTCCAGCCCTCGTCTCCAAGCCAAGGGGAGAAAGATGCCGATTGCGAAGATGGCGGAGAAGCTGCTATGCCAGCGCATGGGCATCGTGGATGAAGGCCAACAAGCCACAGAGGAAGCCATTGACAAATTTGTGGCCATGTTCCAAGGGCAGCTCCCTGACATCACAGTGGCAGCTCTCCGGGCGTTGTTCAACCTCGACTGTGACTTGGCGCAAGCCGTCGAGGATGCCCTGGTGGCTCATGGTGGTGAGGCGGGTCCGGAGCTGCAGGCGGTGATGGGGGACGCGTTCGGCTCGGCGGAGTGACTGGAGCGTTTGCAGCCCCTGTAGAAGAAGTGCTCTAGTTTCCATGATAGTGTCAACCCCTCTTCTTATGTGTGTGTACGCCTGTTTGCAATCGTCGACGTCGGCGTCTGCTATCTGCTGCCTTGGCGAGGCTTTTGTGTCGATTAGTTTGTCTCGTTTCAGTATGTGTGAGCTGAATGTTGAGTGCCAGGCTGATGTTTGCTTTGTTGTGGCCAACTGCTACTTCACTTCTGATGTATCCCAAGTTTCCCATGATAAATCAAAATCTTAGTATTCTAAGCTGGAATGTCCGAGGCCTAAATTGTCCTGGCCGTCGATCAACAATCCGAGAAACAATCCTCGCTACTCCATGTCATTTGGTCTGTCTGCAGGAGACCAAGGTAGAGCTTGTCGACCCTTTCATCGCTTCATACCTGGGAGGTCAAAGATTAAAGAATTTTGCCCAGCGCCCTGCTAATGGTACACGGGGTGGCATCTTGCTTCTTTGGGATAACGATGTTGTGGACGTCAAGGATGTTTCCATCGGAGTCTTCTTCCTCTCCTGCAACGTCACGATCAAAGAATCCAATACAATCTTTAAGCTAACAACGGTCTATGGACCAACAAGAAGCAACCTGAAGGATGCTTTCTTCCAGGAGTTGGTCGGCGAAAAACCTCCCCATGACTCAAAGTGGCTTGTCTCTGGTGACTTTAATCAGATATACCGTGCCAGAGACAAGAATAGAGCAAACGTCGACCGGAGTAGACTTGTCCGCTTCCGCAATGCACTGAACACTTGTGAGCTCAAAGAGATTCATTTACAAAACAGAAAATACACTTGGAGTAATGAACGGAGTGACCCCACCTTAAGCAAGCTCGACTCCTTCTTCTGTAATGAAGATTGGGACCTCGATTTTGGCACTCACCTTCTACACGCGCTCTCGTCTTCTTTGTCCGATCACTGCCCCCTCCTCCTCGCAAATGACAACGGCCCGAAGAGATCAAAGTCCTTCCGCTTTGAAAACTTTTGGATCAAAATGCCTGGGTTCAAGGAGGTTGTCCAGGAAGCTTGGAATAAGGATAGTAACCACACTGATCCTTACCACATCCTTTTTCACAAGCTAAAAGAAACTAGTCAAAAATTGAGGAGATGGAGCAAGACGATCTTTGCGCATTCTAAGGTGCAATTCCACATGGCTCTGGAAGTCATCCTTCGTCTGGATGTGGCTCAAGAACTCCGGCCCCTTAGCTCTGACGAGCGAGATTTACGGAAACGCCTCAAACGGAAGGTGGTGGCCCTGGCCATTATGGACCGTGCGCGGAAGCGACAAAGCTCGCGAATTATCAACCTCAAAGATGGAGACGCCAACACTCGTTTTTTCCACCTTCGGGTCAATCATAGAAGAAGGAAGAACTTCATCCACCGCCTCAAGCACAACGGTGGATGGGTTACTGCCCATGACCATAAGAAGTCCATCATTCAAGAGCACTTCGCGAAGGTCACAAAACGCGGTCAGCCGCGTCACACCGATTTCAACTGGGCCAACATCCCGGCCCCTGAGTGCGACCTCGCGGACCTTGGCGCGGCCTTCACGGAGGAGGAGGTGAAAAAGGCAATCTTTGATCTTCCCAGCGACAAAGCGCCTGGACCCGATGGCTTCTCAGGGGCCTTTTTCAAGGAATGTTGGGAAATCATAAAAGGTGATATCATGCTCATGGTCAACCACTTCTCCAACCTACGCTCTAAAAATTTGCACTGGCTCAACTCTGCAAACATTGCTCTCGTTCCAAAGAAGGATGGGGCGGAATCCATCTCTGACTTTCGCCCCATTAGCCTCATCCATGCTATCACGAAGATAATTGCCAAGATGATGGCTACCCGGATGACTCCACATATGCACGACCTTGTCTCAAATGCCCAGAGTGCTTTCATAAAAAAGAGAAGCATCCACGACAACTTCATGTATGTCAGAAATTTGGCGAGAAAATTGCATCGAAAAAACAGCCCGACTCTCCTATTCAAGCTTGATATCAAGAAGGCATTTGACTCTGTGCGTTGGGACTTTCTCATGGATCTTCTCCAACATCTTCGCTTCCCGGTCAGATTTCGGGATTGGGTCGCTGCTTTGCTGTCCACGTCCACCTCGAGAGTGTTGATCAACGGGGTGCTGGGAGACCCTCTGAAGCATGGATGCGGCCTTCGGCAGGGTGACCCGCTGTCTCCCCTTCTTTTTGTCCTCGCCATTGATCCACTCCATCATCTCCTTAGCAAGGCCACTGCCCAAGGGCATCTTCATCCCCTGTATGGTACAACCCCAACCGTTCGAGCTTCGCTTTACGCTGATGATGCTGCCATCTTTGTCAAACCAATTAAGGAGGATATACAATTCTTGGCTGCCACTCTGGTTTCATTTGGAGAGGTGACCGGTCTTGTCACCAACTGTGCTAAAAGTCTTGTTGCCCCTATTCGATGTGATGGTGTAAATCTGGACGACATTCTCCATGCTTTTCCGGCAGTCCGTTCGTCATTTCCGATGCGTTATCTTGGCCTTCCTCTGTCTGTTAAGCGTCTCAAGAGACTCCATTTCCAGCATCTTGAAGATAAGATCGCGGGCAAGCTCCCTTCTTGGCAAGGGAGACATGTGGCTGCTGCAGGCCGAACGGTTCTTGTCAAGGCTGTTCTAACGGCCATCGCAATATATCATCTCACTCCTCTTGACATACCGGTGGAGGTCCTTCAGAAAATTGATAGCATCCGCCGTGCATATCTTTGGGCGGGCACGGACAAGGTTTCTGGAGGGAAATGCAAGGTAAACTGGGACCTCGCTTGCAAACCAAAGAACAAGGGCGGCTTGGGAGTGCTTAATCTGAATAAATTTGCTAGGGCCCTGAGACTTCGGTGGTTATGGTTTGAGTGGAAAGATAAGAGCAAGCCATGGATTGGCATGGGACTGCCGTGCACGGATGACGACCGTCACTTCTTTGCGGCGGCCACTACAGTCACTGTTGGAAATGGAAGGACAGCGATGTTCTGGAACTCATCTTGGCTAGGAGGATTGTGTCCCTGTGACATAGCTCCCGGTCTCTACAACCTCTCTCGCAAGAAAAACTCCTCGGTTCAGCAAGCTATGGCCAGCAACCAATGGATTGCGAATATTGACAGCTCCAATGGCCTCTCCCTTGAACACATCCAACAGTTTGCTAACCTTTGGGACAAACTAGCAACAGTGGCCCTCGATGACGACGTTGAAGACTCAATTATTTGGAAGTTCACCAAAGATGGGATATATTCTGCATCCTCGGCTTACAAGGCTCAATTTGAAGGCCTCACCACCTCGGACCTTGTCCATTCGGTGTGGACGGTGTGGGCGCCCCCTCGGTGCAAGTTTTTTGCTTGGCTCGTTCTTCAAGATAGGATTTGGACTTCGGACCGCTTGAGCCGCCGTGGTTGGCCTAATTGCGGTCTATGCCCTCTTTGCAAGCAAACCCAAGAAACCGCGGCTCATCTGCTTTTCCAGTGCCGCTACACCATGCGCATTTGGAATGACGTCCTCCCATGGCTCGGCATGCATCACATCACCACGTCTACCTGGATGACAAGGGCTTCGGTCAGAGAATGGTGGAACGCTAACCTGCAGATCCGTCTCAGCTCGCCCAAGGCGCTCGCCTCCCTCATGATGCTCATCTCTTGGGAGGTTTGGTTGGAGCGCAATGCTAGAGTCTTCCGCAACTCAGCGGCCCCTTCCATGACCATCATCAGCAAAATCAAGCAGGAGGTATCGCTTTGGGCTTTGGCTGGAGCGAAGCATTTGGGTGGTGTAATGCCGCGAGAGTAGTCCTTTTTTCACCGCTTTGCGGTTTCTGTCTAAAACTTTCTCCCTTAATCAATGAAATGGCAAGTCTTTTGCCTCGTTTCAAAAAAAAAAAGAGGGCGCGCACGGCGGCCTTCATGTCGTCCTGGAGCGCGCGCGGCACGCCGTGGCCTGCCACCCGGAAGCAGCCCAGGCGCTGGGCCGCGTCCCGCAGCCGCGCAGCCTCCTCCGGCGCCGCCGGGGCGAGCAGCAGGTCGATCACCGGGATCCCCGCCATTCTCTCCTTGCTGCTGTTCTGCCTGATATCGTGGCGGTTTTATGCACGAGATTTGTGTCTGTACGGGATCGGGGTGGCGGGGAGTGGGACCGCCTGGTGACTTCCAGCTGGGACTTGTCGGGAGCAAAACAAGAAAGGGTGAGATGAACTTGGACACGCAATTTCGAGATGACCTGAAATGAACACCGCCACGACTCTAGCTAGAGGAATCACATCATATCATGAATGTGCAATGTCTCTTTGTCTTCGCAACGTACAAAAACGAACTGACAATATAACTGAGACACTACGGAACTTGCAAACAGACAACACAAGATACATTGCAGGCGTAAAAGGCTTGGGACACACAACTTCTTTTCATGAGAATGACGAAGATCTGAACCGATCGTGGCGTTTTTCTTGATCTGAACCGAGCGCCAGGCAGGCAGGCAGGCAGAAGAGCGGCCTGGCTTTGGGTGCAGTGGATGTTGTGCATCGTCATGGATGGCTTTGTGCTACCTGCCGGCTCACTATTCATCCATCTTGGGCGTGGTAGCCAGATCTGGCGCGTGGTGACGGTGGACGTGTTCGCCGCGGTGGTCCGCTCCGGCCCAGTTCCGACATTGTGACGGCGGCTTCGACAGTGGCGGAGACAGGGGATCAGCAGGCCCTGGCCCCCCAACATCACTGATTTGGTACTAATATAGTAGCAATGAACAGTGCAGAATTTAGAGAATAATACATGCACTAGTGTAGTTTGGCCCTGTAATCCAAAGTATGTGTCATTTGGCCCCCTAATCTTTAATTCCTAACTCCGCCACTAGGCTTCGGAGGCGGGTCTGTTTCGTCCAGGCTAAGTCTGACAACAACCGTGCGCTTCTGATCAACTAGCTGTGCTCCTGCTCCGGCACTCCGTCCATGTCGGCTCCGGACAGAACTCTCTTCGACGAGGTGGTAGCGGAATGGTGGTGTTTTCCGCCATCGGTGTTTGGTCTTTATGGCAACCACTCCGGCCGACGGCAGCGGACTCACAACGGATTGCGGTGATCAGGTCTTCGTGAGGGCTCCTCTCTTCAGACCGATGGCTGAGTTCAAGGAGAGATGCAAACTTTGGACGATGACTTGACGCAGAGGGATGGTGGTGCAGCATGGCGGTGCACAACGCATGTACCTGCTGGGATCGGGGAAAGTGATGGCGCAACACATAAGTGATGTTGATGATGGTGCTACTCAAGCACCTGGTGAGGGAGTCCTGGATTAGGGGGTATCCGGACAGCCGGACTATATACGTCGTCCGGACTATTGAAGCGTGACGATACAAGACTCAAGACTCCGTCCCGTGTCTGGATGGGACTCTCCTTTGCGTGGAAGACAAGCTTGGCGATCTGGATATTGTGTTTCCTTCCTTGTAACCGACTCCATGTAAACCCTATCCCTCTCCGGTGTCTATATAAACCGGAGAGGTTGGTCCTTAGAAGGCCGATCACAATTACAATCATAATCATCATAGGCTAGCTTCTAGGGTTTAGCCTCTACGATCTCGTGGTAGATCTACTCTTGTACTACTCATATCGTCAATATTAATCAAGCAGGAAGTAGGGTTTTACCTCCATCGAGAGGGCCCGAACCTGTGTAAACATTATGTCCCTTGCTTCCTGTTACCATCAGCCTAAGACACACAGATCGTGACCCCCTACCCGAGATCCGCCGGTTTTGACACCGACATTGGTGCTTTCATTGAGAGTTCCTCTATGTCATCGTTGCAAGGCTTGATGGCTCGTCTCGTTGTCAAGGACAACATTACCTTTGGGGGAGCGCTGGCTGTAGGCCAAACTCTCCGACTTGGCAGCTTCATCATGGCCGCCCCATCGGCTGTCGCCCCGACGATGGCCTCTCGGGTCATCACGCATAGCCTTCGCATCAATTCAGAACTTGCCGAACAGATGGATTCGACGGAGCTCTCCTCCCTTAATGAGCTCTTGGATCACATCGCTGCTTTGGGAGTCGCTACGGACCATGATCGGATTGGGCTTAAACCCGACCAAAGGGACATTAAATCCTCACCGGCCACCCATGAGATAGCGATAGTGGAGGAACCGCACACGGATTACCCCTCAATTTTGAGGACGAATTATGTCTGGATCACCGATCTCCCTGAGCCGGACACCCGCCTGAGGGAAGACATGACCCGGATCCCGGACTTAGAATCGGGCATTGGGCCGGAGAAATTGGGCAGCACCCCGGATCCCGAGCTGTCAGGCTCGGAAGCTCCCATGCCCCTGGGTACTAGATCAGATCAGAAGCCGGATTCAGCTATTTCCACCCACACGGACTTAAACCGTCTCTCCCATATCAGGCAAGAGCTCCAGGAGACAGTACATCTTTACTGGGCCAGATTCCTCCTTCTGCTAAACAAGGTTAAGGACTGCCGCGAGGAGGACGTAGTCTCACTTTTCTGCAAAAACTGCACGAACAAAGGAATCCTTAATGCTATAAGTCGCCGTGACATAGTACACTTTGCAGACTTGGCAACCATAGTACAAAAGTACTGTGTGATGGAAAGCGCCTGGAAAACCCAAACAGAATTTTGGGATAGTCCGGCTCTCACCAAAAAATTTGTCCGAACTAAACGGGCGAACTCTTGTAAGTCGGCCGATCCAATCCCCAAGAAACCAAAGCCCACCCCAGGGCGGGGAACCGTATTGGAAGAATGGCTCAATGGGCCATGTAAGTTCCACAGTACTCCGGACACAACACCAACCCATAGCCTTAGGGCATGTTGGATACTCCGGCAGGTAGCAAAAAGTGGCGAGGATCTCCTTGTAAGCTGATGACCCAGTAGTATAGGGGATCTATCGTAGTCCTTTCGATAAGTAAGAGTGTCGAACCCAACAAGGAGCAGAAGGAAATGATGAGCGGTTTTCAGTAAGGTTTTCTCTGCAAGCACTGAAATAGTAGGTGATAGATAGTTTTGTGATAAGATAAATAGCAACGAGCAAAAAATAAATAAAGTAAATAAAGTGCAGCAAGGTGGCCCAATCCTTTATGTAGCAAAGAATAAGCCTGGACAAACTCTAATAATGAAGAAAGAGCTCCTGAGGACACATTGGGAATTATCGTCAAGCTAGTTTTCATCATGTTCGTAAGATTCGCGTTCGGTATTTTGATAATTTGATATGTGGGTGGACCGGCACTTGGGTACTGCCCTAACATGGACAAGCATCCCACTTATGATTAACCCCTATTGCAAGCATCCACAACTACAAAAAGGAGTATTAAGGTAAACCTAACCACAACATTAAACATATGGGTCCATATCAACCCCTAACGAAGCAACGCATAAACTAGGGTTTAAGCTTCTGTCACTCTAGCAACCCATCATCTACTTATTACTTCCCCATGCCTTCCTCTAGGCCCAAATAATGGTGAAGTGTCATGTAGTCGACATTCACATAACACCACTAGAGGAGAGACAACATACATCTCATCAAAATATCGAACGAATACCAAATTCACATGACTACTAATAGCAAGACTTCACCCATGTCCTCACAAACAAACGTAACTACTCACAAAGCATATTCATGTTCATAATCAGAGGGGTAATGATATGCATAAAGGATCTGAACATATGATCTTCCACCAAGTAAACCAAATAGCACCAACTACAAGGAGTAATCAACACTACTAGCAACCCACGGGTACGAATTTGTGGTTTGGATACAAGATTGGATACAAGAGATGAACTAGGATTTTGAGAGGAGATCGTGTTGGTGAAGATGTTGATGGAGATTGACCCCCTCTCGATGAGAGGATCATTGGTGATGACGTTGGTGATGATTTCCCCCTCCCGGAGGGAAGTGTCCCCGGCAGAACAGCTTCGCCAGAGCCCTAGATTGATTTCGCCAAGGTTCCGCCTCGTGGCGGCGGAGTTTCATCCCGTAAGCTTGCCCATGATTTTTTCCAGGACAAAACCCTTCATATAGCAGAAGATGGACGCCGGAAGCCCACCAGGGGGCCCAGGAGATAGGGGCGCGCCCTACGGGGAGGGGCGCCCCCCTGTCTCCTGGACAGGGTGTGGGACCCCTAGCCTATTTCTTTTGCCCAAAAATTCTTATTAAATCTGAAAAGTTGTTTCGTGGAGTCTCAGGTCTTTTGGAGTTGTGCAGAATAGGTTTCCAACGTTTGCTCCTTTTCCAGCCAGAATTCCAGCTGTCGGCATTCCCCCTCTTCATGGTAAACCTTGTAAAATAAGAGATAACAGCCATAAGTATTTGAGATATAATGTGTAGTAATAGCCCATAATGCAATAAATATTGATATAAAAGCATGATGCAAAATGGACGTATCAACTCTCCCAAGCTTAGACCTTGCTTGTCCTCAAGCGGAAGCCGAAATCGAAAAATATGACCACATGTTTAGAGATAGAGGTGTCGATAAAAATAAAATATGGACATGAGGGCATCATGATCATTCTAATAACAGCAACATATATGGATTTTGTCATATGATTTCTTACGTTCAAGTAATAAGCAATTCACAATGTCAAGTATGGTTCAAAAACTTCATTGGGAACTAACGAACTATAATCTCAGTCACTGAAGCAATTGCAATTTATCGTAACATCAGAAAGAGTCAATAATAGAGCTTTTCAACAAGCTCACATACTCAACTATCTCGTAGTCCCCTATAATTGTTAACACTCACGCAATACTTGTGGTTATAGAGTTTCGGCCGGACACTGAGAAATATAGGGGCTTATTGTGTTGCCTCCCAAGATATTCACCTTTAGGTGATGTCAACGATAATAGCCTATGCCAACTTACATCCAATTGGATATATGTATCATAATCTTTCAAACATGAGGAGCTTGCCAAAGGATAAAAATAAAAAGGGAAAGGTGAGTATCACCTTGACTCAAGCATAAAGTAAAAACATAAAGTAAAGGATAGGCCCTTCGCAGAGGGAAGCAGAGGTTGTCATGAGCGTTTAGGGTTGATGCACGAAGTCTTAATGCAAAAGAACATCACTTTATATTGCCCCTTGTATGTGGACCTTTATTATGCAATCCGTCGCTTTTATTACTTCCACAACAAGTTCGTACAAAGCTTATTTTCTCTGCACTAATAAGTCATACATATTTAGAGAGCAATTTTTATTGCTTGCACCGATGACAACTTACTTGAAGGATCTTACTCAATCCATAGGTAGGTATGGTGGACTCTCATGGCAAAACAGGGTTTGAGGATATTTGGAGGCACAAGTAGTATCTCTACTTGGTGCAAAGAATTTGGCTAGCATGAGGGGGAAAGGCAAGCTCAACATGTTTGGAAGGTCAATGACAATATACTTTAACTGAGATGTCAGAAAACATAAACCATTATGTTGTCTTCCTTGTCCAACGTCAACTCTTTTAGAATGTCATACTTAATGAGTGCTTCACAATCATAAAAGATGTCCAAGATAATATATTTATATGTGAACCCCTCTTCCCTTATTACTTCCTACTAATTGCAACGATGACCAAGGCTACGTTCATCAACTCTCAACAATTTTCATGCCTCATACTTTCTATGTGTGAAGTTATCACTATCCATAAGATCAATATGAACTCTTTTGTTCTTTCTACTTTCTCAAGATCATAGCAACATAGCAAAGCCCTTGACTCAACACTAATCTTTATTATAGATAGCACACGAACTCGATTACATAAAGAGATCACAAAGCAAAACTCAAAACTACTTGATATCAACTTCGAACTAATAGATCAAGATACTACTAAAAGGATCGAACTAAATAAAGCGGTAAAGATAGGAGTATGATGGTGATATGATACCGGGGCACCTCCCCCAAGCTTGGCAGTTGCCAAGGGGAGTGCCCATACCCATGTGATTATTTCTTCGGAGGTGGTGAAGTAGGAGTTGTTGCACTTTCTTCTCTAGCTTGCGTCTGAGGCTAAAATTTTCCTCCCTCATATCCTCATTCTCGAGCTCAAGTTTCATTATCTTTTTGCATAGTGCTGCCTTGCTGTCCTGCAAAAAACGTGGTGGGATAGATTGGACCTTAGGGAGGCTTGACTTCTTGAACTCCACATGCATATCACCAGGTTGAGGCAGTGGATCGTCCTCTTCATCAGAGCTTGTCTCCTCCTTCCTCTTTGGATCATAGTCTTCTTCTTCCTCTGTGGTCCAGCCATAATGTTCCACATCCCCATATACTTTTGGGTTTGCAATATAATCAGCCATGTAGCTCTCTCCCTCCGAATCTTGGGAAGACATCTTGTTCCAAATCTGCAACAGGAACAGCTCGAAACGACAACAGAGGATATTTGCGTGATACGGTGGTCAAAACCTTCGGGAGTATATATAATGAATTTTTACCGACCAAAATACGTAACATACAAGAAAACAGAGTCCGGGAGGCACACAAGGTGCCCACGAGACAGGGGCGCGCCCTACAGGGGGGCACCCTCCTCTCTCGTGGGAGCCTCGTGCCCCTTTCGGACTACTTCTTTCTTCCTAAAATCCTTAAATAATCCAAAACTGATAAAAATTGCCATTAGAGTTGTTTTGGATTCGGTTTACTTACCATACCATGTACCTATGCCGGAGTCTGGAACGTTCTGGAAAGTGTCTCTTATATATTCCTCAGGGGTTATGATTTCAATAATATTAGTTTCAACATTGATAGGATTACCTGAAATATAATGTTTAATTATTTGGCCATTTACCACCCTCGGGTTTGTGCCTTCGAAGTTGTTGATTTTTATAGCACCAGAATGATAGACCTCCTCGATAACGTAGGGACCTTCCCATTTTAAGAGAAGTTTTCCTGCAAAAAATCTTAAACGAGAGTTGAACAATAACACATAATCTCATACGTTAAACTCACGCTTTTGTATCCTCTTATCATGCCAGTGTTTGACTTTTTCTTTGAGAAGCTTGGCATTCTCATATGCTTGGGTTCTCCATTCATCAAGTGAGCTAATATCAAACAACCTCTTCTCACCGGCAAGTTTGAAGTCATAATTGAGCTCTTTCATAGCCCAATATGCTTTATGTTCAAGTTCAAGAGGTAAATGACATGCTTTTCCATAAACCATCTTATATGGAGACATACCCATAGGATTTTTGTATGCAGTTCTATAGGCCCATAATGCATCATCAAGTTTTTTGGACCAATTCTTTCTAGATCTATTCACAGTCTTTTGCAAAATTAATTTGAGCTCTCTATTGCTCAACTCTACTTGACCACTAGACTGCGGATGATAAGAGATGCGATTCTATGATTGACATCATACTTAGCAAGCATCTTACGGAAAGCACCATGAATAAAGTGTGAACCACCATCAGTCATAAGATATCTAGGGACTCCAAACCTCGGAAAAATAACTTCTTTAAGCATTTTAATAGAAGTGTTATGATCAGCACTACTAGTTGGAATAGCTTCTACCCACTTAGTAACGTAATCAACAGCAACTAAAATATGTGAACCATTAGAGGCAGAAAAACGTCCCATATAATCAAAGACCCAAACATCAAATGGTTCAATAACAAGAGAATAATTCATAGGCATTTCTTGACGTCTACTAATGTTACCTATTCTTTGACATTTATCACAAGATACGACAAACTTACGAGCATGTTTGAAAAGAGTAGGACAATAAAAACCAGATTGTAGTACCTTGTGTGCAGTTCTATCTCCAGCGTGGTGTCCTCCATAGGATTCAGAGTGACACTTGCGTAGGATCTGTTCCTGTTCATGCTCAAGCACACAACGTCTAATAATACCATCTACTCCTTCTTTATAAAGGTGTGGATCATCCCAGAAGTAATGTCTTAAATCATAAAAGAACTTTTTCTTTTGCTGGTATGTGAAACTAGGCGGTATATATTTAGCAACAATGTAATTAGCATAATCAGCATACCAAGGAGCAGTACGAGAAGCATTGACAACCGCTAATTGTTCATCAGGAAAACTATCATTAATAGGCAGTGGGTCATCAAGAACATTCTCTAACCTAGACAAGTTGTCTGCAACGGGGTTCTCAGCTCCCTTTCTATCAATAATATGTAAGTCAAATTCTTGGAGCAAGAGAACCCATCTAATGAGTCTAGGCTTAGCATCTTTCTTTTCCATAAGATATTTAATATCAACATGTTCAGTGTGAATAGTAACTTTGGAATCAACAATATAAGGTCTAAACTTATCACATGCAAACACAACTGCTAAGAATTCTTTTTCAGTAGTAGCATAATTTCCCTGGGCAGTATCAAGAGTCTTGCTAGCATAATGGATAACATTCAATTTCTTATCAACTCTTTGCCCTAGAACAGCACCTACAGCATAATCACTAGCATCGTACATAATTTCAAAAGGTAAATTCCAATCAGGTGGCTGAACAATAGGTGCAGTGATCAAAGCCTTCTTAAGTGTTTCGAATGCTTCTACACAATGATCATCAAAGACAAAAGGAATATCTTTTTGCAATAAATTAGTCAGAGGCCTAGAGATTTTAGAAAAGTCCTTAATGAACCTCCTATAAAAACCGGCAGGACCCAGGAAACTTCTTATACCTTTTATGTCCTTGGGACATGGCATCTTTTGAATAGCATCAACTTTGGCTTTATCAACTACAATACCTCTCTCGGAGATCTTGTGCCCCAAGACAATGCCTTCATTAACCATAAAGTGACAATTTTCCCAATTCAGGACGAGACTAGTGTCTTCGCATCTTTGCAAAACTCGATCAAGGTTGCTCAAACAATCATCAAAAGAGGATCCATAGACGGAGAAGTCATCCATGAATACCTCACAAATCTTTTCACAAAAATCAGAAAATATAGCCATCATGCATCTTTGAAAGGTAGCAGGTGCCTTACATAAACAAAAAGGCATACGTCTATAAGCAAAAGTACCAAAAGGGCAAGTAAAAGTAGTTTTAGATTGATCCCCCGCTGATACAGGTATCTGAGAGAAGCCAGAATAACCATCTATAAAGCAAAAATGTGTGTGTTTGGATAGCCTTTCTAGCATTTGATCAATAAAAGGTAAAGGGTAATGATCTTTCTTAGTAGCTTTATTTAACTTACGAAAATTAGTTACCATCCTATAACCAAAGATTGAGGAGAAGGAGACTCTAGAAGGATTGATCTTCTCGAAGATCGAACAACTTAGGATCAACTCGCGGAATGAGGCATAGCAACACCCATCGAGCTGAGACACAAAACACACATCTAGAGGGATGGAGTGGAACAAATGACGAGGGTTCACTAGGTAGACAACAATTCCATGCTTAAAAGGGTGGTGAACGGTTGTCAACGTAGCGAGGAGTTGAGTTGCCATGATGCCACATTGGGACATCCTGGAGGAGGGTGATTCGTAGATTATTACCTTAAGTGGCAAAAAAAATTACCTTTGATTCAGAGATCATCGAAAATCTTTTATACCAACCTAAGGCAATTCTCGAGCGACCATTTGGAGGGGTTCGGTAGAATGGCATACCCGGATTAGAATGGATGATGTGGATTACCTTGTTGAAAACAACACAAGGGATGATTTTAGTAACTGGGGAGAAGCTCAATAGTAGAGAGTGAGTCCACTATTTGAAAAGGTCATAGCATTGCCAAGGAAACTGAGAGCACTATGCAATTAATGTCGACGATCAAACCTAGCACTTGCGTGTGCTCTCAAGAACTTGAGCATTTCCATAACCATCAAGGTTTTACCAATATCCGTGTCAAGGATCCTGGCAACACAACTTACTACCGTGATGAATGGTGATGGATGATGCAGATGCATAGGAAGATAACAGCTTCTCAGAGCTCACCATAGCGAGGCCAAGGAATCAAAATCTGGATGATTGACCGAGAAACATTTAGCACTCCGCTTCTAATGTCCTCCTTGATGTTCTACATACCACAGTCATAATTAAAGCATTAATGTGGCCATCAAGTATAGGTCTTTCTTCGGAAGAGAAAGGATTTATAAGGAACACTTCTAGAAAAGTCACATGAAATCCTTATAGAGAAGATGGGCAAATTGCTCATTCAAGATACTACAATGATAGATCTTCCGGCTAGGTGTGTCGGCCAACATCAACCTTGTCGGGACCTACATCATATATCTTGGAATAGTTCCAACCATCATATCTGTCTGAGATTCAGATCTGGTTGGTAACAGGACATTTTAGACAGCATGTTTGGAAAAGAAAATTTGCAACACAAACCGAAGAGATGACGTTGCGAGATTCTCAGGAAAATGAACTACAATAGCAGGCTCCAAAACATGAGCTGGTTCTGCTACAAACCTGTGAACACGCTATCCAAGACAAGCATGACCACGTAGTAGTCTTATAATAAAACACTACCGAGTTCGGGTGGGGAACCATCATCGAGGGTATCGAAGTCCTTGTATAAGTCTTGCTCTTAAGAAGGAACTTCTTCTCCTTGAACAAATCAATCAGTGGCTTGGTGTGCTAGGAATACATATAGAATGAAGGTTGCAAGTCTCCAAACCACAGAATACTTCGCACGTATGCATGACTGATTTGGGGTGATTCCAGAGGAAGCAACATTGACTTTCTCGAATCCACGGCGGCAACTTGCATCAGATGCACATGAATTAGAGGAAGTCACTTCTTCATCCGGGCATATGCTTCATGCACGGAACATGAAGATAATGCTTATAGAAGTTTCCAATACTAGCTGGATGTTCAACACGAATCATGGAGGGGATAAGGATGTTGTCGATGGGCTCAATAACAATTCATCCAGGTTTCCATATGAATGGAATTCCACAATTATATGAATAAGGTGATAGCACTGGTCAGACCAAAGGATGTAATGGTGTATGCCCGAGGGATCAACCACGAGTAAGACAACATTATGAATATCATTGGTTCTGACTTGATTTGACGATAGCCCATACGCAAATCAAAGATTTGTGTAAGATAATAGATCCAACAATTGACACGAGGATCAGTCAAATAAGATATCATCTTTCTTCAACACACACGCACAAGGATATCCCTTGGAATGAACTGAGTCGGACAAGCTTTTATCTTCCAACTCTCCAAGTTGTTTTTTTAGCTTAACCAGCTAGCTTAGGGTATCCAACACAGATTCTTGGAGTAAGGGTGGTTTACAAGAAAACCAACTTGATCACGAACTCAACATAGCGGTCAGGTGACGACCCGGTGACACTTCCGAGAAGATATCCGGAAAATCACGAACCACCGATATGTTATTAAGCTCGAGAACAAACTTGCTTTTCAGGGCAAGACGGTATGATCTAAGGAGCGAGGGATTGGCACAATCCTAACTCATTGATCGAAGGGTGCAACGAAAATAAGGACTAGGTAGCACGATCAGTCTTAGAATGATGATTCAAGAACCAACATGCTAAGAAGGAAATTATTGGCCTTTAACTACCAAGCAACAAGGTTGCTAGGAGTATTGATTTCACACATCAAGAGTTCATAGGATGGTGAGCAATTCCCGTGATATTCTTGATATAAAGATGGTAATACTCCAAGGTGGAGCAGAGCAAAAGCTGGATTAGTATTTATTCTGCGGAACACAACTACTTTGACCCAGTCCTGGATATGGATGGGGTACTGGAGTTTGTTTCTCCTAGTCATTCTGGAATAGAATGGCTTGATGGACCACAAGAGTAATAGGCATCGATGAACGAATGCACACATACTCTTGACTATCAATTGATAGACGAAGGTCAGAAAACAACTAAAGAGGGACAACTCCAAAGAACATATGATTTTCTAAGTTGCGGATGCATAGATTTAGTATGTCAAACAAAGCTCAACATATTTCTTCCGGATAACCCATGCAGAAAGGTTGAACTGGCAGAGTCACAATATAGAATGGAGAACTCACCAAAGAGCACTCTATTGTGATATTCGGTTCAATGAGGAACTTCTGCCATATTGGTTCATGGTATTGGAAGAACGATATACCACGGACCTTGAGGACTATCGCAAAGGTTACTAATAACCTAAAGGGATGAGCAAACACTATCAACATGAAGTAAGTAGGGTGGGTCTTGGGTCAAGAACCCAGGAATAGAATGTCTACTAACTAAGTGGCATCACGGGATGCTTTCGAGAATGATGGCCAGAATTATCACACTGGGAACACAAAACATGGCTAAGTTACTAGGTGATACTCTAGACACCTAGGGTCATAATAATAGCTCCAAAATATACGTTGAGGCAATAGAGTACCTCAACTCACCGTTTAGTGTGGTTAACCCGGCCAGAAAGGACATCGAAACAGAGGGAAGGATTTTGCAATTGCATCAAATTATTTAGAAACCTGGGATGACTCGGACAGCATAACGGCTGTAAATGCTCAAAAGATTGGAGACATGCTACAAAAATGGTGGCATAGCCACTCAGAAGCACAATATCAAGGTTTCAAGATCAACAGTTAACATACAAAAGATAGCAGGAACTGAACGCAAGCTTAGAACCATCAATCCTATAGGACTACAGATTAGTAACACGTGATCCTGATAGAACGAAGAGAAATCCTAATTTCTTAACCCCGTAGGAAAGATAAGATGACTTGGATCAGAAGGCATAAGCTATAAGGAGTAAAAGAGCCTTACGTTCCATCCCACAATCAATTCCCTTATATAACTAAAGCATTTCTAGACTCAACTTCGACCAGTTTGGCTTGGTAAACCTACAGGCAGTCAAGCTCTGATACCAAAGCTATCAGGACCCCGATCCTAAGTCACACCGATCTAGCATGTAACACATCATATCACTTTGCGGCCTCACGCACGGTATTCCCGCGGGTGCCACCTTACCTAGCCCGGGACCGTTTGCGCCTTTTGGCTCACGTATATGATAGTGCCGCTAGCATCCATATAACAAAGAACCCGGGCTGACATGGCTAGTCGTGAACCCAAAGTGGCACTAACTTACAGGGACAGGCATACATGACCCAACAACGAACGTGTCGGTCATCAATGAGTGAATCCAGGCTGTAGCACTGGGCTAGCAGGACTCCGGTGAACCGGGCTGTAGCGGGCTAACAGGACTCCGGAATTCATCGCGTGACATTTCCCCGAGGGGACAGACACAGGAACGAAGAAGGACACATGCCGACCAGCCTAAGTGTTCCGGAGTAGTAGCAAGCTACCATGGCTCAGTGGAAACACTAGGAGACATTTCCCGGTAAGAGAGGCTACTAAGGATAAACAACTAGATAGTCAGATCCCACACATACCAAGCATTTCAATAACATACACACAATATGCTCGATATGTGCAAATACAACATGGCATCACAACATGACTCTACAACTCAAGTATTTATTCAATAGGCTCCGAGGAGCGAGGTATTACAAACATGGGTCTCATGACCCAACATTCAGAGCATACAAGTCAAAGCACAAGCGGAAGCTTAACATGTCTGAGTATAGACATCTACAAATGAAAAAGGCTGAGAAGCCTGTCTATCTACCAGATCCTGCCGAAGGCACAAGATCGTAGTTGAGGTAACAAGCTAAACGTCGAAGTCCACGCGGTACTACTAGCGAGACTGAAGTCTCTCTGCAAAAACATAAATTAAGCAACATGAGTACAAATGTACCCAGCAAGACTTACATCAGATCTAACTACATATGCATCATTATCAACAAGGGGATGGTGGGGTTTAACTGCAGCAAGCCAGCTTTGACTCGGTGGCTATCCTGAACTACGACTGCAAGTAACTCTTTTGAGGTGGCACACACGAGTCCACATATTCACCATATCAACACACCACTATGGATCCGCTCCCGTCTCCCTACGAGAACGCCATCCATAGCACTCACGCTTATCTTGTGTGTTTTAAAGTATCCACTTTCACTTGTCTATGAACTATACAGGCAACCCAGAAGTCCTTTACCGCGGACACGGCTATTCGAATAGATCATATTAACCCTGCAGGGGTGTACTTCTTCACACACGCTCTCACCACTTACCGCCGTTTACACGACATGTACTCGGCAACCTTCAAGCGGAAGCCCAGCGAGGGTGTCGGCCACGACCTGACTAACCACACAAGTCTCTCGTCCAGGTTTATTGCCTATTCGGGTTTATTCCGCAAGGAGATCCAGCCGGGGTGTCGCTCACGGCCCCAAACGATGTGTGCAGGGTTCCCAAGCCCACCTCGACGGGTGGATCTATGCTTGGTACACCGTGCCACTGTGCCTAGTCTGTCCCAAGCCCACCTGTACCGGGTGCCACTTGGTAGACTACTAACACTACCTACAAACACCAGAAACTAGTTGCAACTCCTGGACAGAGGTCAAGTTGATTAATAAGTCGAGAGGGCTTGGAGTGCCCGGAGCCCAATGTGTGGTAGTAACTGTTCATGGATCACAAACACAAAACTCAGTTCCTGAGGACGGCTGCAATGAGACAACCCACCATGTACTCCTACATGGCCTCTCACCGCTACCTTTACCAAATCGTGTTCACACACTTAGCTCACACTCAGTAGGACATGTTTACACACCTCCAATTCATCCCCGATGAATCAGACCTGACTCAACTCTAAGCAGTAGCAGGCATGACAAACAAACATGAATGAGTAGGCACATCAGGGCTCAAACAACTCCTACTCATGCTAGTGGGTTTCATCTATTTACTGTGGCAATGACAGGTCATGCAAAGGATAAAGGGGTTCAGCTACCGCAGTAGGTAACAGTTAAATCGATGGTGTCCTAATGTAGTAAAAGAGAGCAGGAGCGAGAGAGTGGGATTTTATCGGAATGAACAAGGGGTTTTGCTTGCCTGGCACTTCTGAAGATAATATAGCTCTTCATCGGTGTCATCGAACTCATCGTCGGAACCACGTCTATCGAGAGGGGGCAAGTTCCGGCAACACAGAAGGAAACATAATCAATGCAATGCACAATATGATGCATGATCATGACATGGAAAAATGAGTGTGTTGGGCTAATGCAACTAGCAGCAGGTTAAATGAAGTTGGTTTGAACCTTAGGTTCAAATTCAAACTCCATATGTGAAGGTTTAAATGTCAGTAAATGATTTGTCCTAAACAGCAGCCATAAGTTGTTCTAACATGCATGAAAATGGTACAGATGGATAGATTGGATTTTTCTGATCATTTTTCATATATAAATTATTTCATTTGGAGTTACGGTTGAATTTCTATGAATTTTAGAAGTTTATACAATTTTCTGGAATTTCCTGAATTTATTTTAAATCCAGAAAATTATTAATTGCGTCAGCATGACGTCGGGGTGACGTCAGCAGAGTCAACACGCCAGGTCCAGGTCAAACCTGACCTGTGGGTCCCACGTGTCAGTGGTTAGTTGACTAACTAAACAGAGTTAGTTAGTGTTAGGTTAGTCACTAATCTAGGTTAATTAGCGCTAAACTAACCTAACTAAAATTAACAAGGGTGGCCCACATGTCAGTGACCCATGGGGTCAAACTGGGCCCACCCAGTCAATGGTCAGCAGGTCAAACCTGCCGGCGTCGAGTCGCCGGCGAGCCCGAGACGACGGAGAGCGTCGGAAACGCTGCTCCGGCCACGGTTTGATGCGCGGGTGGGCGCTACGAGTAGCTGGCGATGTGGCGCATCCAACGGTGGCAGTGTTTGGTGCTGGGGTGGCCGGAGTTAACGGCGGCGAGCACTTCCGCGGCGGCCGGAGTTCGGATAGGGTTGGGTTCGACGCTACGGTGCACGAGAGGAGGAGCTGGTGGTGGCTACGGGCTCCTGAGATCGTGGTGAGCACGACGGTGGGCTCGGGAACGAGCTGCGGTGGCTGTGGCCACGGCCACGCCATGGCCAGCGGCGAGAAGCTCTCGACCGCGGTGGAAAATGAAGCTACGGGATGAGCGCGAGCTTGAGAGAAGAGGGAAGAGGAAGAGGGGCTGACCGCGAGTGCATAGGTGGCCTCGGCGTGCTCGGGGAAGGCTCGGTGACGGTGGAAAATCGCCAGTGATCTCCATGGCCGAAGGAGGAAGAACGGGGCGGGGACGGCGCGCCAGGGCTCTTCTGGTCGCGTGAGACGACGAGGAGGACGAGGGAGGACCGGCGGAGCTCGAGGGCGTGTCAGAGAGGCTTGGGGATGGCTGCGGCCGCACGAGCGTTGGTCGGCGGCGACGGCTGTGCTCGGATGAGCTCAAGGGAGAGAGCCAGGGGAGGGGAGAGGATGCAGCGGGTGAGGGAAAAGAGCGAGGGGACACGGGGCGTCGTCGTGGCGTTGCTAGGAGGGGCCGGGGAAGCAGGAGGTGGCCGGGGAAGCAGGAGGTGGCCGGGGCAGCGTCGGCGCTCGCCACGCACCTATTTGTCCTCCTAGCAGAGGAGGAAGATGACAAGGGGGCGCTGGTGGGCTGGGCCGGAACAGGAGCTGGGCCGGCTGGGCTGCCAGGTGAGCGCCAGGTAAGTTCCTTCTCTTTTATTTATTGTTTCTGTTTTCTATTTTTTGTAGTTTTAGGGCTTTATTAAAAATACCAGAACGAACCCAAAAATCAAGGAACTGCTCATGGATACTTTTTAGAATATTACCAATAGCAAACATTTTAGTTCATGATTATTTGGACATTTAAAATATTTTATAGCATTTAAATGCCCAAATGCAAATAGAGTATAATTTAATCCAGAGCCCAAATATGTCATGGAAAAATGTGCATCACCTGTGGTTACTGTTTCCAGCATTTTCCAAGAATGATGAACATTTTTGGAAACCATTAGGATTTCTGGAAATATTTTGGTTGAACCTAGTGAATTCCTTTAATGCTAGGGTTTAGGGAATCCCCATTTCAAGTTCATTTGGAAAATTAAACATGATACACACATGAAGGGCTAGCCTACTGCATACCAGGACTAGGGATGTGACAACTCGCCCCCACTAAACAAGAATCTCGTCCCGAGATTCAAGCATAGGGTAGAATGAAGGGGAAACGCAACTAACGCAATCTTCACGATCCAGGTTGCACTTCAAATGAACGTTGATTCAATCACCATCTTTGTCTTGCCGTCTTGCTCTAAGAACTCCAGCCAACATGACAACGAGAGGAGAAGGAGAATCTAGAAGGATCGATCTTCTCGAAGATCGAACAACTTAGGATCAACTTGCGGAATGAGGCATAGCAACACCACTCGAGCTGAGACACAAAACTCACATCTAGAGGGATGGAGTGGAACAAATGACGAGGGTTCACTAGGTAGACAACAATTCCACGCTTAAAAGGGTGGTAACGGTTGTCAACGTAGCGAGGAGTTGAGTTGCCATGATGCCACAGCGGGACATCCTGGAGGAGGGTTATTCGTAGATTATTACCTTAAGTGGCAAAAAAATTACCTTTGATTCAGAGATCATCGAAAATCTTTTATACCAACCTAAGGCAATTCTCGAGCGACCATTTGGAGGGGTTCGGTAGAATGGCATACCCGAATTAGAATGGATGATGTGGATTACCTTGTTGGAAACAACACAAGGGATGATTTTAGCAACTAGGGAGAAGCTCAATAATAGATAGTGAGTCCATTGTTTGAAAAGGTCATAGAATTGCCGAGGAAACTGAGAGCACTATGCAATTAATGCCGACGATCAAACCTAGCACTTGCGTGTGCTCTCAAGAACTTGAGCATTTCCATAATCATCAAGGTTTTACCAATACCCATGTCAAGGATCCTGGCAACACAACTTACTACCGTGATGAATGGTGATGGATGATGCAGATGCATAGGAAGATAACAGCTTCTCAGAGCTCACCTTAGCGAGGCCAAGGAATCAAAATCTGGATGATTGACCGAGAAACATTTAGCACTCCACTTCTAATGTCCTCCTTGATGTTCTACATACCACAGTCATAATTAAAGCATTAATGTGGCCATCAAGTATAGGTCAGACTTCGGAAGAGAAAGGATTTATAAGGAACACTTCGAGAAAAGTCACATGAAATCCTTATAGAGAAGATGGGCAAATTGCTCATTCAAGATACTACAATGATAGATCTTCCGGCTAGGTGTGTCGGCCAACATCAACCTTGTCGGGACCTACATCATAGATCTTGGAATAGTTCCAACCATCATATCTGTCTGAGATTCAGATATGGTTGGTAACAGGACATTTTAGACAGCATGTCTGGAAAAGAAAATTTGCAACACAAACCGAAGAGATGACGTTGCGAGATTCTCAGGAAAATGAACTACGATAGCAGGCTCCAAAACATGAGCTAGTTCTGCTACAAACCTATGAACACGCTGTCCAAGACAAGCATGACCACGTAGTAGTCTTATAATAAAACACTACCGAGTTCGGGTCGGGAACCATCATCGAGGGTATCGAAGTCCTTGTATAAGTCTTGCTCTTAAGAAGGAACTTCTTCTCCTTGAACAAATCAATCAGTGGCTTGGTGTGCTAGGAATACATATAGAATGAAGGTTGCAAGTCTCCAAACTACAGAATACTTCGCACGTATGCATGACTGATTTGGGGTGATTCCAGAGGAAGCAACATTGACTTTCTCGAATCCACGGCGGCAACTTGCATCAGATGCACATGAATTAGAGGAAGTCACTTCTTCATCCGGGCATATGCTTCATGCACGGAACATGAAGATAATGCTTATAGAAGTTTCCAATACTAGCTGGATGTTCAACACGAATCATGGAGGGGATAAGGATGTTGTCGTGGGATCAACAACAATTCATCCAGGTTTCCATATGAATGGAATTCCACAATTATATGAACAAGGTGATAGCACTGGTCAGACCAAAGGATGTAATGGTGTATGCCCGAGGGATCAACCACGAGTAAGACAACATTATGAATATCATTGGTTCTGACTTGATTTGACGATAGCCCATACGCAAATCAAAGATTTGGGTAATATAATAGATCCAACAATTGACACGAGGATCAGTCAATGAAGATATCATCTTTCTTCAACACACACGCACAAGGATATCCCTTGGAATGAACTGAGTCGGACAAGCTTTTATCTTCCAACTCTCCAAGTTGTTTTTTTTAGCTTAACCAGCTAGCTCAGGGTATCCAACACAGATTCTCGGAGTAAGGGTGGTTTACAAGAAAACCAACTTGATCACGAACTCAACATAGCGGTCAGGTGATGACCCGGTGGCACTTCCGAGAAGATATCCAGAAAATCACGAACCACCGATATGTTATTAAGCTTGAGAACAATCTTGCTTTTCAGGGCAAGACGGTATGATCAAAGGAGCGAGGGATTGGCACAATCCTAACTCATTGATCGAAGGGTGCAACCAAAATAAGGACTAGGTAGCACGATCAGTCTTAGAATGATGATTCAAGAACCAACATGCTAAGAATGAAATAATTGGCCTTTAACTACCAAGCAACAAGGTTGCTAGGAGTATTGATTTCACACATCACGATTCGCTTGTCGACATTCCGGTTGCAACAACACGGGAACCGAGAAATGAATAATGATGGAGAGAGTATCACTGTATCAAGAGTTCATAGGACGGTGAGCAATTCCCGTGATATTCTTGATATAAAGATGGTAATACTCCAAGGTGGAGCAGAGCAAAAGCTGGATTAGTATTTATTCTGCGGAGCACAACTACTTTGACCCAATCCTGGATATGGATGGGGTACTGGAGTTTGTTTCTCCTAGTCATTCTGGAATAGAATGGCTTGATGGACCACAAGAGTAATAGGCATCGATGAATGAATGCACACATACTCTTGACTATCAATTGATAGACGAAGGTCAGAAAACAACTAAAGAGGGACAACTCCAAAGAACATATGGTTTTTTGAGTTGCGGATGCATAGATTTAGTATGTCAAACAAAGCTCAACATATTTCTTCCGGATAACCCATGCAGAAAGGTTGAACTAGCAGAGTCACAATATAGAATGGAGAACTCACCAAAGAGCACTCTATTGTGATATTCGGTTCAATGAGGAACTTCTGCCATATTGGTTCATGGTATTAGAAGAACGATATACCACGGACCTCGAGGACTATCGCAAAGGTTACTAATAACCTAAAGGGATGAGCAAACACTATCAACGTGAAGTAAGTAGGGTGGATCTTGGGGCAAGAACCCAGGAATAGAATGCCTACTAACTAAGTGGCATCACGGGATGCTTTCGAGAATGATGGCCAGAATTATCACACTGGGAACACAAAACATGGCTAAGTTACTAGGTGATACTCTAGACACCTAGGGTCATAACAATAGCTCCAAAATATACGTTGAGGCAATAGAGTACCTCAACTCACCGTTTAGTGTGGTTAATCCGGCCAGAAAGGACATCGAAATAGAGGGAAGGATTTTGCAATTGCATCAGATTATTTAGAAACCTGGGATGACTCGGACAGCATAACGGCTGTAAATGCTCAAAAGATTGGAGACATGCTACAAAAATGGTGGCATAGCCACTCAGAAGCACAATATCAAGGTTTCGAGATCAACAGTTAACATACAAAAGATAGCAGGAACTGAACGCAAGCTTAGAACCATCAATCCTATAGGACTACAGATTAGTAACACGTGAACCTGATGGAACGAAGAGAAATCCTAATTTCTTAACCCCGTAGGAAAGATAAGATGACTCGGATCAGAAGGCATACGCTATAAGGAGTAAAAGAGCCTTACGTTCCATCCCACAATCAATTCCCTTATATAACTAAAGCATTTCTAGACTCAACTTCGACCAGTTTCGCTTGGTAAACCTACAGACAGTCAAGCTCTGATACCAAAGCTGTCAGGACCCCGATCCTAAGTCACACCGATCTAGCATGTAACACATCATATCACTTTGCGGCCTCACGCACGGTATTCTCACGGGTGCCACCTTACCTGGCCCGGGACCGTTTGCGCCTTTTGGCTCACGTATATGATAGTGCCGCTAGCATCCATATAACAAAGAACCCGGGCTGACATGGCTAGTCGTGAACCCACAGTGGCACTAACTTACAGGGACAGGCATACATGACCCAACAACGAACGTGTCGGTCATCAACGAGTGAATCCAGGCTATAGCACTGGGCTAGCAGGACTCCGGTGAACCGGGCTGTAGCGGGCTAACAGGACTCCGGAATTCATCGCGTGACATTTCCCCGAGGGGACAGACACAGGAACGAAGAAGGACACATGCCGGCCAGCCTAAGTGTTCCGGAGCAGTAGCAAGCTACCATGGCTCAGTGGAAACACTAGGAGACATTTCCCGGTAAGAGAGGCTACTAAGGATAAACAACTAGATAGTCAGATCCCACACATACCAAGCATTTCAATAACATACACACAATATGCTCGATATGTGCAAATACAACATGGCATCACAACATGACTCTACAACTCAAGTATTTATTCAATAGGCTCCGAGGAGCGAGATATTACAAACATGGGTCTCATGACCCAACATTCAGAGCATACAAGTCAAAGCACAAGCGGAAGCTTAACATGTCTGAGTACAGACATATACAAATGAAAAAGGCTGAGAAGCCTATCTATCTACCAGATCCTGCCGAAGGCACAAGATCGTAGCTGAGGTAACAAGCTAAACGTCGAAGTCCACGCGGTATTACTAGCGAGACTGAAGTCTCTCTGCAAAAACATAAATTAAGCAACGTGAGTACAAATGTACCCAGCAAGACTTACATCAGATCTAACTACATATGCATCATTATCAACAAGGGGATGGTGGGGTTTAACTGCAGCAAGCCAGCTTTGACTCGGTGGCTATCCTGAACTACGACTGCAAGTAACTCTTTTGAGGTGGTGCACACGAGTCCACATATTCACCATATCAATACAGCACTATGGATCCGCTCCCGTCTCCCTACGAGAACGCCATCCATAGCACTCACGCTTATCTTGCGTGTTTTAAAGTATCCACTTTCACTTGTCTATGAACTGTACAGGCAACCCAGAAGTCCTTTACCGCGGACACGGCTATTCGAATAGATCATATTAACCCTGCAGGGGTGTACTTCTTCACACACGCTCTCACCACTTACCGCCGTTTACACGACATGTACTCGGCAATCTTCAAGCAGAAGCCCAGCGAGGGTGTCGGCCACGACCTGACTAACCACACAAGTCTCTCGTCCAGGTTTATCGCCTATTCGGGTTCCATCCGCAAGGAGATCCGGCCGGGGTGTCGCTCACGGCCCCAAACGATATGTGCAGGGTTCCCAAGCCCACCTCGACGGGTGGATCTACGCTTGGTACACCGTGCCACTGTGCCTAGTCTGTCCCAAGCCCACCTGTACCGGGTGCCACTTGGTAGACTACTAACACTACCTACAAACACCAGAAACTAGTTGCAACTCCTGGACAGAGATCAAGTTGATTAATAAGTCGAGAGGGCTTGGAGTGCCCGGAGCCCAATGTGTGGTAGTAACTGTTCATGGATCACAAACACAGAACTCAGTTCCTGAGGACGGTTGCAATGAGACAACCCACCATGTACTCCTACATGGCCTCTCACCGCTACCTTTACCAAATCGTGTTCACACACTTAGCTCACACTCAGTAGGACATGTTTACACACCTCCAATTCATCCTCGATGAATCAGACCTGACTCAACTCTAAGCAGTAGCAAGCATGACAAACAAACATGAATGAGTAGGCACATCAGGGCTCAAACAACTCCTACTCATGCTAGTGGGTTTCATTTATTTACTGTGGCAATGACAGGTCATGCAAAGGATAATGGGGTTCAGCTACCGCAGTAGGTAACAGTTGAATCGGTGGTGTCCTAATGCAGTAAAAGAGAGCAGGAGCGAGAGAGTGGGATTTTATCGGAATGAACAAGGGGGTTTTGCTTGCCTGGCACTTCTGAAGATAATATAGCTCTTCATCGGTGTCATCGAACTCATCGTCGGAACCACGTCTATCGAGAGGGGGCAAGTTCCGGCAACACAGAAGGAAACATAATCAATGCAATGCACAATATGATGCATGATCATGACATGGAAAAATGAGTGTGTTGTGCTAATGCAACTAGCAGCAGGTTAAATGAAGTTGGTTTGAACCTTAGGTTCAAATTCAAATTCCATATGTGAAGGTTTAAATGTCAGTAAATGATTTGTCCTAAACATCAGCCATAAGTTGTTCTAACATGCATGAAAATGGTACAGATGGATAGATTGGATTTTTCTGATCATTTTTCATATATAAATTATTTCATTTGGAGTTACGATTGAATTTCTATGAATTTTAGAAGTTTATACAATTTTCTGAAATTTCCTGAATTTATTTTAAATCCAGAAAATTGTTAATTGCGTCAGCATGACGTCGGGGTGACGTCAGCAGAGTCAACACGCCAGGTCCAGGTCAAACCTGACCTGTGGATCTCATGTGTCAGTGGTTAGTTGACTAACTAGACATAATTAGTTAGTGTTAGGTTAGTCACTAATCTAGGTTAATTAGCGCTAAACTAACCTAACTAAAATTAACAAGGGTGGCCCACATGTCAGTGACCCAGGGGGTCAAACTGGGCCCACCCAGTCAATGGTCAGCAGGTCAAACCTGTCGGCGTCGAGTCGCCGGCGAGGCCGAGACGACGGAGAGCGTGGGAAATGCTGCTTCGGCCACGGTTTGATGCGCGGGTGGGCGCTACGAGTAGCTGGCGATGTGGCGCATCCAACAGTGGCGGTGTTTGGTGCTGGGGTGGCCGGAGTTAACGGCGGCGAGCACTTCCGCGGTGGCCGGAGTTCGGACGGGGTTGGATTCGACGCTATGGTGCACGGGAGGAGGAGCTGGTGGTGGCTACGGGCTCCTGAGATCGTGGTGAGCACGACGGTGGGCTCGGGAATGAGCTGCGGTGGCTGTGGCCACGGCCACGCCATGGCCGGAAGCTCTCGGCCATAGTGGAAAATGAAGCTAGGGGACGAGCGCGGGCTTGAGAGAAGAGGGAAGAGGAAGAGGGGCTCACCGCGAGTGCATAGGTGGCCTCGGCGTGCTCGGGGAAGGCTCGGTGATGGTGGAAAATCGCCGGCGATCTCCATGGCCGAAGGAGGAAGAACGGGGCGGGGACGGCGCGTCGGGGCTCTTCTGGTCGCGTGAGACGACGAGGAGGACGAGGGAGGACCGGCGGAGCTCGAGGGCATGTCGGAGAGGCTTGGGGATGGCTGCGGCCGCGCGAGCGCTGGTCGGCGGCGACGGCTGCGCTCGGATGAGCTCAAGGGAGAGAGCCAGGGGAGGGGAGAGGATGCAGCGGGTGAGGGAAAATAGAGAGGGGACACGAGGCGTCGTCGTGGCATTGCTAGGAGGGGCCGGGGAAGCAGGAGGTGGCCGGGGAAGCAGGAGGTGGCCGGGGCAGCGTCGGCGCTCGCCACACACCTGTTTGTCCCCTTGGCAGAGGAGGAAGATGACAAGGGGGCGCTGGTGGGCTGGGCCGGAACAGGAGCTGGGCCGGCTGGGCTGCCAGGTGAGCGCCAGGTAAGTTCCTTCTCTTTTATTTATTGTTTCTGTTTTCTATTTTTCTGTAGTTTTAGGGCTTTATTAAAAATACCAGAACAAACCCAAAAATCAAGGAACTGCTCATGGATACTATTTAGAATATTACCAACAGCAAACATTTTAGTTCATGATTATTTTGACATTTAAAATATTTTATAGCATTTAAATGCCCAAATGCAAATAGAGTATGATTTAATCCAAAGCCCAAATATGTCATGGAAAAATGTGCATCACCTCTGGTTACTGTTTCCAGCATTTTCCAAGAATGATGAACATTTTTGGAAACCATTTGGATTTCTGGAAATATTTTGGTTGAACCAAGTGAATTCCTTTAATGCTAGGGTTTAGGGAATCCCCATTTCAAGTTCATTTGGAAAATTAAACATGATGCACACATGAAGGGCTAGCCTACTGCATACCAGGACTAGGGATGTGACAGGGATCCCCAAGAATTTCAATGGGATGGTTATGTTTCAACATAGGTTCTTGTTTAAGGAACACTTCATCTATTTCTTCCCTTTCCTTCATAAATATATCGTTTTCATGGTCTAGCAAATATTGTTCTAACGGATCAGTTGGTGGAACAGGAATGGAAGCAATACCAATAATTTCATCCTTACTAGGTGGTTCCCTTTCACAAGGTTGTCTACTAAACTTAGCAAAATTAAACTCATGAGACATACCATCTATGCCAACAGTGACAATATTCTTTTCACAATTAACCTTAGCACTAGCAGTATTCAAGAAGGGTCTACCAAAAATAATGGGACAAAAATGATCTTGTGGGGAACCAAGAACAAGAAAATCAACAAGGTATTTAATCTTCCCACACAAGACTTCAACATCTCTAACAATCCCAATAGGTTTAATGGTGTCCCTATTAGCAAGCTTAATAGTAACATCAATGTCTTCTAATTCAACAGGTGCAATATCATGCATAATTTCTTTATAAAGATCATAAGGTATCGCATTAGCACTAGCACCCATATCACATAAACCGTGATAACAATGATCTCCTATTTTAACAGAAATAACAGGCGTGCCTACAACAGGTCTACGTGTCTTAGTATCGGGTCTAGCAATATTAGCAGTTTCACCACAAAAAGAGATAACATGCCCATCTAAGTCCTCATCCAAAAGATCTTTAATCATAGCAATACCAGGTTCAACATTAATTTGCTCAGGAGGTGTATAGGTCCTAGTATTACTCTTACGGACAACAGTCGAAGCTTTGACATGATCTTTTATCCTAACAGGAAAAGGAGGTTTTTCAACATAAGCAGTAGGAATAATGGGATCACTATATGTAATAGTCTTCTCTTCGACTGTAATAGGTGCAACTACTTTAACTTCAATAGGAGGATTATATTTAAACCACTTCTCTTTAGGGAGATCAACATGAGTAGCAAAAGTTTCACAAAAAGTAGCTACTATCTCAGAGTCAAGTCCATACTTAGAGCTAAATCCACGGAAAGCATCGGTATCCATAAAAGATTTAACACAATCGAACTTAGGTGTCATACCTGACTCCTTACCATCGACGGAACCCCAATCTTCAGAGTTGCATTTAATTCTTTCCAATAAGTCCCATTTGAAATCAATAGTCTTCACCATATAGGAACCAGCAGAGGAAGTATCGAGCAGGTTGCGATTATCAAGAGAAAGCCGAGCATAAAAATTCTGAATAATCATTTCCCGAGAGAGCTCATGATTGGGGCATGAATATAACATTGACTTAAGCCTCCCCCAATCTTGAGCGATGCTTTCTCCTTCGCGAGGCCAGAAATTATATATGTAATTACGATCAGGATGAACAAGATGCATAGGATAGAACTTCTGGTGAAATTCCAACTTCAATCGCTTATAGTTCCAATATCTCGTATCATCACATAGCCTATACCATGTCATTGCTTCTCCCTTCAAAGATAAAGGGAAAACCTTCCTTTTGACAACATCATCGGGAATACCTGCAGGCTTAAATAATCCACAACCTTCATCCACAAAGATAAGGTGTAAGTCGGGATGCAATGTTCCGTCTCCTGCAAAAGGATTAGCTAGCAGTTTCTCTATCATACCCGAAGGAATCTCAAAGTGAATATTTTCATAAGGTTTAGTAGGTTGAGGATCATCTATTGGCTCTTATGGTTGGGGTGAAGATACCCCAAACAAGCCCCTCAAAGGATTAGTTTCCATACTGACAAGTAACAGAAAATTTCAGCACACTATATAAATGTTTCCTTACCAAGTTCCACTCACCAAGAGCGCTACGCTCCCTGGCAACGGCGCCAGAAAAGAGTCTTGATGACCCACAAGTATAGGGGATCTATCGTAGTCCTTTCGATAAGTAAGAGTGTCGAACCCAACGAGGAGTAGAAGGAAATGATAAGCGGTTTTCAGTAAGGTTTTCTCTGCAAGCACTGAAATAGTAGGTGATAGATAGTTTTGTGATAAGATAAATAGCAACGAGCAAAAAGTAAATAAAGTGCAGCAATGTGGCCCAATCCTTTATGTATCAAAGGATAAGCCTGGACAAACTCTAGTAATGAAGAAAGAGCTCCCGAGGACACATTGGGAATTATCGTCAAGCTAGTTTTCATCACGTTCGTAAGATTCGCGTTCGGTACTTTGATAATTTGATATGTGGGTGGACCGACACTTGGGTACTGCCCTAACATGGACAAGCATCCCACTTATGATTAACCCCTATTGCAAGCATCCGCAACTACAAAAAGGAGTATTAAGGTAAACCTAACCACAGCATTAAACATATGGATCCATATCAACCCCTAACGAAGCAATGCATAAACTAGGGTTTAAGCTTCTGTCACTCTAGCAACCCATCATCTACTTATTACTTCCCCATGCCTTCCTCTAGGCCCAAATAATGGTGAAGTGTCATGTAGTCGACGTTCACATAACACCACTAGAGGAGAGACAACATACATCTCATCAAAATATCGAACGAATACCAAATTCACATGACTACTAATAGCAAGACTTCACCCATGTCCTCAGGAACAAACATAACTACTCACAAAGCATAATCATGTTCATAATCAGAGGGGTAATAATATGCATAAAGGATCTGAACATATGATCTTCCACCAAGTAAACCAAATAGCATCAACTACAAGGAGTAATCAACACTACTAGCAACCCACAGGTACTAATTTGTGGTTTGGATACAAGATTGGATACAAGAGATGAACTAGGGTTTTGAGAGGAGATGGTGCTGGTGAAGATGTTGATGGAGATTGACCCCCTCCCGATGAGAGGATCATTGGTGATGACGTTGGTGATGATTTCCCCCTCCCGGAGGGAAGAGCTCCGCCAGAGCCCTAGGTTGATTCCGCCAAGGTTCCGCCTCGTGGCGGTGGAGTTTCGTCCCGTAAGCTTGCCCATGATTTTTTCCAGGACAAAACCCTTCATATAGCAGAAGATGGACGCTGGAAGCCCACTAGGGGGCCCAGGAGATAGGGGGCGCGCCCTACAGGGGGGCGCCCTCCTGTCTCCTAGACAGGGTGTGGGCCCCCTGGCCTATTTCTTTTGCCCAAAAATTCTTATTAAATCTGAAAAGTTGTTTCGTGGAGTCTCAGGTCTTTTGGAGTTGTGCAGAATAGGTTTCCAACGTTTGCTCCTTTTCCAGCCAGAATTCCAGCTGCCGGCATTCCCCCTCTTCATGGTAAACCTTGTAAAATAAGAGATAATAGCCATAAGTATTTGAGATATAATGTGTAATAACAGCCCATAATGCAATAAATATTGATATAAAAGCATGATGCAAAATGGACGTATCATAAGCCATAAAGCAGAACAACATCCCGCCAAAGAACACAATACGGTATTTACAGTCTTCGAGACTTTTGCCTCAAACAATAGGCACAAGCGAGCTCATCGTAGCTCCGCTGAAATCTGCCATGTGGCAAAAATAAATCCGTGGAACGACACTGCTATAACCTTCAATGCCAGTGACGAACCTCGACTCCAGACCATCCGGGCACTAGCCACCCTGGTCCTTAGCCCAATCGTGGACGGCTTTCGGCTCTCTAAAGTACTCATGGACGGCGGAAGCGGATTAAACTTGATCTACGAAGAAACACTCAACAATATGGAAATTGGTAAAAGCCGCATCGAACAAAGCGGCACAACCTTCAGGGGAATTATCCCTAGTCGGGAAGCACAGTGTGCGGGAAAAATCACACTCGATGTTGTATTCGGCACCACAGAGAATTATAGGTCCGAATAAATTACATTCCAAGTGGCTCCTTTCAGTAGTGGATACCACGCCTGTCGGTGTCAAAACCGGCGGATCTCGGGTAGGGGGTCCCGAACTGTGTGTCTAGGCGGATGGTAACAGGAGACAAGGGACACGATGTTTTACCCAGGTTTGGGCCCTCTTGATGGAGGTAAAACCCTACGTCCTGCTTGATTAATATTGATGATGTGTGTTACAAGAGTGGATCTACCACGAGATCAAGGAGGCTAAACCCTAGAAGCTAGCCTATGGTATGATTGTTGTTCGTCCTATGGACTACAGCCATCTGGTTTATATAGACACCGGAGAGGGCTAGGGTTACACAGAGTCGGTTACAAAGGTAGGAGATCTACATATCCGTATCGCCAAGCTTGCCTTCCACGCCAAGGAAAGTCCCATCCGGACACGGGACGAAGTCTTCAATCTTGTATCTTCATAGTCTTGGAGTCTGGCCGATGATGATAGTTCGGCTATCCGGACACCCCCTAGTCCGGAACTCCCTCAGTAGCACCTGAACCAGGCTTCAATGATGATGAGTCCGGCGCGCATATTGTCTTCGGCATTGCAAGGTGGGTTCCTCCTCCGAATAATTTATAGAAGATCGTGAACACCAGGATAGTGTCCGGCTCTGCAAAAATAAATTCCAGGTACCACCGTAGAGAGAATAATATTACACAAGATCAATCTCCTAACGTATTCTGCAGCGTGACATCACACCACTTCCAAGCCTTTACTTAAATTGTTTTTATTGTTCCACCTCAGCGCGTTTAGCGAAGCGGTTTCCTTGGCACGTCTTGTCGAAGCAGAGATCGTGTTCCCCTTATTCCGGGATTCCCATCAATACGGACGTGGGTAACCCAACCGCGCCCGTCGCCACGCCCCCTCTATCGAAGGCGGGTTCCAAACGGTCACGGGGACGGCTCTTGGTATTCTTCCTCTTTATAATGAGACCAAGGCCCGTTTTTTTATTCAATCCTCTATCGAATCCGCCCCTCTCCCCGAGTTCCAACACCCAGGGCTCCAAATTCGGGTACCTTCGATCTTCGACAATGTCCGGTCCTGACCTACGAGGCCGGTGGATGCCTTCCTCCGTCACGGAAGAGGACGTGCTAAAGCTGAGAGACGCCAGGTACTTAACCTACGAGATTTCGCATAGGCTGCCTACTCGAGGGAAAGTTATCCCAACTCCCGAGCCTGGCGAGAGCGTCGTGTTCGTGTCTCACCTCCGTCGGGGTTTAGGCTTCCCGACAGATCCCTTCGTGAGGGGGCTCATGTTTTACTATGGGTTGGAATTGCACGACTTGGCTCCGGAGTCCATCCTCCATATCTCATCATTCATTGTCGTCTGTGAAGCCTTCTCCGCACAACCCCTCACTTCGGCTTGTGGCTCAAAACCTTCAACGTGGAGCCGAAGATGATTGAGGGGCGTCAGGCAGAGTGCGGTGGGGCGGTTATAAGCAATAGGGCCGAAGCTCCATGGCCCAAGGGCTCTTTCCAGGAGGAGCTCGGCTTGTGGCAACAGGAGTGGTTTTATATCACCGCTCCCCGGGGCAGCAGGAAGAAGCCGTCGCCCGTCTTTCGCTCGGGCCCTCCACAGCAGTTGTCGTCATGGGTCAACAAGGGGCGTGACTAGGGGCCGCCCAAAGACGTCCCCCAGTTGCAGGACCGGATTCGAGGCCTCCAAGAAAGGGAGATCAATCTGGTCGCAGTGGTACAGGTCATGTTGATCCGGCGCCTACTGCCCTGCAAACGTCGCCCCCTCCGCCTGTGGGAATTTAATCCGGAGGGGCCACGAGCTCTTCAACACTTCATGGGTTTGACACCCATGGAGATGTATAAACTGTTCTTCGGATCGCAAGAGACGCATCCGGAATTGACCGAGGACGCTGGCCTAAGCTGCAATCGCCCGGATACTCAAGTAAGTAGCCCTGTGTCCAGACACACCGTCCATTTAGTTATCGTGAGCCTGCCTTTTAACCAGCTATCCCTGGACAGGAGTGGATAGCGCAAGCAAAACTGATACGATGTCCGGCCCCCCTCCCTGAGACCACGCAGGATCCCGTGTTAATCAAAATGTTGGAGGTTGCACCTTCGAATGAGGACGAAGGGGGGCACGGGGAAACTGTCACCTCTGCCAAGGAGGTTTTTAGTAAGGGAGGAATCGAGAGTCCCTCCTTCCAGGGGGAGAAGAGGACCGCTTCCGAAGACCCAGAGGCCAAGGCCTCAAAGCGGGGAAAGAAATCTGTACCGGAAGGTCCTGCACCGGGAAGAGCCCCGGCCGTACTGTCTCCTCGGAGGAATCAGCCCTCTAACGAGCCGTAAGTGAAAAGGGGGATTTTATAATTATTAGACACCCCTGCTTAATGTCTAAAGGTAACCAAAGTTTTTACCTTGTAGTTCGGATCTCAGCCCATCTCAGCACAGCTCATCTTCGGGAGACCTTCGTCCGGAGATGATGGAGAGCGAAACGCCTCCATCTGCCGCCCCATCGCGCGGGGCGGACGACCCTAAGGTGTTGTCGTGGAGGGTCTCCCCGAGTCCGGCGGGGCCGGGGAGTTCGGCACCCATTGGAGTACGGCCGGTGGAGCTGCAGGATTTCCTTAAGAAGGCGTCCATCTCAGAAGATCACCGCACATTAATGGGTAATGTGATTGAGAGGATCTCGTCCGCCGAAAGTGGGTTGTATGAGGCCGTCGGAAGTTTACTGACGGGATTTGAGGTACGCAAAAAATGACATACCTGTTGACAGTTTTGCACATGAAATGCGCCCTGTATAGATAGTAGCCCCTGAGACTTGGTATGCTGTCGAAAACGGCAGCGTGCCTAGGATCATAATCTCAGCTATTAACCGTCGCCTTTCCTATGTAGGTGGCGGAACGTTCGGTGGCCAGCCGGACTGATGGATTCGCCGAGCTGAAGAAGCAACTCGACGCTGCAGATGCGGACATCTCGTTGGTCAATAAATGACTTGATGAGTCACAAGGTATGTGATTGCGCCGCGGTCGCTTAGTAAGGAAGCTGATGCCCATTCCTTACAAGTTGTATGCTTGATGCAGATGGTGCTGCTGCTGTGGAAGACCTTCGAGCAGAACTTGCTTGGGCCAAGGAGCAAGCCAGAAAAAGCGAGGCGGCTGCCTTGAAGGCAGCGGAAGAGCTAGAAGCCGAGAAGGCTGCTCACTGCCGAAGCAGGGAGGAGATGGCCGGAATGGCCATGAAATTAAAAGTTGCTACCGACCGCTTGGAGGTTCTTGAAGGAGAACGTCGAGCGGAGCAAGAGGACCTGAAGAAGGCCGATGCCGAAGCCAAGGATGCCTGTAGTGCGATGCGGGCTATGAAGGAGGAACTGCGTCAGGTCGGAGACATTGTGGCTGGAAAGCCATTTATGCTGCGTAGGAAGTTCACGGATCCGAAGTATGCTCAGCTGGGCCGATTGTACGGTGCGGAGGATCCTTATCTGGACTTGGCGGCGAGTGCGGCTGACGCAATCATGCACTTTTGAAGCCAGGAGGATCATGAAATGGAAGAGCTTTTCTGGTCTCAATTCCATAGTCCGGAGCGTCCACTTCCGTTGAGTGATCGGCTGGTTGAGTGGGCTGAGCTGAATAGATTGTCCGGACTAGCCATGACGGATGTGGTCACTCATCTGTGGCCGAAAAGGCCCAAGCCGAAGAGTTATTTTGGCTTGTTGCAGCAATTCCTTGGGGCAGTGCCGCATATTAAAGCGATGAAGCGGTCGGAATGCATAGAAGGTGCACGGATGGCTCTCGCCCGTGGTAAAACATACTGGGCGGAGATGGATGCCATCGCTGTTGCATCCCGGGGTTCGGACAAAAGCCGATTCCCCACCGAGCATTACTTTGAGGAAGTCCTGCAGGGCGCTCGTATAATAGAGTCGCAGTGCTCGAAAGATGTTATGTTTGAATGAGATGTATGATTTCTAAGATCATGTTTATAATGCAATGACTTTTTATACTTGTGTGTTCAAGTATTAAACTATCTCCTGTGCGGCCGTATATATATGTATAATCTGAAAGATGGCAGTCTTTGGCTTCAGCCCCCACGCACATGGTGCGGGGGTGTTTGCAAAAAGAAAATCGCGTTTTCACACTTAATCCAACGTCTTGGTCCTTTTAAGGAGGTGATAGCGTAGCAAACTAGGCAACCGGACTATAATGCTTTATCACTTTCACTTAGCCATAGGAGCTCGAATGTGGGGCTACTATATAGCCCCTGATGGCACCGCGCTTCTCCGAACTCGGGGCGCGTATGTGCCTGACCGGGAAGCGGTCCTTCATCAAAGCGGAGGAATTCTAAACATTGCAATGGTCGATCGAGTGGTTTACCAGTCTCTCGCTGTATCATGACAGTCAGTTTTCGGCTTTCTCTACTGAGGTGCTCTCCCGGCCGAACCGGGGCACAATCGCAGTAGTTCTCCTGGTGCCGCGTTAGCCGATGATACGGAACGTAAGGCAGCAAAACACAGGAGTCGGGCAAACCCAACATTTTACCAAAGACATGATTCGGAGCTGATGCATATAAGGCCTAACTCGAGACGCCGAACACTCCCTGAGGTGTTCGGTCTTTATGATATTGGGCCGAACAAAGCCCTAAGCCCCTAGAGTCCAGGTACAGGCGGGAACTTCTGACGCGGCCGATGCCAAAACGCCGGCCTCCTCCTCGGCTCTGGTAAGAAACCGGGGGATGTGTATCAACAAGAGACAGTAAGAAAGGTTTACGCAGGGTCTTAATCTAAAAAGAATCCTTGCAACGGGTCCCTACTGCACGTATGCGCCTGTGTCTCCATTGTGCTGTATCCTGGACGGGTGTAGCACGTGCTTCATCTGTAAAAGAGAAGAACTTAGTTTCTAAGAAATATCGTGCAAAAATTAAAATAAAGTAAAATTTGGAAGATGAAGAAAGTTGAGCTTTATTGGCTTTCTTCATTTATGCGCGCGGCCCCCTAAAAAAAGGGGGGGTGTGGCTGGGAAGCCCCTTGTTAGCTTACGTCGGACTTGTCTAACCATGTCCGAGGTCTAAATGACCTGTTTTTCAGGGACTTTGACCTGCATGGTCTGATTAATGTGTGGCTGTCAAAGCAGTCGCACATTCTCTGTGGTCGAGGGACACTCAGAGTTCTGAGATTATGCCACGTGGACCGGGCATTTCTAAGCGTAAGAGACGCGTAATGTTGTATTGCATTAAAGCAGGTGAAAGCTTCGCGCCCCAGTAGCGCTTACGGGCTACTGCTTAAATGGGGCGACGAAGAGTGAGCTTTTCGCGATGGAGGTTGTCGGATGAACCGAACGCGACCTCTAGTGGTACAGAGCCTGTAAAATTGGCTTAAAAGGCCTGGTGTCACTCCTTTGAAGGAAGTGCTGCTATAGCGAATTTTGGTGGGTTCTATCCCCAGTCTGCGGACGGTGTCCTGGTATAGCAGGTGCCGCGCTGCGTGTTATCACGTGAAGTGAGTTCGCTGTTTTGACTTCTAGTGGGAAAGTCTTTTGGTTTCTGGAGCGCTGCTTTTGGGTTTCGTCACTTTCACTTGGTGTGTCGAGCCCCTTGTGTTCGGTGTTAAGTCGGCCGGACTGCTTGAAGACCCAACAATCTCTGTGGGTATGGTTTGCAGGCTTCCCGGAGGTACCATGTATTTGGCACAGTCTGTCCAGAATCTTGTTTAGGTTGGATAGCTCGTCACTGTTGTCCTTGAGGGGCAGTGTTTTGTTGTTCGGCCGAGAGCTTTTGAATCCGGCGTTGACCGCCGTACTATTTGGGCCATTTTCCTTATTCCAGCGCTGATCTTTTCTGCGTCGTGATTTCCCATTTTCATCCCTGATTTCGGATGTACTCGGGTCGCTGGTGCTGCATCTAGCCAGCCAGCTGTCTTCCCCTGCGCAAAAGCATGTCATGAGGCTTGTTAGTGCGGCCATTGTTCTTGGTTTTTCCTGGCCGAGGTGTCTGGCGAGCCATTCATCTCGGACATTGTGTTTAAAGGCTACTAAGGCTTCAGCGTCCGGACAGTCGACTATTTGGTTCTTTTTACTGAGGAACCTGTTCTAGAATATGCGTGCTGATTCTCCGGGCTGTTGAGTTATGTGACTTAAATCGTCTGCATCCGGAGGCCGGACATAAGTCCCCTGAAAATTTGCTCGAAACGCATCCTCAAGCTCTTCCCAACTTCCAATCGTATTTTCTGGGAGGCTTTTAAGCCAATGCCGAGCCGGCCCTTTGAGCTTGAGGGGTAGGTATTTTATGGCATGGAGATCGTCTCCTCTTGCCATATGTATGTGTAGGATATAATCCTCAATCCAGACTCCGGGGTCTGTTGTTCCGTCGTATGCCTCTATGTTTACGGGTTTGAATCCCGCTGGAAATCCATGATCCAGTACCTCGTCGGTAAAACATAGTGGGTGTGCGGCGCCCCTGTATTTGGGTGTGCCGTTGTCTTCAAATGCTCGGCTAGTTGTGTTACTTCCTGGAGTCTTCTTTTTTGGCCCATAGATAGACCTGGCCGGGTTATCCTTTTTCCGAGGATCTTTGTGCTGATCGTGTGCCGGCTTGTGTGCGGCGCCCCTTGTTGCTCTTGGCCTGTCATCTGGTCGTCTATCCGGCCAGGCGGCTTCTTTCTTTTTTGACTGCGGGGGCTCTAAGGCCTCCTCGTCAAATTCGGGCAACAGCTTGCGCTTCGGGTAGCTCTTTGTCTGGTGACTAGTGCCATATTTATCTGCGGTGTTGAGTACTTTGCTCCTTCTCATTCCGAGTGCGTCCTTGCTGTTTTGAGCTTCCGCTTTTGCTTCTTCAAACTTCTTGCAGTGGCGACGAGCCTTTTATGAAGATTCATATGCTCTGGTGATGTGAGATCATCTTTGCCGGAGATGGGTTGCTTGTCCAGTTCATGTTCGGCTGGCTGCTTGTTAACGTGTGCGTCGTCCATTGCTTCACCCTGCTCTAGGGCTGGGTCTGTATGGGTGCCGTTTTTGTCGATGCCGGTCTTCGGGCGGCGCTTGCGTCGCTGCTTTGTTTGTTCGTTGGGGGAGTTGTCCTTCGCCACGTCCTATTTTTCCTCATCGTCGCTTCCTTTTGGTGTGTCCACCATGTATACGTTGTGAGCTGGGGTGGCTTTCCCGTGCCCGTTAGGCGCTGGTTCTTGGTCGTCTCCGGCATCGTCGTCCATACCGTCGATGTCTTCGGAGTCGTAGTCTAGCATGTCGGTTAGATCATCGACAGCGGCTACCAAGTGGGTGGTGGGTGGGCTTTGAATTTCTTCATCGTCCGCATCCCAACCTTCCTGACTACAGTACGGCCAGGGCTCTCCTGATAATGAAAGATACTTTAGCGAACTCAAGATGTCGCCGAAAGTTGAGTGTTGAAAGATGTCCGCTACGGTGAATTCCATGATCGGCGCCCAATCGGATTCGATCGGGGAGGGTGCGGGGGGTTCGGAGTCCGGCGAGGAGTCCGGCGCCTCGGAGTCATGAGCTTTATGAGGGACAAAGTCTGTGTTCGGCTCTATCGCCATAGAGGTTGCAGCCCCCGAGGCGGTGTCTAGCCATCCGTCCTCGATCTGCACAGCCGGCTCCGAATTGAAGATCGGAGCGGGTTCGAGTGCGGCCTCCAGGGCATTGTCTGGCTGAAGAGCTAAATCATGCTCGTCGTCACAGTGCGGCACGCTAGGCTGTGGCTCGAATCCATTGAGGATCAACTCCCCGCGGATGTCAGACGTGAAGTTCAAACTTCCAAATCTGACCTGACGGCCAGGGGCATAGCTTTCGACCTGCTCCAGATGGCTAAGCGAATTGGCCCGCAGTGCAAAGCCGCCGAATACGAAGATCTGTCCGGGAAGAAAGGTCTCACCCTGGACTGCATCGTTGATGATGGTCGAAGAAGCCATCGAGCCTATCCGTGACGACACAGAGGAACTCTCAATGAAAGCACCAATGTCGGTGTCAAAACCGGCAGATCTCAGGTAGGGGGTCCCGAACTGTGTGTCTAGGCGGATGGTAACAAGAGACAAGGGACACGATGTTTTACCCAGGTTTGGGTCCTCTTGATGGAGGTAAAACCCTACGTCATGCTTGATTAATATTGATGATGTGTGTTACAAGAGTGGATCTACCACGAGATCAAGGAGGCTAAACCCTAGAAGCTAGCCTATGGTATGATTGTTGTTCGTCCTATGGACTATAGTCATCCGGTTTATATAGACACCGGAGAGGGCTAGGGTTACATAGAGTCGGTTACAAAGGTAGGAGATCTACATATCCGTATCGCCAAGCTTGCCTTCCACGCCAAGGAAAGTCCCATCCGGACATGGGACGAAGTCTTCAATCTTGTATCTTCATAGTCTTGGAGTCCGGCCGATGATGATAGTTCGGCTATCCGGACACCCCCTAGTCCGGAACTCCCTCAACGCCCTTCTAGGGCAGGACGCGTTTACAAGCTTTCAAGCTATACCCCATTACGGGTACATGAAGCTTAAAATGCCCGAACCCAATGGAATCATCACTCTAGCCAGTGATCTGGACGTCGCACTTCGCGCCGAAAACAAAACCGCAGCACTAGCCCTGGAAGCATTATCCGAAGCCCTAGCAGCCGAAGAATTAACAACACTGAGGGCCACCATGGACAGGGACGACGTGATACTCAACAAGCGACCCAAGTCCACCTCATTTTAACCCGTGGACGAGATAGTCAAATTCCAAGTCCATCCAACGGACCCCATGAAGACAGCTTCCATCGGGACATAGTTGAGCCCCGTGATGGACGCCACACTGCGAGACTTCTTACGCGAGAATTGGGACATTTTCGCCTGGCACCAATCGGACATGCCGGGCATCCCACGCAGACTGGCCGAACACGGCCTCAATATACTAAAAGGGTACAAACCTGTCAAGCAGACTCTAAGGCGGTTCTCAGAGCCCAAACGGCAAGCCATGGGGGAAGAGCTAGCCAAGCTACTCGAGGCCGGATTCATCAAAGATATCAAGCATCCGAATTGGCTGGCAAATCTGGTAATGGTACCAAAGAAGGACAATTCCTGGCGCCTATGCGTCGACTTCAAAGACCTCAACAAGGCTTGCCCCATGGATCCCTTTCCCCTCCCTCGCATTGATCAAATCATCGATGCCACAGCTGGACATGACTCGCTATGTTTCCTCAACGCTTACTCTGGATACCATCAAATAAACATGGCAGAGTCTGACCAAGCTGCAATAGCTTTCATAACGCCATATGGCCCTTTTTGCTTCAACACTATGCCTTTTGGGCTTAAGAATGCCGGCGCAACCGATCAACGCATGATTCAAACATTCCTGGAAAAACAGATCGGCAAAACAGTGGAGGCATATGTGGACGACGTGGTCATAAAAACAAGAAACATCGAAACCCTAATAGATGAGTTGAGGCTTACATTCGATAACCTCCGGACATACGACATCAAGTTGAATCCGGAAAAATGCATTTTCGGTGTCCCCTCGGGGAAACTGCTGGGCTTCATTGTCTCCAATACAGGAATTGAAGTGAATCCGGCAAAAATCCGAGCTCTATCGCAGTTGGCTATACCAACAGACCTCAAGCACATCCAGAAACTAGCTGGATGCATGGCCGCTTTGAGCCGCTTTATCTCCAAGTTAGGAGAAAAGGAATTACCTCTTTACCACCTCCTTCGGCGCACTGAATACTTCGTGTGGACGGATGCAGCCGCGGCCGGACTCGATGAAATAAAGACCTTACTGGCCAGTAATCCAGTCCTAACAGCGCCAAATATTGGCGAGCCTATGCTAGTGTACATAGCTGCAACACATCAAGTTCTAAGCACAGTGCTCGTCGTCGAACGATAGGTTGACGGATACAAATTCCCGCTCCAAAAGCCGGTTTATTACGTATCCACGGTCCTCACCCCATGCAAATCACGATACCCACACTATCAAAAAATAGCATACGCGGTCTTCATGGCATCCCGGAAGCTGCGACACTACTTTCAAGAGTGTTCGATTACGGTGGCCTCCGAAGTTCCACTCAATGACATAATAAATAACCGCGACGCTATGGGCCGGATTGCTAAATGGGTGATAACCCACAAGTATAGGGGATCGCAACAGTTTTCGAGGGTAGAGTATTCAACCCAAATTTGTTGATTCGACACAAGGGGAGCCAAAGAATATTCTCAAGTATTAGCAACTGAGTTGTCAATTCAACCACACCTGGAAACTTAATATCTGCAGCAAGGTGTTTAGTAGCAAAGTAATATGATAGTGGTGGTAACGGTAACAAAGGTAAAGACAGCAAAAGTAATGTTTTTGGTATTTTTGTAGTGATTGTAACAGTAGCAACGGAAAAGTAAATAAGCGTAAACCAGTATATGGAAAACTCGTAGGCACCGGATTAGTGATGGATAATTATGCCGGATGTGGTTCATCATGTAATAGTCATAACATAGGGTGACACAGAACTAGCTCCAGTTCATCAATGTAATGTAGGCATGTATTCCGTATATAGTCATACGTGCTTATGGAAAAGAACTTGCATGCCATCTTTTGTCCTACCCTCCCGTGGCAGCGGGGTCCTAATGGAAACTAAGGGATATTAAGGCCTCCTTTTAATAGAGAACCGGAACAAAGCATTAGCACATAGTGAATACATGAACTCCTCAAACTATGGTCATCACCGGGAGTGGTCCCGATTATTGTCACTTCGGGGTTGCCGGATCATAACACATAGTAGGTGACTATAGACTTGCAAGATAGGATCTAGAACACACATATATTCATGAAAACATAATAAGTTCAGATCTGAAATCATGGCACTTGGGCCCTAGTGACAAGCATTAAGCATAGCAAAGTCATAGCAACATTAATCTCAGAACATAATGGATACTAGGGATCAAACCCTAACAAAACTAACTCGATTACATGATAAATCTGATCCAACCCATCACCGTCCAGAAAGCCTACGATGCAATTACTCACGCACGGCGGTGAGCATCATGAAATTGGTGATGGAGGATGGTTGATGATGACGACGGCGATGAATCCCCCTCTCCGGAACCCCGAACGGACTCCAGATCAACCCTCCCGAGAGAGATTTGGGCTTTGCGGCGGCTCCGTATCGTAAAACGCGATGAAACTTTCTCTTTGATTTTTTTCTCCCCGAAAGCCAATATATGGAGTTGGAGTTGGCGTTGGAGGGCCACCAGGGAGCCCACGAGGTAGGGGGCGCGCCCAGGGGGAGGGGCGCGCCCCCCACCCTCGTGGACTGGGTGTGGGGCCCCTGGTGTTCATCTTTGGCAAGGATTTTTTATTATTTATTCTAAGATATTCCGTGGAGTTTCAGGTCATTCCGAGAACTTTTGTTTTCTGCACATAAAACAACACCATGGCAATTCTGCTGAAAACAGCGTCAGTCCGGGTTAGTTCCATTCAAATCATACAAGTTAGAGTCCAAAACAAGGGCAAAAGTGTTTGGAAAAGTAGATACGACGGAGACGTATCAACTCCCCCAAGCTTAAACCCTTGCTTGTCCTCAAGCAATTCAGTTGACAAACTGAAAGAGAAAAAAGAAAAACTTTTACAAACTCTGTTTGCTCTTGTTGTTGTAAACATGAAAAGACAGCATTCAAGTCTCAGCAATTATTATGAACTAACCATACTCACAATGACACGTAGGTCTCACAATTACTCATATCAATAGCATAATCAGCTAGCGAGCCATAATAATAAAACTCGGGTGACAACACTTTCTCAAAATAATCATAACATGATATAACAAAATGGTATCTCGCTAGACCTTTCTGAGACCGCAAAACATAAATGCAGAGCACCTTTAAAGATCAAGGACTGACTAAACATTGTAATTCATGGTAAAAGAGATCCATTCAAGTCATACCCAATATAAACCAATAATAATGAATGCAAACGACAATGTGCTCTCCAGCGGGTGCTTTTTAATAAGAAGGGTGATGCCTCCACATAAAAGTAAATAGATAGGCCCTTCACAGAGGGAAGCAGAGATTTGTAGAGGTGCCAGAGCTCGGTTTTGAAATAGAGATAAATTATATTTTGAGCGGCATACTTTCATTGTCAACATAACAACTAAAAGACGACGATATCTTCCATGCTAAACAGATTATAGGCGGTTCCCAAATAGAATGGTAAAGTTTATACTCCCCTTCCTCCACAAGCATCAATCCATGGCTTGCTCGAAACAACGAGTGCCTCCAACATTCAATGGGTCCCAAGGGGAGCTTTGTTTGCAGTTATTTTGATTTAGTTTGCCTAAAGCATGGGACTGGGCATCCCGAATACCAGCCATTTTCTCGTGAATGAGGAGCGGAGTCCACTCCTCTTGAGAATAACCCGCCTAACACGGAAGATAAGGGTAGCTCTAGTTGACATATGAGCTATTCGAGCATGCAAAACAGAATGTTTATTTGAAGGTTTAGAGTTTGGCACATACAAATTTACTTGGAACGGCAGGTAAATACCGCATATAGGAAGGTATGGTGGACTCAGATGGAATAACTTTGGGGTTTAAGGAGTTTGGATGCACAAGCAGTATTCCCGCTTAGTACAAGTGAAGTCTAGCAAAAGACTGGGAAGCGACCAACTGAGAGAGCGACAACAGTCGTAAACATGCATTAAAATTAATTCACACCGAGTACAAGCATGAGTAGGATATAATCCACCATGAACATAAATATCATGAAGGCTATGTTGATTGGATTCATCTACATGTGTGAACATGTGCCAAGTCGAGTCACTCAATGCATTTAAAGGAGGATACCACCCCATCATACCATATCATAATCATTCTAATAGCATGTTGGCACGCAAGGTAAACCATTATAACTCATAGCTAATCAAGCATGGCACAAGCAACTATAATCTCTAAATGTCATTGCAAATATGTTTACTTCATAATAGCTGAATCAAGAATGATGAATCATCATATTTACAAAAACAAGAGAGGTCGAGTTCATACCAGCTTTTCTCTTCCCAATAAGTCCATCATATATCATCATTATTGCCTTTCACTTGCACGACCGAACGGTGTGTATAATAATAAGAGTGCACGTGCATGGACTAAGCTGGAATCTGCAAGCATTCAACTCAAGAGAGAAGACAAGTAATATGGGCTCTAAGTTAGATAAACAATAATGCATATGAGAGCCACTAAGCATTTTCAATATGGTCTTCTCGACCCCCAAAGAAAGGAAAAGAAAAATAAAAACTATTTACACGGGAAAGCTCCCAACAAGTAAAAAGAAGAACGGGAAATATTTTTGGGTTTTGTTTTTAATTCTACTACAAGCATGGAAAGTAGACTAACTATTTTTTTAGTTTTTCTTAAGGTTTAACAAACACACAAGAAGAAAGCAGGAAAAAGAAATTTAAACTAGCATGGATAATACAATGAAAGAGTATGAGCACCGACATCTAGAAATGAGTGTGTGTGTGTGTGTGAACATAAATGTAATGTCAGTGAGAAATACGTACTCCCCCAAGCTTAGGCTTGTGGCCTAAGTTGGTCTATTGCCAGGGATGGCCTGGCGGATATCTGTAGGTGAAGCTGAGGTCGTAGTGTGACGAAGAAGACTCTGACTACCACTGGCTGGCAGCCTCCTCTGGATCCCAAGAATAAACAGATAGTCGTGGAGGCTCATCTTGTGGCTCCGGCTCCGAGGCTGGTGCAGGATTCCGATAGGCTTGAACAGCCGACCACGGAACGATGTGAGGTTCTGCAGACAAGTTAAACAAAGAAGGAGCAGGCAAAGTAATAGTCTCAGGGTGATGTTTATCAAAGTACAATTTATATTTGAGCTCCCCATCGCGACTCTTAACAAGAAAATCATGCGCTATCATACTCTTGTAATCTAAATAAGCACGGGGCAGCGCTGTTTCTTCTTTCTCCGCATGCCTAATAGGTATTTCATAATGTTCAGCTAGGCGTGAAGCATAAATACCTCCAAAAATGGGGCCCTTAGTATGGTTCAGACTTAACCATCTAGCAACAATTCCACCCATACTAACAGAGTTATCGCGGTATAAACCATGGAGCAAAATAATAATATCAGGAATAATAAGGTTCCCACAGTTTCCGCGTCCAATCAAGCAACGACTAGCAAATATGGCAAAGTAGCGTAAAACAGGATAATGAATGCTAGTGATCCTCGCATCAGAAACCTTCTTGGTTTCTCCCACCGTGATAGTGTTGACAAAAGCTTCTAATTCATTACGGTGGGGTTCATCTAAGGTGCCCTCAAAGGGTATTCTGCAAACCTCGCAGAATTCTGCTAATGTCATCTCTTTAACAACGTCATATAAATGAAACTCTACTGTTGGAGGTGATTTCTTAGGGAAAAAGTAGAAGTTTTGCACAAAAGTATTTGTGAGTAAGAGATACTGATGATGTTGGTCGTGGAGGAAGTCGGTGAGGCCGGCGTTCTCAATCAATAAATAGAAACTTCATGAATCCCAGCTCTCCTCAAGAAGTCATCGGAAGGCCATTCACACGGTCGGACCTCCGCAGTGCGAGGTAAATTAAATTAGGGCTTCTCCTCTTCTGCCTTTTGTTTTTCCTTAGAGCTTCGGCTCAACAAGCCCCTCAAAAGTCTCTTCATTATTTCTGAAACATTCTGAAATTTTTAGTAACCTCAAATAAAAGTGAACCAATCTTCAATAAAATTGATAGCAACAACTCCCACAAGTGCCTAGGGCCTATATCAAGCATTAGAACTACTTGGAACCATATAAATTTGACATGCAAGCTCAAGAACATGGTCACCTATGCAGCACAAATTTGCAATGAATAAAGCACTAGAACAAAAACTAATTGGACCAATGGAGGAGTCACATACCAACGAACAATCTCCCCAAGCAATTTTGCAAGAGGTGCTTTGAGCAAGGAGATCGAAAATCATAGCAACGGGGGCTGGAACTCGTGCTTGAGTTGGTTTTTCATGTTTGTGTGAGACAGAGGAAGAAGATGGGTGCAGGAATAAGTGGAGGAGGGCCACCATGGGCCCACAAGGCAGGGGGGCACGCCCAGGGGGGTAGGGCGCGCCCTCCACCCTCGTGGCCAGGTGGCATCTCCCCCCGCGGTAATTTTTGCACTAAAAAACCTCAAATATTCCCAAAAAAATCATATTAAATTGGCATGGCATTCTGAGGACTTTTATTTTTGGGATATTTTTATATTGCACGGATAAGTCAGGAAACAGACAGGAAAATACTATTTTACTTTATTTCTACTAAATATCAGAAAATATAGAGAGGGTACAGAAGGTTGTGCTTCTAGTTTCATCCATCTTGTGATCATCAGAATGAACCCACTAACAAGGTTGATCAAGTCTTGTTAACAAACTCATTTCGAATAATCATGGAACCGGAGAAATTTTGAATAACACTAAGTTACCTCAACGGGGATATGAAAATCCCCAACAATAAGAATATCATACTTTTTCTTGATACTAGGGAGAGGAAATTCAAAACCTCCAAATATAATCGATGGGGTTTTTCCAATAGAGTTGATGCTATAAACTTGAGGTTGTTTCCTTGGAAAGTGTACCGTATGCTCATTACCATTAACATGAAAAGTGACATTGCCTTTGTTGCAATTAATAACAGCCCCTGCAGTATTAAGGAAAGGTCTTCCAAGAATAATAGACATACTATCATCCTCGGGAATATCAAGAATAACAAAGTCCGTTAAAATATTGCAACCACAACAGGCACATCCTCACAAATACCGACAGGTATAGCAGTTGATTTATCAGCCATTTGCAAAGATATTTTAGTAGGTGTCAACTTATTCAAGTCAAGTCTACGATATAAAGAGAGAGGCATAACACTAACACCGGCTCCAAGATCACATAAAGCAGTTTTAACATAATTTCTTTTAATGGAGCATGGTATAGTAGGTACTCCTGGATCTCCAACTTTCTTTGGTATTCCACCCTTAAAAGTATAATTAGTAAGCATGGTGGAAATTTCAGCTTCCGGTATCTTTCTTTTATTAGTAATGATATCCTTCATATACTTAGCATAAGGATTTGTTTTGAGCACATCAGTTAATCGCATACGCAAAAAGATGGGTCTAATCATTTCAGCAAAGCGCACAAAATCCTCATCATCCTTTTCCTTGGATGGTTTCGGAGGAAAAGGCATGGGTTTCTGAACCCATGGTTCCCTTTCTTTACCGTGTTTCCTAGCAACAAAATCTCTTTTGTCATAATGTTGATTCCTTGATTGTGGGTTATCAAGATCAACAGTGGGTTCAACTACTTCATTATCATTACTAGGTTGAGCATCATCATGAACATCATCATTAACATTTTCACTGGGTTCATGTTCATTACCATATTGTGTTTCAGCATCAGACATAGAGATACCATTTGGATTATCAGGTGGTTCAGCAATAGGTTCACTAGAAGTTTGCACAGTCCTATCATTTTTCTTTTTCTTCCTCTTAGAAGAACTAGGCATATCAATATTATTTCTCTGAGAATCTCGCTCGATTCTCTTAGGGTGGCCTTCAGGATACAAAGGTTCCTGAGTCATTCTACCAGTTCTAGTAGCCACTCTAACAGCATAATCATTTTTTCTTACTATTCATTTTAGCAAGCACTTCTTTCTGAGCTTTAAGTACTTGTTCTACTTGAGTGGTAACCATAGAAGCATGTTTTCTAACAAGTTTAAGTTCACCTCTAATATCAGCCATATAATCACTCAAGCGTTTAATCATAAAGGTATTCTGTTTTAATTGTCTACCAAAATAAGCATTAAAGTCATCTTGCTTAAACATAAAGTCATCAAACTCATCCAAGCACTGACTAGCAATTTTAGTAGGAGGAACTTCAGCTTTATCATATCTATAGAGATAATTTACCTTTACTACCTGTGTCGGGATATCGGGAGGTTCTTCAGTAAATAAGTAATTGAGATCATATACTTCTTCAACAGGCGGTAATGTAAGACCATGTATTTCTTCAATAGGAGGTAAATTCTTAACATCTTCAGCTTTAATACCTTTTTCTTTCATAGATTTCTTTGCCTCTTTCATATCTTCGGGACTAAGAAATAGAACACCTCTCTTCTTCGGAGTTGGTTTAGGAATAGGCTCAGTAATTGGCTCAGGAGTTGGCTCAGGAGGTGCCCAATTATTTTCATTTGCCAACATATTATTCAATAAAATTGCAGCGTCATCCGGTGTTCTTTCCCTGAAAAGAGAACCAGCACAACTATCCAGGTAATCTCTGGAAGCATCAGTTAGTCCATTATAAAAGATATCAAATATTTCAGGTTTCTTAAGAGGATGATCAGGCAAAGCATTAAGTAACTTGAGAAGCCTCCCCAAGCTTGTGGGAGACTCTCTTCTTCAATTTGCACAAAATTGTATATTTCCCTCAAAGCAGCTTGTTTCTTATGAGCAGGGAAATATTTAGCAGAGAAGTAATAAATCATATCCTGGGGACTTTGCACACAACCAGGATCAAGAGAATTAAACCATTTCTTAGCATCACCCTTTAATGAGAACGAAAATATTTTGAGTAAATAAAGGTGGCGCAAGACTAACGTGCCGTTGGACATAACAACTGTCAGGAGAAGCACCAGATCGAACAAGTACGATGGCTTCAAGATCAACCAGGCCACAGACATCAAACAAGCCAAATCTAAGGTGAGAGCTCGTGTTGTGCCTTCTGTTATGGCAGTCTCTACTACTGCTGCTCCTGCTCAGGTCTCCTCTACAAGCCCATCTTCGACTTCAATTGAAGAAATCCAACTGGTGGGTAGCCGCTGTGGAATTGCTCCTGAGGATCTTTCTGTGGAGAAACTGCTCGATGGACAGCAGCTGGCGCCTTCTTCTGAAGACTGAGATCCCCCTGTCGCCATGAATAAATCCTGGAATGTGTTGTCTTGGAATGTCAGAGGAATAAACTCTGACAGTAAACTTTTGGCTCTTCGTAATGCGATAGACTCTAGTGGCTGTTCGGTGTTATGCATTTAGGAAACTAAGCGTGAATCTTTTGATCTTGATTTTATTAAAACTTTCTGTCCTAAAAGATTTGATAAGTTTGTGTTTGCCCCCTCGGTGGGTGCTTCGGGTGGTATTCTTACAGTGTGGAATAGCTCCCTCTTTGTGGGCTCACCATGGTTGGTTGAGTCATATGATGTGGGTGTCTCCTTCGTTTCCTCACAATCGAATGAGACCTGGAATTTAGTTAATGTTTATGGTCCCTGTTCTGGTTAGCGCCGGGTGGATTTCAGCTCATGGTTATTTGATCTCAATATACCTAGTAATGAAAATTGGTTGATTCTGGGGGACTTTAACTTCATTCGCTCACCGGCTAATAGAAATAAACCGGGTGGAGATGCTGCTGATATGCTCCTGTGTAATGAAATTATCCGTGCACAATCTCTTATGGAGTTACCTGTTAAGGGTCGATCGTTTACTTGGAGTAATATGCAAGATGATCCCTTGCTTGAGCAGCTTGATTGGTTTTTCTCCTCGTCAAACTGGACCACTGTTTTCCCTAACACGATGGTGTTGCCACTTGGTAAACCAGTCTTTGATCACGTCCCGTGTGTTGTAGCCATTGAGTCAAAAATCCCCAAGTACAAATTATTTCGGTTTGAAAACTATTGGGTCCAACATGAGGGTTTCTATGATGTGGTCGCTCGCTCCTGGTCCAAACCTTGTCACGCTCCAAATGCGGCTGCTCTTATCTGCAAAAAACTGAAAAACCTCCGTTATGAGCTTAAGAGATGGAGTCGTGGTATCTCCAAACTCAAACTCATGACCCAGAACAATAATGAAGCTCTTGTGCATCTGGACAGTATAGAAGATAAAAGAGTTCTTTTCATCCAGGAAAAAAATTTCAGATGCATACTGAAATCACATCTTAACAGGTTTTTGAAGTATCAGAATGAATATTGGAGGAAACGATGCACGGTACGATATTTCAGGTTTGCTGATGAAAACACTAAACTTTTCCAATCCCTGGCAACTGAGAGGTTTAGGCATAACTCTATCGCTAACCTGCGGGATGGAGATGTTGTGGTTAGTGATCATGTTGGCAAAGAGGAAATTTTGTACAAAACCTACAAGAAGCGTCTGGGATCCTCCAAGCCTACTACCATGCATATCAATCTACCCCGGATATTCAAACGAATCCCTGGCCTGGATGTGCTGTCACAGCCTTTCTCTAAAGAGGAGATTGACGCAGTAGTGAAAGATATGCCAACCAACTGTGCCCCAGGCCCTGATGGCTTTAATGGGTGTTTCATCAAGAGCTGCTGGCCGATCATTAAAGAGGATTTTTATAAAATGTGCCAGGATTTCCATGAAGGCAACCTGGATATTGGCAGCATCAATGAAGGATTTATTACATTGATTCCTAAATCTTCTTCTCCTGAAACTGCCAATGACTATAGACCAATAACTTTGCTGAACTGTTGTCTCAAAATTATCACCAAGATCCTGGCTAACCGTCTGCAAAAAGTCATTTTGAAGATCGTCCATAGAAACCAATATGGCTTCATTAAGGGGAGGACCATACAAGACTGCCTTGCTTGGTCGTTTGAATATATCCACCAGTGTCAGAGATCGTCGGGTGAGATAATACTGCTCAAATTGGACTTTGCCAAAGCTTTTGACACCATCGAACATGCCCCGATGATGGAGATCATGAAACATATGGGTTTTGATGACAAGTGGCTGGGGTGGATGAACTCTATCTTTGGTTCTGGTGTGTCTCCAGTCTTGCTCAATGGGGTTCCGGGCAGAAAATTTCAGTGCAATTGCGGGGTGCGCCAGGGCGACCCCCTCTCTCCGCTGATTTTTGTTCTCGCTACAGACCTTCTCCAGGCTGCTGTCAATGACGCTTTTGCTCAGGGTTTGATCGATCTACCCATCCCATGCAGTCGGGATGGTGACTATCCGGTGGTACAATACGCACATGACACCATCCTGGTGATGCATGCGTGCCCTGTCCAAGCAACCCGTATGAAATCAATTTTGGAAGATTATGCAGCTTTTGTGGGTCTGAAAATTAACTTTCATAAGTCCACGCTTATACCCATTAACCTTGATCAACAACAGGCGGTTGACTTGGCTCACATCTTCGGCTGCTCCGTTGGATCTATGCCCTTTACTTACCTTGGCCTCCCCATGGGCACAACAAGGCCCACGCAGCTTGATCTCATGCCGTTGGTGCATGGGGTGGAAAGGAAAATGTCAACGGCCCTTGCGTTGATGTCCTCGGGGGCCAAGCTAACCCTGGTCAACTCTGCAGTCACCTCCATGCTGATCTACGCCATGTGTATGCTCAAACTGCACCCAAAGGTTATTGAACACCTTGATAAGCTGCGCAGGTACTACCTTTGGGCGAAAAATTCTGATGACGGTGTCAAAAACAATTCCCTCGTTGCTTGGGAGTTGGTCTGTCGACCCAAAAATAAAGGGGGGCTCAGTGTCATTGATATCAAAACCCAGAATGCTGCCCTCCTCCTTAAACATCTGTTTAAATTCTATAACCACCATGATGTTCCCTGGGTGACGTTGTCTGGGACTCGTACTATTCTGACAGGGTTCCGCATGCTGTGGAACAACTGGGCTCTTTTTGGTGGCGTGACGTTATGCAGTTCAGTGATGTGTTCCGCGGGATCACCAAGGTTGTTCTGGGAAATGGATCATCCTCCCTGTTCTGGAAAGATGCATGGTTCGACGATCGTGACACATCTCTCATGGAGCTCTACCCTAGAGCCTTCTCTTTCTGCCTGAACGAAGATGAGCCCGTTGTTAAAATTCTGACTGCCTCTGATCCCAGCCTGATCTTCCACCTACCTCTCTCCACGCAAGCAAGACAGGAAATCAGAGATATTCAGCAGGGATCCATGCATGTTGTGCTTGACAGGGCCTGCAATGATTCTTGGGTTTGCAACCTTGGCGAGTCTTTCTCCTCCAAGAGATACTATGATCACTGTTTCAGAGACACGGTTGCTGACGAGGCCTTCGGGTGGTTATGGAAAGCCAAGAGTCCAATCAAATTCAAAATGTTTGGCTGGCTGTTGATGGTTGATCGACTGAACACTAGAAACATGCTGAAGCGTCACCATTTTACTGTGGCTGGGAACATATACACGTGCATGCTCTGTCCAAGCCCTCCTGAGGAGACTGTTGAGCATCTCTTCTTCAACTGCCCGTTCAGTCGATGTTGTTGGGACAAAGCTGGCATGCTCTGGCCAAGCTCTGGTAATAGACTAACCCTGATACATGCTGGCAAAGAGAGTTGCCACCGGCCGCTGTTCATGGACATTTTCTTGCTGGCGGCTTGGAGCTTATGGAAGGAGTGAAATAACCTCCATTTCAGGGGGATCCCGCATTCTTTTTCATTCGTGGCTTGCTAGGTTTAAAGAGCTCTTGGCTTTGTTAGTTCACAACTGTAAGGAGGCCCTACGTCCCTCCCTGGAAACCTACATACAAAGCTTGTAACTGCTGCCTAGGTAGAATCCTAACTCATGGCTGGGGGGCCTCACACCCCACTTGTAACAATGTTGTAATTGATCCCTTGTGAGTAATACAAAAGTTAGTGGGGGCCTCTCCCACTGTCGTGTTGTTTCAAAAAAAAGGTGGCGCGATCTCTGATTATTAGTAAACAGGCCAGCTATATCATCTAACTTACGAAGATGTGCCACAATAGTTTCAGATTCATAGCCATAAAAAGGATCAGATTCAACCAAAGTAATTATATCTGGATCGACAGAAAAATCATAATAATCCTGATCAGGAACACGGATAGGTGAAGTAGCAAAAGCAGGGTCGGGTCTCATCCTACCTCTAAAAGATTCTTTACTCCACTTAATTAGCAACCTCTTACGTTCAAGACTATCCTGGCAAGCAAGAACAGTTTCAATAGATTCAACATTAAAAAGATAACCCTCGGGAATAGCAGGCATAGGTTCATCATCACTCACATCATCGTGTTCAGATTCAATAATTTCTCTTTCTCTAGACCTAGCAATTTTCTCATCAAGATATTCACCAAGTGGCACAGTAGTATCAAGCATAGAAGTAGTTTCATCATAAGTATCATGCATAGCAGAAGTGGCATCATCAATAACATGCGACATATCATAATCAATAGCAGTAGTAGGTTTAGGTGTCGCAAACTTACTCATAACAGAAGGAGAATCTAGTGCAAGGCTAGATGGCAATCCCTTACCTCCCCTCGTAGTTGAGGGAAAAATAGTAGTTCGATCATCTTTCAAATTCTTCATAGTGTCCAGTAGATATAAATCCCAAGTGACTCAAAGAATAGAGCTATGCTCCCTGGCAACGGCGCCAGAAAAAGGTCTTGATAACCCACAAGTATAGGGGATCGCAACAGTTTTCGAGGGTAGAGTATTCAACCCAAATTTGTTGATTCGACACAAGGGGATCCAAAGAATATTCTCAAGTATTAGCAGCTGAGTTGTTAATTCAACCACACCTGGAAACTTAATATCTGCAGCAAGGTGTTTAGTAGCAAAGTAATATGATAGTGGTGGTAATGGTAACAAAGGTAAAGCCAGCAAAAGTAATGTTTTTGGTATTTTTGTAGTGATTGTAACAGTAGCAACGGAAAAGTAAATAAGCGTAAACCAGTATATGGAAAAGTCGTACATCATGTAACAGTCATAACATAGGGTGACACAGAACTAGCTCCAGTTCATCAATGTAATGTAGGCATGTATTCTGTATATAGTCATACGTGCCTATGGAAAAGAACTTGCATGACATCTTTTGTCCTACCCTCCCGTGGCAGCGGGGTCCTAATGGAAACTAAGGGATATTAAGGCCTCCTTTTAATAGAGAACCGGAACAAAGCATTAGCACATAGTGAATACATGAACTCCTCAAACTATGGTCATCACCGGGAGTGGTCCCGATTATTGTCACTTCGGGGTTGCCGGATCATAACACATAGTAGGTGACTATAGACTTGCAAGATAGGATCTAGAACACACATATATTCATGAAAACATAATAGGTTCATATCTGAAATCATGGCACTCGGGCCCTAGTGACAAGCATTAAGCATAGCAAAGTCATAGCAACATTAATCTCAGAACATAATGGATACTAGGGATCAAACCCTAACAAAACTAACTCAATTACATGATAAATCTCATCCAACCCATCACCGTCCAGCCAGCCTACGATGCAATTACTCGCGCACAGCGGTGAGCATCAAGAAATTGGTGATGGAGGATGGTTGATGATGACGACGGCGACAAATCCCCCTCTCCGGAGCCCCGAACAGACTCCAGATCAGCCCTCCCGAGAGAGATTAGGGCTTGGCGGCGGCTCCGTATCGTAAAACGCGATGAAACTTTCTCTCTGATTTTTTTCTCCCCGAAAGCCAATATATGGAGTTGGAGTGGTCATCGGAGGGCCACCAGGGGGCGCGAGGTAGGGGGCGCGCCCAGGGGGGAGGGGCGTGCCCCCCACCCTCGTGGAAAGGGTGTGGGCCCCCTGGTGTTCATCTTTGGCGAGGATTTTTTATTATTTATTCTAAGATATTCCGTGGATTTTCAGGTCATTCCGAGAACTTTTGTTTTCTGCACATAAAACAACACCATGGCAATTCTGCTGAAAACAGCGTCAGTCCGGGTTAGTTCCATTCAAATCATACAAGTAAGAGTCCAAAACAAGGGCAAAAGTGTTTGGAAAAGTAGATACGACGGAGACGTATCAATGGGCTATCGAGCTCCTTCCGTTCGACATAATATACAAACCACGGCGGGCCATCAAGTCGCAAGTACTGGCTGACTTTGTCGCCGAATGGACAGAAGCCGAACTCCCTAAAGAGTACGGCGCGTACTCCAACTGGATCATGCACTTCGACGGCTCTAAAATGCTGGCCGGATTGGGAGCAGGTGTAGTCCTGACGTCTCCCACCGGAGACACGGTCCAGTACGTCCTCCAAATATTATACACAGACTCCAACAATGCAGCCGAATATGAGGCTCTGTTGCACGGTCTTTGGATGGCAGTCTCTATGGGCATCCAACGCCTAGAAGTGCGCGGGGATTCGAACCTCGCAATATCACAAATAAACGAAGACTTTGATGCCAAGGATCCGAAAATGGCGGCCTACCGTAATGCCGTCCTCAAAATGTCAGCTCGGTTCGAGGGGCTCGAATTCCACCATGTGGCTCGAGAAAACAATCAAGCGGCGGACGTCCTCGCCCGCATCGGCGCTAAACGCAACCCTGTCCCACCTAACATATTCCTGGAAAGGTTGTTCAAGCCATCCGTAGTATGGGAAGGGGAGTCCGGCAATACTAGCACGGATCTGAACACACCCCCAGATTCCGAACCATCAGACATAATCGGAGGCTCTGCCACCGAAATAACATCTTCGGCCCACGAAATCATGGCTGTAATCGAACCGTTGACCGAGCCTTTCTTGGCCTACCTAAATAGGCAGGAGCTCCTCGAAGACCAAATGAAGCACGCTGCATCGTCCGGCACTCTAAAGCTTACAAAGTCCATGAAGGGGAACTCTATAAGAAAAGCGCGACCGGAGTGCTCCAAAGGTGCATCTCCGAACAGGAAGGGCGGCAACTCTTGGCTGAAATCCATGCCGGACTGGGCGGGCACCACGCCGCGGCTCGAGCACTAGTCAGTAAGGCCTTTCGTACAGGCTTCTATTGGCCGACGGCCCGAGCAGACGCACAGGACCTTGTCCAACATTGCGTCGGTTGCCAGCTCTTCGCTAATCAGAGTTATATGCCCCTACCGCTCTCCAAACAACCCCCATAACTTGGCCCTTCGCGGTCTGGGGGGTGGATATGGTCGGACCTCTTAAAGGGGGAAGCCATAAGAAAAAATACTTATTGGTCATGGTGGACAAGTTCACCAAATGGATACAAGCCAAACCAGTCAAAACAGCCGAATCCGGACCAGTAATAGACTTCATATCCGGGGTCGTACACCGATACAGCGGCCCCCACAGCATCATCACTGATAATGGCTCCAATTTCACAGCCGATGAAGTGAAAACTTGGTGCGGCAAAATGGGCATTAAGCTCGACTACTCTTCCGTCTACCATCCCCAAACAAACGACCAGGTCGAACGGGCAAACGGTCTCATCATGAGCGGCATCAAACCCAGGCTAGTGCGATCCTTGATAGAGTCGGACACGCACTGGGTCGAAGAGCTCGACTCCGTACTCTGGGGGCTGTGGACCACGCCGAATCGTACCACCGGATACACACCATTTTTTATGGTGTACGGCGCGGAAGCAGTACTACCCTGCGACATAATACATGATTCGCCACGCGTATGCATGTACGAAGAGAAGGAATCCGAGTTAGATCGGCAGGATAACTTGGGTGCCCTGGAGGAGGAGCGCGACGTCGCAAAAGCCCGCTCCACATTCTATCAGCAGCAGGCCTGACGATACCAAAGCAGAGAAGTGCGGGCCAAAACCTATAATATTGGCGAGCTTGTTCTACGCCTACCGGAGAAGAAGAAGGACAAGCTCAAACCCAAGTGGGAAGGCCCCTTCGTCATTGACAAAGTTCTCACCAGAGGAGTGTACCGCTTACGTAATGCATCCGATAACCGACTCGAGCCGAACCCATGGAACGTGGCCAGACTCCGGAGATTCTACGCCTAACACCGAACTCAGTGTTCGTCTCCTTACCCCTCCTTTTTAATTATGCTCCACCCCTTTTCCTTTCTCGACCTTTTTCTTCTTCACACAAAGTATTTAATACAGTGCTGACTCCCGGATCACTCCGGCCACACTATGTGTGTAAGCAATACCTGGGGGCTTCCTATACGGAAGCTAAAAATAATTACTCAAATGGCTTTTTGCCCATCACATATGCGTTTCCTTTTTCATATGTGCCTTTTCTTCACCATTATATGCATCGATATGACTTAAGATGTGGCCAAGCTGGGTTGCCTGGCTCTTGTGTTTATGCCCTACGTTCCCGTTAATTCGGCTAGGGCATAAGGGGAGCACCTCTGCGATTGTTACTGCCGGTTCAGCCGGATGTGTACCTCAGACTGGGTGAAGCCGAAAGGTAGCTTCCTTAAGAGAATATTCGGTGGGTGAACAAAAGATGTATTCGTTTATTACAACGTAAATCCCCAGAAGTCTTGTATCCTGCGCCATCATTCGCAGTCCGGACATGTGCATTGTCGCATGCGTACCCAGGGAAAGGAACCCCTAACGGAACTATTCTCCCTGGAAGATGTTTCTTACTATCCATGTAATATAACATAACTAGTTGGGTACTTGTCTGTTCAAGCACTTATGACCCCTATGCCTGGTTTCCACGCATACCCCGGTTTTGTATAATTGAGTGGGTATTCGGACACACCCCGGACTGTAGGATCCAGGGGCTGAAGCGAAAAGGTCCGCCATGACAAATGATTTTAATCCGGCTAGGGACTAATTATGTCCATTGAATTACACAGTCACTTGGACTAACTATATTCCTCCTCTATACCATCCAACAGGCTATCTAGCTTACAATCCTGTTGAGAATACTTGGCGGCTAACGCTACCTGATCATATACCAGACTCATGAGAATTTCTTGCTAATCGGGCCCCGCCGGTCCTACTTCGGCCATATGGTTCGGGTCCAGCTTGGTGTAGCGTGTCTTCACCATAGCCCAGGCTTCTCTTGCACCTTGCCGGCAAGCTGACATCTTCCACAATCGGAAGCGCCGCCATGCTCCTTGAAGCATATTCACAAGCTCCCCCATGCCATTCGGTAGTAAGCTTGATGGCTACAAGGCCTGAGCAACACCCTGCATCACTTGCCGAGCTCGCTCGTGCAGTTGCGAGAGGTCTTGCAGTAAATCACTTGCAGATGAGGGCATCTCCTCCTCAGGGCGACCCGTTAACATTCCTGCAAGCAAAATTCTTTCAATATACTTCCTCACCGAACTATCATACAGATTGTCTAGGCACTCACCATAAATGCCGCGTCGAAGCCTTTTGTTCTCCTTCACGGAGTCCGCCAGCTGGGCGCGGACGTCTTTTAATTCTACGTCCAGCCGGACATTGGCATCTTGAAGATTGTTCTTCTCTTGCCTAACTTGTGTAAGAATGCGCTGGCCAGCCTTTAGCTGCCTTTTGAGATGCGAGTCATCATCTCTTACGCCCTCTGGATTCACCCCGGGATTGTCTGCAAAATTCTCTGTTAGACTTGTTATACCAACCATTTACTAACCGGTGCATCTTCGTACAATTGAGACAAATGTTACCAGATGAGGCCTTCTGGGATTCCTCTAACTTGGCAACCATGTCCCTCAGCTGGGCCTTGCATTCCTCCAGCTCCCGAGCCAATTGTTCATTCTAATCTACAAGGACCTATGCATAAATTGATCCTTAAAACAGTTGTTCCAACCATTTCAAGTCTCAGGGGCTACTGCTATACATGCTTACCAAAATTTCTTACCCGTATATCTTTGGTATACTGGTCCATCGCTCGGGCAACCCCGCCTTGAGCAGCTCGGATGTATGCGTCTCCCGAATTGAAGGCATTAAATGCCTCTTCGGAAAAGATGTTGTTCCGAAGCACGGCCCGTCGGCGCCGGTGATTCATGGCGCTCTCTCCTTCGGAGTTCATGACCGAGAGCATATCCGCGTCCTCTATCGGAGAACTATGCGGCATCGGCCCCGTGTCCGCCTCCGCTCTCAAAGCCGGTTCTGGAATCCGGCTAGTGGAGGCGCGATTGGCGGGATCCCCGGATATAGTCCGGCTACTCCTCTTCCTGCCAGGACACAAAGGGCGCTGTTATACTTCAAATACCATAATCACAGGACAGGTTTTTGCCTTACCTCTGCAGCGGCGTGTCAACCCTTACTGCCTTCCTCTTGAGCCTGCCCAATCCGGACGCCCGTGGTCGACGAGTCCCTAGGGGCTTGGCCCCGCGCTCCGACCGTCGTCTCTGCAAAAAACACGACACTTCAAGGGTAAGGCATGACATCTGAAGGGAGTCCTCTTCGGAGGATAGGGTTTTTCAGTTTGTCCTACACACGATGTAGGTAGCAGTCCGGGATAGTCAGCAATAATGTCCACTGAGGCGCTATCACGGCTCGCTTGATAAAATATCCCGTTGACAAGCTCCACGATAATATCCGGATCTTCTTCGAGTCCTAGACCGAGGGCCCTTCCGGGGTCCTCTGGCTGCGGGGAGGGGCTGGAGATTCCTTCTACGGCCCTCCTCAGTTCCTGCTCAGAAATATTGAAGTAGATAATCTTAGCAAAGAACGCCATGATAGGTGAAGCAGGGAAAGGAATAATGACTTACCCAGTTTGGGGGGTTGTACATGGAGAATCCATCCCGCGGTTTAATGTGAAGGAATTCTTGCTCTTCTCCTTTGTATAAATCAGAAAATATCCTTGCCAGAGTAGTGGCGGAGTCCGGACCCTTACGGCCACAGCGGGTGGCATCATCTTCCCCGTTGATGTGCCACATGGGCTTCCCCCGATATTGAAGCGGTTGCACCCCCCGTATTATGCATATTGCCATAACCTCGACTATCGTCAGTCCGGACTTGGCCAGGAACTTTATCCTGCTCATCAAGAAGTGTATTTCCCTGGTATCCTCCTCTTGGGGGCTTCGGGGGTGCCAGCTTAGACGTGCCCTCGGTGGGGCGTCACTGAACTTGGGGACCTGTCCGGACTAGATCTGGAAGGGGAACGTCATCAATGTAAAACCACTCCGAAGGCCAGTTCTCTGGTGCCTTCTTGGGAGTGCCGGATAGGTATCCGGTCTCGGCAATGTGCCATACTTCGGCCCCGCCCACTTGACATAGGGATTCCCCCTGGTTGCGGGGGACAAGGTAGAACAGCTTCTTCCATAACCCGAAGTGAGGCTCGCAGCCTAGAAATAGCTCGCAAAGGGCAACGTACCCTGCTATGTGTAGTACGGAGGCAGGGGTAAGGTTGTGCAACTGGAAACCATAGAACTCCATGAGCCCGTGAAGGAATGGGTGGATGGGAAACCCGACGCCCCTTAGCAGATGTGGGATGAGGCATATTCGCTCCTCTGGAGATGGATTAGGAGATCCCTCCGCTTGTTCCCCTCCGTTATAAGTGGCTATTCCGGCTCGGACGGGGACCATGAACGCCGGTGGGAGAAACCCTTAGGTTTGTAACTCTTTCAAACGGCTATGAGGAACTGAACACTCTTCCCAATCCCCCGTATTAGAGCGAAGAGAGCGAGCAGAAGAGCTACGACGACCGGCCATGCTGGAATGGTTTTCTCCAGAGCGCTCTGTTGGATGCTTGCTCGAGGGGGAGAGTGAGGTTTGGATCTGAGAATCCCCGTCTCTTCAAATAGGCGGTTAGCCCGAAGGATTGAGGGTGGCAAGTGCAAAAATGCCTTGGCTCCTCACATTCGCTCGACACGTGGAGATGGTCATTATTGAGGCACTGAAGCCGAGGAGTACAACATTAATGGGAAGCCGGACAGTAGTCATCATAACAGGTACTTTGGAGTATTCGGAGATGGAACCCGCCCTGCAATGCCAAAGACAAGACTCCGCGCCGGACTCATCGTCATTGAAGCCTGGTTCAGGGGCTACTGAGGAAGTCCTGGATTAGGGGGTATCCGGACAGCCAGACTATATACATCGTCCGGACTATTGAAGCGTGACGATACAAGACTCAAGACTCCATCCCGTGTCCGGATGGGACTCTCCTTTGCGTGGAAGACAAGCTTGGCGATCCGGATATTGTGTTTCCTTCCTTGTAACCGACTCCATGTAAACCCTATCCCTCTCCGGTGTCTATATAAACCAGAGAGGTTGGTCCTTAGAAGGCCGATCACAATTACAATCATAATCATCATAGGCTAGCTTCTAGAGTTTAGCCTCTACGATCTCGTGGTAGATCTACTCTTGTACTACTCATATCGTCAACATTAATCAAGCAAGAAATAGGGTTTTACCTCCATCGAGAGGGCCCGAACCTGGGTAAACATTGTGTCCCTTGCTTCCTGTTACCATCAGCCTAAGATGCACAGATCGGGACCCCCTACCAGAGATCCGCCGGTTTTGACACCGACACCTGGTCTTGAGTTTCGGGGTGAAATCCTAGGTCTGACACATGTTGGTGGTCCTGGCAATGACGATGTTCTTATGTTGTTACCTTGTTGAAGGCATTGCTCGGATATGCTCAGACCGGTTCTTTAGGGTGAAAATCTAGATTATGGCCATGGGTGGTTAGATCCGGTGACGACGATGCTTGAGCGTCGCTCCCTTCCTGAAGGCGTTGTTGTTGAAGAACCTCGTCGTCTGTGTGGTGTCATGAGATGATTGATGTGGATATGGTCATTGTTACAGTTTGTCGATCGCTGATATGTTTACTTTGGATTTTTCTTTTATCGCCTACATTTAGCTTTGGTCTTACATGACTTCGCTATTAGTCGGCGTGTTTTGTGTGTGTGAGTTAGTGTTGGTTGTGTGCATCCTAGATATGCAGAGGCTGGATGTGTACTCATTATGTTTGTATTCTTTTGATGCTTTATTTTGAGTCAATAAAATCCACCCTTTATCAAAAAATGAGAATGGGGAAGATGGAAGCAGCTCATCTACCAAATCATCATCAGTTTCTCAAAAAAAGACATCATCAGAATCAACCATGACAAAAGGGTAATACTATTTAGCTGATGTTCACGGGAGAGAATGGCAAATCAAATGTTTCTTATGACAATTTGTATTGCTGCGAGGTTGGCAATTTTAGTTTGTAAGCACGGTAAATCCTGGCAAAAAATGAACCAAGATGAATTTATCATGCTTGCCAACTAAACTTGTCATCCTTAGCCAACGTAAATTGCCGTGCATCGTTCGCAATTGCCGTCCTTCCTAGCTGACATTTGTTGGTCAAGAGGGTCCTAACAAAACAAGATCTCAGCCTTGTGAGGACAGAAGACTGCGCTGGAAGCTTTTGGTGAGGCGCCGGGAATACGGGTTAATTACTGCAAGTCTGCGGCGACCCTCATCAGAGGAGACACAGAGGATAGGACAAGGGTGGCAACGATGCAGCATGTGACATCTCGGAGTTCCCGTGCAAATACTTGGGATTGCAACTGGCCATCACAAGCTCAATAAGGGTGGAATGGCAGTCCATCTTGAACCAAGTCAAGCATTTTGTTCCGACGTGGCAGAGAGGCCTAATCCAGCAGCCCGGAAGACTCGTCCTCGTTCAGTTGGTAATTTCTCAAAGCCAGTCCATCACTTTATGGTTTCAGATGCCCTTGTACAACATGCATCACTTTATGGCTAAGAGGCCTAATCCAGCGGATGTTTCACATGGCTGTGCTTGGCAACGGGGCTATATTCTGCTAGTTTGGTGTACAACAGGTTATGCTAGTTTGGTGTACAACAAGTTGTTAGGGAAATATGCAACTTCATATTATTATGAGGCCAAATCCATCATATATATACATGTACAAGAGAATGCCAAGAGGCTAGAAAACAAAAGGCCAAAGGCCATCATCAATATAACTCTAACACCCCCCTCAAACTCATGGTAGATCCACAACACTGAGTTTGGAGAGGTGAAATCCATGATGCGCTCTAGTCTGGGCCCTCGTGAAGAAGTCTACTAGCTGTAACTCGGAAGGCACATGATGAAGACCAATAACATGATCCTGCACAACAGCGCACACAAAGAAAGCATCAACATGAACATGCTTGGTAAGCTCATCCTTCACCGGGTCCTGCGTAATACTGATAGCACCTGTACTGTCTGACAAGAGGGTGGTAGGTGTAGTAACAGAAATGCCAAAATCCTCTAGTAACCATCATAAACAAATCACCTCTGTCGTCAGAAGAGCCATAGCTCGCACTCGGCCTCTGCACTCGAACGAGAAACCACAGTCTGTTTCTTCGTCCTCCAGGCAATGAGAGAACCACAAAGAAAAACACAGTAAGCAAAAAGTGAACGGCGATCTAAAGGATCACTAGCCCATGTAGTATCTGAATAGGCCCAAAGCTGTAACGAGCTGGAATGAGGGAAAAAGAGACGACGAGAGATTGTGCCATGAAGATATCGTAGAACACGAAGAAGGTGACTATAGTGAACTAAAGTGGGACCAGAAACAAACTAATCAGAATATGGACAGGATAGGAGATATCCGGACGTGTGACAGCAAGATAGACAAGACTCCCAAAAAGATGACGATAACATGTCGGATCAGACAAGGGCTCACCATTAGAAGCACGAAGGTGAAGATTTGAAAGTGCGTTACGTCGACTAGAGGGGGGTGAATAGGCGATTTTTATGAATTCTTCACTGAGGAATTTCAGGGTGAGAAAATTCCTAAGCAAAGAACTACTTGCAACGGAATAAGTACTTAGGTATAAGGATAACAGAGCAACAGCATAGTCATCATGATGAAATGAAAGACAAACACAGAGTACAGAAAGCGTAAACACAGGATAAGAAGGATGAATACAAGTTGACTAAAGAAATAGGACTGGGGAAATAGAGTAAGTCTTCAGTCAAAGTCTTCAAACAGTAATGATCAGGTACATCAACACATAACTAAGGAAATGAAAGGGTTGAGGAAATAGAACCAGTAGGTTTGGTGAAGACAATGATTTGGTAGACCAGTTCCATCTGCTGTGACAGTTGTACGTCTGGTTGGAGCGGCTGAGTATTTAAACTCGAGGACACACAATCCAGGACACACAGTCCTCACTGTATTCTCCTTGAGCTAAGATCACACAGACCTTGCCCAACAGTAGTGGTAAGTCTTCACAGGTGACTTCCAAACCTTCACAGACTTGGTCACTCGGCAATCCACAATTCCTCTTGGATGCTCAGACCATGACGCCTAACCATCTAGAGGATACACATTCCTCAAAGGTAACAAGCGTCGGTTCCACACAGGAACAATCTCTTCAGTGATGCTCAATCACTTTGGAGTTTGTAGGTTTGGGTTTGGGATTTGGGTTTTCCTCACTTGATGATTTTCGCTCAAAGTCGTCGAAGGATGGGATGCTCTCAAATGACAAGTGTTAGTTTCTCTCGGAGCAGCCAAGCAACTAGTGGTTGTAGGGGGTGGATATTTATAGCCTAGGGAGCAGCCCGACATGATAAGACATAAATGCCCTTGGCTGATATCACCGTTAGGTGGTAGGATATTTTGGGACAGCTGGCGTGCGGCACATCAACGGTCAGATTTGAGGTTCGAATTCCTCAGGGCTATCATGTTCCTCATTGTGTAGGAAATTCGCAGTGCCGAATTCCTAACTCCTCAGTCAGAACAAATTCCTCAGAGACCAGAAGATTTTTGTCTCTGTCACTGAAGAAATTGACTGAACTGGTATGAGATTTCCAATGGCTTCACTCGAAGGATTGGGTAGGTGTAGGATTTTGAGATGAGCATCACTTGGAAATCAGTTTCCTTAGTATTACCTCGACCCCCTTTAACAGTACGGTGTTTCCTACGACTCAAGAAAGAGAAAATGAAACTACGAAAACAAAAGTCTTCATGCTTCAGATTCCTTGCATGAATATCCAAGTCTTTAAGGTCACACCAATTTCTTCACTTTCGAAGTCTTCAGGAGAACCAAAGTCTTCAGTCGAAGACATTCATTTTTAGGGGTCGACTTTCACTGTAAATATCAAACTCCTCATTGACTGATAGAGCCTGTGTACACTCACAAACACATTAGTCCCTTAACATATAAGTCTTCAATACACCAAAATCACTAAGGGGCACTAGATGCACTTACAATCTCCCCCTTCTTGGTGATGATGACAATATAGGTTAAGTTTTTAACAGGGATAAACATATGAATTGAAAGTGCTCAATATTAAGGAATTTGATTGCAAGATATAGAAGAACTCCCTCTGAGGATGTGCATAGTGAGGAAATTGCTTTTGAAGCAATGCACATTTGAAGAGTAGAATCATGGAGAACTCCCCCTATATCTTGTAATTCATACACGCATTTAACATATGGAATGAAGAATTTGAAATGCATGATGATATGGTGACCGATGTAATTCAGCATGCGTGCATAGCATATATGACGAAATAGCATGCAGAAAAGAAACAAAGCAAAAGTATCAGGTCACCATCGGACTTAAGTTTACAACTCAGTTAACAAACACTTCAGAAGAGTGAGAGTTGCAACTTAACAGAAAAACACCCATATAGATAGACCCGCCTGAAGACTAACTCAAATTTCTCCCCCTTTTTCATCAAATGACCAAAAGGGACGAAAAATAAGGACTAACGCCCCTGAAGAATATCATCACGAGGTTGATGGAGGAGCGCCAGCATTGTTGGGGTCGGTTGTTGGAGTAGGGCCTGCCGCAGTGTCGTCCAAGTCTTCATTTTCATCAGTCTCACGGGATGAGGAATATGAGCTGGGCACCAAAGGAGGAACTTCGACCTTCTTGAATTTCTTCGGAGGAGGCTTAGACCAGCCGAAGTCCTACTTGAAGCCCATCTGCTTGAGATCTTCATCACCGTAGAGATGAGTCAGGACAGCCCAGGTGCGATCAAAAACTTCATTGAGGTAGTAGTGGTTCTTCTTCACTGAATTATATGTGGCAGTCATGTTGCGAAGAATTGAACCAAACTGACGTTTGACCCATTTATGATTGTGATCCACCTTCTGATGAAGACTGAGGAGAAGCTCATGATTAGTCATCACCCTTGGAGCTGTGGCCTTAGGACTTTGCTTTGAGGCATTGGCGGCAGAGTCATGAGAAGCAGAGTCACACTGGTGGAATATGAGGTAGCTTTGCGGAACTGTCCATCCAATGGTCGACTGCCCTCATCAATAATTGCACTGGCCTTGCCCTTTTCATCAGCTGAGGAAAATGTTCGCTTGAGGACTTCGATTGGGGGCAAGTAACTGCCATGGTTGAGTGTATCAGCTTTGTAGTTGAGTGAAGACCTTGATCTGAGGAATCTCATAATCCAAGGAGCATAAGGCTTCAACTCAAAAGGAGACATCGCAACATTTGCCAAAGTCCTCATGAAGAATTCATGGTAGTTCACTGGAATACCATGCATGATATTGAAAAGCAGATTCTTCATGATGCCAACAACTTCTTCATTATTCGAGTCGTGACCTTTGATAGGACTCAGAGTCTTGGTCAGAATGTGGTATACTGTCCTTGGCACATATTTCAATTCCTTCACAAGGAACTTTGTCCTAGAGGCTTGACCGGGCTTCAATGGCTTCATCAGAACTTGCATAAAATGATCAGATGGTTCAGTTTCAGAATAGATGAGACGCGCACCTTCTGGGGGAGGACTGACAGGCATGGTACGAAGAAATTCAGTTGTCGGTGCCTTATAGTGAGTACTTTCTGTCATCCAGTCCAACACCAATGAGTTCACATCTTCTGCATTGCCAGTGATGTGCAGTGTCGCATATAACTGAAGAATGAGTTCTTCATTCCAATCACAAATGTCCGTGCAGAAGTTAAGCAGTCCAGCATCATGAATAGCAGCGAGGACTGGTGTGAAGCAAGGCAGTGATTCCATATCAACATGAGGAATATGCTCATGGTCAAAGACTTTGTCTTTGTTGAAGAGTACTGAGGAATAGAAGTTGGCTTGGCTGGCAGTCCAGAAACGCTTCCTTCTCAGACGAGCAGAGTCATATGAATTATTGTCAGTGAAGAACACATGCTCATTGAAGAAAGCATCAGCCTTGAATTTTGGAGTCTTGGAGAAGGGATTCTTCGGATTTGGCTGAGGAGTATCAGTCAGTTGAAGAATAACCTCAGGAATCTCAATCTCCGGAGCCGCAGGCTGAGGAATATCAGCTTCTGCTTCAGTAGCAGCCTGGGCCTCCATTTCTTCATCAGCTTGGTCATCAGCACTAGTGGCTGGAATCTTGTGAGTGCCGAGGATGGCTCTTCTGTAGGAAGACGGAGGTGGATCCTCGGTAGTGTATTGAAGTGGTGAGTAGTGGACTCGTGTGCGCAAAACCATCTCAAGTTGGAGTCTCGTAGGATAGCCTAGCCAAGAGTCAAAGCTGGCTTGCTGCAATAACCCCACCAACCCTTCTTGATAATGTGCATGTATGTAGGATCTAATGTAAGTCTTGCTGAGTACCTTTGTACTCATGTTGCTATAATTTACATTTTTACAGAAGACGCTGCAACCCCTTCTGATGGGTTCTTCGTAGACGTTGACATCAATGAGTAGGCTAAGGCCCAAGTGGTGATCCTGAGCTTGTGAAGGACCACGTAGTATAGCTAGGCTTTCCAAGCCTCTTTTATTTTACTAGTTGTCTGTACTCAGACAAGTTACTTCCGCTGTTGGTTTGTATGGCTATATGACTTGAATGCTGGGTCGTGTGACCCGTACTTATGTGTATGTTATGTATGGCTCTCTGAGCCTTAAATAAAGTACTTGTGTCGTAGAGTCATGTTGTGATGCCTTGTTGTATTTGCACATATCGAGCATATTGTGTGTATGATTGAAATGCTTGGTATGTGTGGGATCTGACTATCTAGTTGTTTATCTTTAGTAGCCTCTCTTACCGGGAAATGTCTCCTGGTGTTACCACTGAGCCATGGTAGCTTGCTACTGCTCCGGAACACTTAGGCTGGCCGGCATGTGTCCTTCTTCGTTCCTGTGTCTGTCCCTTCGGGGAAATGTCACGCATTGAGTACCGGAGTCCTGCTAGCCCGCTACAGCCCGGTTTACCGGAGTCCTGCTAGCCCAGTGCTACAGCCCGGACCCACTTGCTGATGACCGACACGTTCGTTGCTGGGTCATGGATGCCTGTCCCTGTAAGTCTGTGCCACTTTGGGTTTACGACTAGCCATGTCAGCCCGGGCTCCTTATCATATGGATGCTAGCGACACTATCATATACGTGTGCCAAAAGGCGCAAACGGTCCCGGGCAAAAGTAAGACGACACCCGTGGGAATACCGTGCGTGAGGCCACAAAGTGATATGAGGTGTTACATGCTAGATCTATGTGGCATCGAGTCGGGGTCCTGACAGCGTTGGCATCAGAGCCGGACTGCCTGTAGGTTCTCCAAGCCAAACTGGTCGATGTTGAGTCTAGAAATTCTTTAGTTATATGTAGGGGAATTGTTTGTGGGTTGGAATGTAAGGCTCTTTTTACTCCTTATCTTATGACATTCTGATCTGAGTCAGTCTATTCTTCCACCGGGGGTTAAGGAATTAGGATCTTCTCTCTCTATCAGGTTCACGTGTTACTAATCAGTAGTACCTTATAGGTTTGATGGATACAAGCCTAGTTCAGTTCTACTACCACATTATGTTGCTAGGATGGACTCAGAACTTTGATATGATGTTGTTGAGTGTGTATGGAATCCTTTGTCAAATGTCTCAAAATCCTTTTTGAGCATTTACAGCTGTTATGCTGTCGAAATTTTGCTAGAAATTCTAATGCCTTTGCATTATGGTTGTGCTTTCAAATGGCCACTCGCGACCTCAATCAAGTGGTTCGCCTGACTCGATGCCTAGATGTACCCGGCCATACTGCCATGTTGGTCAGGGTAATGACTGAGGCTGGATACCGTTGGTATCCTGAGTACACGGTCGAAGAGCAATTTCGAGACTTTAATCAAAGCCAGTATCTTTGCACTGTCAGGATATTTCCATCTTATCCTGGATCCACCGAGCCCCTTCACTGCTCTTATGGACTCGGGGTTACTATCGAGATGGCTGTGCAGGATGCCGCCTACTCTATGATGACCATCATGCGAGTCAGGACTGGCCTATTTCGGGACTCTGATTTCCGGTATATGCCAGCATCACTTCCGAGAGCACAAGGGTATCTCCAGGCTATCTATGCTGACCCCACTCAGGAGGATTCACGGACTTGCACCACTGCTGAGATGCTCGAGGATAAGGACCGTGAAAATCGGGCCTTGAGGCTAGAGCTTTTCAATACCCGTGCTGACCATTGGGCCATGTTGACTCGGTTTGCACCGGCTGTGCAAGCTGGATATTCGGATATGCGTGATCTCTATCCTGTGAGATCTGCTCTGCCAGACGTGATGGGTTGGCGTGATGTAGGAGGCATCACCCCACCTCGTGGTCCCCGCAGGCCACTGTCTGTTGGTCCAAGACCTCATCCTAGCCCCTATGGTCCACAAGCTCCGCGAGATCGTCTGTTCCCGGATGATCATGTTGAGCTTCCAGGCTATGGAGGTGACTTCTACGAGGACTACTACGGATCAGTCTGAGTTAGTGGTAGTATCACTAGTTTGTACTAGCTGTGTCGTCTATCGTCCTGCGTGACTCGTGGGATATGACCTAGTTTGTACCGCCTTCCGGAGGTGTAGAAAAATAATGTATAGGAGCTTGGGATGCCTCCGATGAAATGTAATCCTCTTTCACCGTAATAGTACCTTGTTTGGTCTTGTACTAAACCTTGTATGGTGTGTATGACGATGGAATAAAAGAAGCAGTTTCTTTATCTACCATGTCATACGGATGATCATCTTGCATTCCGAGTTATTCCTTACATTCTGTATTCTATGTCGGAATCTTATCATTCTGACTAAATCATTGTCTTGTTTACCTAGGATGGTCAACACGCGCAATAACCCTGCTTCCCAAGAGCAGGCCGAAGGCAGTGAAGTCGGGAATGCAAACCTGCCTCACCCTCCTTCCCTAGCCGAAGTTATGCTGGAAGCCGAGAGAAACAAGCGGGAGACCAACCGTTTGTTGGAGCGTATTGAACAGAACACAGCACACCATCAGAGAAATAACTTGGTGTCACTCAGTGATTTCATCAAGCTACATCCACCCACGTTCCACCACTCCGTCGAGCCTCTCGATGCTGATGACTGGCTTCGCAGTATTTCTCACAAACTGCGTTCTGCGCTAGTAGCTGAGGCTGACAAGGTCACCTTTGCTGCATATCATCTTGAAGGCCCCGCCAGTCTCTGGTGGGAGAATTATGGAGCTATGCGCCCAGCGGACCATGTCACTACTTGGGCTGAATTCAGCGAGGCTTTCCGTGAACATCACATTCTGGAGGGTCTCATGGACCGTAAACGTGAGGAATTTTGCAGTTTCACTCAAGGCCGACTCTCTGTGGATGCTTACAGCAGGGAGTTTGGTAACCTCGCACGATATGCAACTGAGGAAGTTTCTACTGATGCCAAGAAGCAAGCAAGGTTCCGTAAGGGACTTAGTCCTGAGCTTCGCCGCGACCTCCGTCTGCATGAGTGCACATCTTTTCAGAAGCTTGTTAACAAGGCCATCAGTGCTGAGACTGGTCAGACTGATTATGACGCAACACGCAAGCATGGCCGTAACGTGGGTTCCTCATCCGGTGCTGGTCCTCAGAAGCGCCGTGTGTGGGTGCCTAACACTGCCCTGCCACCCAGGTTCACACCGAGGCCATCCTTCCAGGCGCCTCACCCCGTTCAACAGTTTGCACCAGCCAAGCCCTATGGTGGTCCAACCAACAATGCTCCTCCACGCACCAGTTCCGTGACTTGTTTCAAGTGTGGGGAATCGGGCCATTATATGCGCGAGTGCCCCCAAACCAACCCCAACCAATCTGCTAAAGCTGTTGGTTGTGGCAAGCTGACAGGGAAAGTGTTCTACGCCAAGCCGGCCACCGCTGCACGTGGCCATGTCAACTGTATCTCTGCCGAAGAAGCTCAAGAGGATCCCAACGTCGTTCTCGGTACGCTCCTTGTTAATTGCCACCCGGCATCTGTTCTTTTCGATACAGGAGCATCTCATTCATTTATATCCGAGAGTTATGCTCGTCTGCATAACACCACATTCTGTGAGATGCCCACCTCTATGGTAATTCAAACTCCGGGATCCAAATGGCAAACTTCTAGAGTAAGCCATGGAAATGAAATTCAAGTCGACAGACTTGTTTTTCTCGCATCTTTGATAGCCCTCAAATCTTCGGATATTAATATCATCTTGGGTATGGACTGGATGTCAGCCCATCATGCCAAAATTGATTGCTTCTCTAGAACTGTTCAACTCACCCATCCTTTGGGGAAGATAGTCAGTGTCTTGACCCGAATAGCCAAGCGACAGTTATATTCTCTTAACGTCAGCCCTTTGCCAGACCTTGAGGACGTTCCGGTAGTCCGTGACTTTCCGGATGTCTTCCCAGAGGAATTGCCAGGTGTTCCACCTGACAGGGATGTTGAGTTCGTAATAGATCTCATTCCAGGAACCGTCTCGATTGCTAGAAGACCCTATAAGATGGCACCACTAGAACTAGCCGAGCTTAAGAAACAACTTGATGAGTCCTTGAAAAAGGGTTTCATCCGACCTAGTTCATCTCCGTGGGCTTGCCCCGTCCTCTTCATCAAGAAGAAGGATGGTACGGACCGGATGGTTGTAGATTATCGACCTGTCAATTTGGTCACAATCAAGAACAAATATCCGCTCCCCAGGATCAATGACCTGTATGATCAGCTCGCGGGATCCTCAGTCTTCTCCAAAATGGATTTGAGGTTGGGCTACCATCAAATCAAAATCAGGAACGGGGACATTCCTAAAACGGCCTTTGTTACTCGTTATGGCCAATACGAGTACACCATCATGTCCTTCGGTTTAACCAACGCTCTAGCCACCTTTTCTCGGTTAATGAACTCAATCTTCATGGAGTATTTGGATAAATTCGTCGTGGTTTACCTCGATGATATACTCATCTACTCCAAGAACGAGGAAGAACATGCCGAACATCTAAGGCTAGTGTTGAAGAAACTTCGAGAGCATCGTCTTTATGCAAAATTTTCTAAATGTGAATTTTGGTTGTCAGAAGTGACCTATCTGGGTCATGTAATATCTGGTAAAGGTATTGCTGTTAACCCTGAGCGAGTTCAAGCCGTCCTTAATTGGACTCCACCTGAATCGGTCAAGCAAGTTCGGAGTTTTCTGGGCTTAGCGAGCTATTGTCGTCGCTTTGTCGAGAACTTCTCCAAAGTTGCTAAACCTCTAACCGAACTCCTCAAGAAAGATAAAAAGTTCGAATGGACTCCACAATGTGAGCACAGCTTTCAGGAACTGAAAAGACGCCTGACATCTGCTCCCGTATTGGTACCGCCAGATTTCTCTAAGGACTTTGTTATCTACTGCGACGCCTCGCGACAAGGGCTAGGTTGCATTCTCATGCAAGATCGACACGTAATTGCTTACGCTTCACGGCAATTGCACCCACATGAGGAGAATTATCCTACTCATGATCTAGAGCTTGCAGCTGTAGTCTATGCACTTAAAACCTGGCGACATTACCTCCTCGGTAATCGTTGCGAGATATTCACTGATCATCAAAGTCTGAAGTACATCTTCACCCAACCGGATTTGAATCTCAGGCAAAGACGTTGGGTCGAGTTGATCACAGATTTCGACTTAGGAATAACTTACACCCCAGGGAAAGCCAACGTCATGGCTGATGCGCTAAGTCGTAAATCTTATTGTAACAACCTGATGTTACAACAAAGTCAACCGCTTCTCCATGAGGAATTTCGGAAGCTTAACCTTCACATTGTTCCTCAAGGATTTCTTTCCACCTTGGTGGCGAAACCTACCCTTATGGATCAAATCATCAAAGCACAGAGGGTAGATCCGGGAATTTCCCGCATCAAGAGAAACATCAAGAAAGGAGTTGCGAATTGTTTCTCCATTGATGATCAAGGGGTCGTATACTTCGGGAATCGGCTAGTGGTTCCCAAGGTGCGAAACCTGAGGCGATTGATCCTTAAGGAAGCTCATGAATCTCCTCTCACTATTCATCCCGGTAGCACTAAGATGTATCAGGACCTACGCCAGAGGTTCTGGTGGACTAGGATGAAGAGAGAAATTGCTCAGTATATTGCTAATTGCAACGTCTGACGTCGTGTAAAAGCAGAGCATCAACGGCCTGCTGGCACCCTTCAACCCCTAGCTATTCCTGAATGGAAATGGGATAAAATTGGTATGGATTTCATTACCGGTTTTCCCAGGACCAAGAGAGGGAATAATGCTATCTTCGTCGTTGTCGATCGTCTTTCCAAAGTGGCCCATTTCTTACCTGTTCATGAGAGTATAACTGCTAGTCAGTTAGCAGACTTGTACATCTCCCGAATAGTGTCTCTCCATGGTGTTCCTTTGGAAATTAACTCGGATCGAGGAAGTCTTTTCACCTCTCGATTTTGGGAAAGTTTCCAAAATGCTATGGGAACCCGCCTTTCCTTTAGCACCGCTTTTCACCCTCAATCAAGTGGTCAAGTAGAACGCGTCAACCAGATTCTAGAAGACATGCTTCGAGCTTCTGTTATCTCATTCGGAATGGAGTGGGAGAAATGCCTTCCATTTGCCGAATTTGCTTACAACAACAGCTATCAATCTAGCTTGGGTAAAGCCCCTTTTGAAGTTCTCTATGGACGACGGTGTCGAACACCCCTTAATTGGTCAGAAACCGGGGAAAGACAATTCTTTGGCCCGGATATGATCCAGGAAGCAGAAGAGCAAGTTCGCATCGTTCGTGAAAAGTTGAAAACAGCCCAATCTCGTCAAAAGAGTCAATATGACCGAAAACATAAGGCTATGACTTTCGAGGTTGACGAGAAGGCTTACCTTCGGGTTACTCCTCTGAAGGGAACCCATCGTTTCGGTATCAAAGGCAAATTGGCTCCCCGTTACATTGGACCTTTTCGTATTCTCGCTAAACGAGGAGAAGTTGCCTACCAGTTGGAATGACCTCCGCATCTCTCTAGAGTCCACGATGTCTTCCACGTTTCTCAACTCAGGCTTTGCTTCTCGGATCCTATCCGTGGAGTGGACCACGAAACGCTTGATCTCCAAGATAATCTCACGTATCGAGAGTACCCCATTCGTATCCTCGATCAGGTCGAGCGTACCACTCGACGTCATAATATCAAGTTTCTCAAAGTTCAATGGTCGCACCATTCTGAGGATGAAGCAACTTGGGAAAGGGAGGATCGTCTTCGACTCGAGTATCCCGCCCTCTTTCCGGAGGAACCCAAATCTCGGGACGAGATTCTTTTGAGTGGGGGTGAGTTGTCACACCCTAGCTAGTTCATGCATTAGAGTGTTGCATCATGTCTATTCTTTCATCAGAAACCTGAAATGGGGATGACAGAACCCCCAGCCCCCTCTGAAACCAACTAGGGTTTACTAAAAACTTTTTCAATGAACCTGAAATGCCCTTCTAAAATGCCCATCATTTTTGTCTTGGTTCATAACCTCTGCCAGAAGTGATGCACATTTTCCTAGGTCATCTTAGGGTCTTTGAATTAAATCATAGATATTTGAGTTTGGGCATTTAAAATTATATAAAATATTTCAAATGCTCAAATATCTCCAAACTAAAATGTTTCATGTTGGAAATAATCCAACTATGGACCAGAAGTAGTTTGGTGATTTTAGGAGTTGCCTAAGTATTTTTAATAATTCAACAAAGTTGCAGAGGAATTAAAAAAACAGAAAACAGGGAATAACAGAAAACTTACCTGGCGCCCAGCACCCGGCCCACCTGTCGGCCCAGCCCAGCGCTGCGCCAGCGAGCTGCTTGCCGGCCAGGCAGGCAGGCAGGTGCCCGACGGTGGCCGTAGCGTGCGCCACGCAGCTGGCCGTCGCCTTGCTTCACCTCCTCGCCTCGTTGCTAGATGGATGAACTCCACGTCGAGCCGTGAACCCCCAGGACACCTCCATTCTCCCCCAACTCCTCTCTCTCGCGTTCCCCCGCCATGGCCGACGCCATCGCCGCCACCCCCTCGCCGTAGCCACGCCCTCCGTCAATCCCACGCCGTGCCGCCGTGTCCAGGAGCTCCGCCACCCTCCTCTCCTTCGAGCAAGCCGAGCCCCGAGCGCTCGCAAGGCCCGAATCCACCGCATCGACCTTGACTGAACCGCCGTCGCCGGAGATCCCCTTCAACGCCGTCGTCGCTCCGGCCCGTCCCCGGCCGCACCAAGTGTTTCATCGAACTCCCTGTGAGCTTAACCATCTTCCCCTCCCTTCTTTTCTTGCCCCGAGCTATGTAGTGACCTCCGGGAGCTCAACCGCACCCACCGCCGTGGAGCTCGTCGCCGACGTGCTCCCGGTCACCCTCCGGCCACCACTTGGTGTCCATCTTGCTCACCACGTCACGTAGCACCTAACCAACTACTCCCCGCACCTCACCGACCCCTCTAGCATCAAGTTCGCCTTCGGCTGAACTCCAGTGGCCGCCAAAGTCGTCGCCAGCGCCGATTCCGGCCGCCCCGACCCCAACGGACTCCACCAAGAGCTGCGGCTCGTCCTCAGCTCCACTCCGATGGCCTCCGCGACTCGTTTGGTTGCCGGAACAGCCAAAACCACTTCCGCCGCCGCGCCGGGCTCGCCGGCGGCTAAACGCCGGTGCAGCCGACCTGGCTTTGACCGCGGGTGGGCCCTGGTTGACCCCGATGAGTCAATGACAGGTGGGGCCCAGCCCTGTTAACTAAATAGATTTAGTTTTAATTAAACTTTAACTAAACTAATTACCCTGACACCCTGGACCCATAGTCAGGTTTGACCTAGACGTCTCCGTTGACCCTGACGTCATTCTGACGCATGGCTGATGCAATAAATTAATTTCTGGATTTATTCTAATATAGGAAATTCCAGAATATAGTTTAAACTTCAAAAATTCATAACTTTTAATCTGTAACTCCAAATCAAACAAGTTATATATGAAAAATGATCAGAAAAATCCAATTTATCCATCTGTACTATTTTCATGCATGATTAAACAAGTTAACTTGATGTTTAATGCAGAACAAGATAAAACACTTTAAAGGGCCATGTATGAGTTTGAAATTTGAATCTTTGGTTCAAATTAGTTCAAACCCTTCTGGTCTTAGTTGCATTAGCCCAACACACTCATATTGCCATGTTTCATGCATGCATCATATTGTCGCACATTGTTTGGTGATGGCTGTGTATCGGTGTTCTTTGCGGCAGGTTCTGCCTCCGAGGAGTACCGTGATTACCCTAGCGAAGAACCATATCAGTGCATCGAACCATCAGGCAAGCAACCAACCATTTGATCATATCGATACAATCCCATGTTCTCGCTCTTGCTCTCTTTTACTGCATTAAGACAACGCGTTTCAAACTGCTGTGTGCTGCGGTAGTTGAACCCATTTCCTCTGCATGACCTGTCATTGCCATAGTAACTAGATGAAACCCACTAGCATGTGTAGGAGTTGATTGAGCCATATGTATGTGTTGTTCCTACCTTGCTATGCCTGCTATGCTTAGAGTCGTGTCAGGTCTAGTTCATCTGGGTGATGGGCTAGAGTGAAATGATTATGTCGGTAATGAGAGTGGTGTGGTGAACACGATTTGGTAAAGGTATCGATGAGAGGCCATGTAGGAGTACATGGTGGGTTGTTTCATTGAAGCCGACCTTAAGCACTGAGATCTGTATGTGTGATTTAAGAATCAGCTACTACCATACATTGGGCCCGAAACCAATGGACCCTCTCGGCTTCTTATTCACCCTAGTTCTCTGTCCAGGAGTTGCAAGTAGTTTCTGGTGTTTGTAGCCTACTGGAGGCCGTGGACAGCGCTGACCGTAGGGGTGGGCTGTGATGCGGTAGGTACGTGGCACGGTGTATCGAATACCCGTTAGGTATCTCGGGAACCCTATACACATCGTTCGGGGCCGTATGGGAAACCTTGGCCGGACTCCCTACGGATGGAACCTGGATAGGCGATAAACCTGGATTAGAGACTTAGGTGATTAGGTAGGTCGTGGCCGACACCCACGTTGGGCTTCCGCTTGAAGGTTGCCGAGTACATGTCGTGTAAACGACGGTAAGTGGTGAGAGCGTGTATGAAGAAGTACACCCCTGCAGGGTTATCATGATCTATTCGAATAGCCGCGTCCGCGGTAAAGGACTACTTGGTTGCCTATACAGTTCATAGACAAGTAAATGGAAACTACTAAAAGCCTCAAGATAAGTGTGAGTGCCGAGGATGGCTCTTCCGTAGGAAGACGGAGGTGGATCCTCGGTAGTGTATTGAAGTGGTGAGTAGTGGACTCGTGTGCGCAAAACCATTTCAAGTTGGAGTCTCGTAGGATAGCCTAGCCAAGAGTCAAAGCTGGCTTGCTGCAATAACCCCACCAACCCTTCTTGATAATGTGCATGTATGTAGGATCTAATGTAAGTCTTGCTGAGTACCTTTGTACGCATGTTGCTATAATTTACATTTTTACAGAAGACGCTGCAACCCCTTCTGATGGGTTCTTCGTAGACGTTGACATCAATGAGTAGGCTAAGGCCCAGGTGGTGATCATGAGCTTGTGAAGGACCACGTAGTATAGCTAGGCTTTCCAAGCCTCTTTTATTTTACTAGTTGTCTGTACTCAGACAAGTTACTTCCGATGTTGGTTTGTATGACTATATGACTTGAATGCTGGGTCGTGTGACCCGTACTTATGTGTATGTTATGTATGGCTCTCTGAGCCTTAAATAAAGTACTTGTGTCGTAGAGTCATGTTGTGATGCCTTGTTGTATTTGCACATATCGAGCATATTGTGTGTATGATTGAAATGCTTGGTATGTGTGGGATCTGACTATCTAGTTGTTTATCTTTAGTAGCCTCTCTTACCGGGAAATGTCTCCTAGTGTTACCACTGAGCCATGGTAGCTTGCTACTGCTCCGGAACACTTAGGCTGGCCGGCATGTGTCCTTCTTTGTTCCTGTGTCTGTCCCTTCGGGGAAATGTCACGCATTGAGTACCGGAGTCCTGCTAGCCCGCTACAGCCCGGTTTACCGGAGTCCTCCTAGCCCAGTGCTACAGCCCGGACCCACTTGCTGATGACCGACACGTTCGTTTCTGGGTCATGGATGCCTGTCCCTGTAAGTCTGTGCCACTTTGGGTTTACGACTAGCCATGTCAGCCCGGGCTCCTTATCATATGGATGCTAGCGACACTATCATATACGTGTGCCAAAAGGCGCAAACGGTCCCGGGCAAAAGTAAGACGACACCCGTGGGAATACCGTGCGTGAGGCCGCAAAGTGATATGAGGTGTTACATGCTAGATCTATGTGGCATCGAGTCGGGGTCCTGACAAATATCTTCATGAATGGAAGGGGTAGTATGAATTTCTTCAGAGCCCATTAGAACTTCAGTTGGTGCTGGGGACTGGGGAATTTGTTGGAGTGGTGTGAACAGAGGAGAGTTGGGTGCTTACTATCCCAAAAATCATCGTTCATCACAGGTGTGGTGCTCCCAATGTCTACATCCTCATCCTCTTCCATTTCTTCAATGCCGGCCTCTTCAGCTGTGAACTGAGGCGTTGGCGATGATACCTGGGGAGTTGAAGTGATAGCATCCACTTCAATTTCTTCATCCATCTGCTCTGTGGAAGCAGCAGGGGGATCTTCTTCCGTAGATTCATCAGGAATCTCATAATCTTCACCAAAAGGAACAAGTTCCTTTGATGGCATGCTTGAGAGAGGAACAACATCGATAGGGTTCTCAATAGAGCTCGTCAAAAACTTCGCCTTCTTGGGTACTGAAGATTCTGAGAAAATAGATGCTTTCCTTTTCTTCAGAGCGGCTCTCTCCGCAGCTTTTGTTTTCTTCACTTCCAGAGCAGAAGGAAGAATTGGGCTTGGTGTTGGTGCAGGCGGAGCAGAGGGAATTGGATCAATTTCTTCAGGCACAACTGATGTAGTTGGCCTATCTTGTGCAGTTTCTTCATGCACAGCTTCAGATTCTTCAGCCGTCCTGACTTGTTCTTCAGGCGCAACACTAGTGGTTGCCCTGGCAGTTTCTTCAGCGACTGGTATTTCTTCAGCCCTAGTGCTAGCATCAGCAGCCTGATTTTCATCAGCGGTGCTGGCATGTCCTTCAGTCGGCTAGGCAGATGCTTCAGTCGGAGTGACTTCAATGTGTGCAGGATCAGCAACATTTGAAGTGAATTTCTTCACCATTTTGACGAATCTGACCTTGGCTCTCAGCCATTCAGCCTTATAGGCATCAAATTCATCACTGAGCTCTTTGATGTCAGATTGCATAGCAATGAGTTGCTCAGGCGATAACCTCAGAATGTTATCCTTCAGATAGCACTGCTTCTTGTACTGGCCTTTCTTGGCAGCTCTGGCTTGATCAAATTTCCACTTTTCTTCAGTAATGAATGTCGTCAACATGTGACTTTGTCCAGGTGTGAGGTTTAGCTCTGGCAGAGGAGTATTTGGATCTTTGTGCCAGAGGTTAATGAAATCCAGGATCTTCTTTGGATCCAATAGAAGAGGAGCAATACTTCCTTTGGCTCTAGCGGCCCTTTGCAGTCTATCTTGGACGATATCAGCCAATTCATCATCATCAGCCTCATCATCATCAGAAGGCACTTGAAAAGCAACTTGTTTCTTGTGAGGACTTGGTCTAGTGCCTCGTCCTGAAGTGGCCTTAGTCTTCAGCAGAGTTGGGCTCTTTGAAGATAGATGAGGAACTGAAGAACTTGCTAAAGCTGCTGAGGCAATTGAGATGCTTGTGGTCCTTTGGCATGAGGCGAGATGCACAGGTGCTGAGGACTTTGTCGAAGGAGCTGAGGGTTTTGAAACCCGAGGAACTGGTGCAGCCTAAGGAACTGGGGCAGCCTGAGGAATTTTCCTTGATGGCACAAAAGAGCCTGGCCGTGAGGGCATTGCTGAGGAAGTCGGTTTTCGAGCAGGCTTTTTGGGCATGGCCTTCTTGCTCGTGGTGGCCTCAGCAGCGGCAGCGGCAGAATCTTCGTTGAATTTCTTCACTGCTTCTTTGACCTGCTTGGCCAACTTAGCTTGCCGCCTAGCCCATTCGTCAGCATAATCCTCACCATGTTTAAGGCTTGTTGGATCAGCTCTTTAGCCAGGTGCCAAAGGAGGTCTTGAGCATGGAGGGTGAACAGTGAATTTCTTCATATATTTAGGAGTGACATATCTGTACTCCCTCCATTCTCGTAACCATCTTCTTTCAATCCTCTATATGCGCACTTTGCGCTCATTCTTGGTTTCTTTGCCGTAAGTTGCCTCATCAGGCGTGCAGTACCCTGAGTAAATGTCATCAGGGATCTCAAACGCAGTGTTGACTTCCAATTTCTTTCCTCCTTTCTGAGGCCTTTTACCATCTACCATTTTCTTCAGCTGAGGAATTTGAACAATAGAGTTCTCTGAGGAAGTATGCAGCTTTTCTTCGAGGAACGCTGCAAATGACTTAAGTTGATGAGAACCTAGTGATTCAGCAGCTGACATGTGTACCTGTGAATAGAGTATAGGTGCGAAGAATTTGGAGAGGTCATATGTGCTCTCAGAAATTTTTGCAAAACAGAACAAGTTTGAGGAAATTGACCAGTTGTGTCTTGAAGAATTTCACTAAGCGTTCTATGTCTTAGGTTCCAGAGTTGTGCGGATTGTGAGATTCACACAACTGAGGAATCATGAAGAAAAACGTCACTTAGAGAAACATATCAAGAGCAGAAGATTTGTGCTAGGTGTTTAGAGTGTGGAAGTTGAGGAATAAACACCTTTTGAAGATTTGATGAAAATCATCAGTAGTAATAAAGGCAGTAAAAGTAACTTTTAATTACCCTTGACGAAGAACATGACGAACTGGAAGTGTAGATTGAGAAGTTCGTCAGCTCAGATCTTCCACGCCCTAACTTGGCGGCGGAAGACGTCTACGGCAGCGGCGGAGAGAAGATATCCGCGGCCGGTGTGAGTACGACGCGACGAGGTTGAGGCAGTGAAGCTCTTCCTCACCGGCGACGACGGAAGTAGCGGCGGCGCTAGGTTTTGAGAGCTCGAGCGAGGGAGTGAGGTAGAGCGGAGTAAAAACGAAGTAAGGAGGGGAGGGGGTATTTATAGCTGAGGTGAAAACCCGCTCGTTTGAGGAAATTGGACGAACATGCCCCTGACCCTTCTCATTCGCGTGACATGTGTCACCCACGTACTGAGAGGTGGCGATCGTGAGATCGTGGGTGAATAGATAAGTTTATCATGGGATGTGTAACGGTTTGAGCGGCAAAAGCCGAAAATTCAGATAAGAATATTTTAAAGTTTCATTCGCAGTTTCTTCTGCTGACAAGGACACAGTGAAGAATTTGAACAAGTTTCAAATAGAACACACATGAAGAATTTGTGAACAGACTGGATTGAGTTTAGCATAGAGGGGGAAAGGGTCCGATCACATTCACTTAGCAGAAAAGTCAACTTGAAGAATTAGCAATAAGTGAATGATGTATAGGACATAAAAACTCAAGAATATATATAGTCAATGAAGAACAACGACGGAAGAAGTGAAGACAACGTAAAGTTGAAAATTTTAAAAAACTGAGGAATTTCAAAAATGAAGAAAAACTCAAATTGAAGATTTTCAGCTTTGGTTGGTGGCGTAACCCACCGTATAAGAATGATAATTTCAGACACCGCATACAATTGTCGTAGGGTTCTGAGAATCAATTTCTTCATTAATTTCTTCACACTTAGAGGGTTAATCTTCATTGATTGAAGAAAAACGTTACTTTGTGTGTTGCACATCTAAGTCATCAAGTCAGCATAAGTGTTAGGATGTGTGTCCCATTCAAAGAACATTCGAAGATTCTAGGATATTTAGCTCACACCGCAACTTGCTAAATCTCTTCTCATCCAAGGGCTTTGTGAAGATATCGGCCAGCTGGTCTTCAGTATTTGTGTGGTTGATGGAGATGTCGCCCTTCAACACATGGTCACGAAGAAAACGATGATGAATCTGGATGTGCTTTTTCTTCGAGTGCTGAATTGGGTTGTGAGCAATCTTGATAGCACTCTCATTGTCGCAGTAGAGTGGCACATTCTTCACATTGATGCCATAGTCCTTGAGGGTTTGCTTCATCCATAGCAATTGAGCACAGCAAGATCCAGCAGCAATGTACTCAGCTTCTTCAATGGAGAGTGATACGCAGTTCTGCTTCTTCGAGGACCAACATACCAAGGATCGTCCGAGGAAATGACATGTGCCTGACGTTGACTTGTGGTCCACCCGATCACCAGCATAGTCAGAGTCTGAATATCCAATGAGATCAAAGGAAGAGCCCTTGGGATACCATAATCCAAGTGTTGGTGTGTGAGCTAGATATTGAAGAATATGCTTCACAGCCTTATGGTGTGATTCCTTCGGTGTAGCTTGAAATCGGGCACACATGCAAACACTAAGCATAATATCTGGCCTAGATGCACATAGGTACAATAAAGAGCCAATCAGGGAGCGGTATACCTTTTGATCGAAGTCTTTACCATTTTCATCAGTTCATAGATGGCCATTTGTGGGCATAGGGATTTTGACGCCTTTGCAATCTTGCATGCCAAATTTCCTCAAAACATCCTTGAGGTATTTCTCCTGAGATATGAATATGCCATTGTATTATTGACGAATCTGAACCTAAGAAGAATTTCAATTCTCCCATCATAGACATTTGATATTCTTCACTCATCATATAGGCAAATTCATCACTATAACGTTGGTTAGTACAACCAAAGATAATATCATCAACATATATTTGGCACACGAATAATTCATCATCATATGTTTTGGTGAAAAGAGTTGGGTCAAGTGAACCGGGTTTGAAGCCTTTCTTCATGAGGAATTCCTTCAGTGTGTCATACCACGCCCGAGGTGCTTGCTTGAGGCCATAGAGGGCCTTGATGAGTCTGTAGGCATGATCTGGAAATTTTGGATCCTCAAAACCTGGTGGTTGAGCAACATATACTTCTTCCTCAAGCTTACCATTGAGGAATGCACTTTTCACATCCATTTGATGTAAGATGATATTATGATGGTTAGCGTAAGCAAGCAATATGCGAATAGCCTCAACTCTAGCAACAGGTGCAAAAGTTTCATCGAAATCAATTCCTTCAACCTATGTGTAGCCTTGAGCTACAAGACGAGCCTTATTCCTCACCACAAGGCCATTTTCATCTTGTTTGTTGCGGTAGATCCATTTGGTACCGATGATGTTGTGCTTACGTGGGTCTGGTCGCTTGACAAGCTCCCACACATTGTTGAGCTCGAATTGATGTAATTCATCTTGCATGGCTTGAATCCACTCAGATTCCATGAATGCTTCATCAACTTTAGTGGGATCAGTGATAGAGACAAATGCAAAATGCCCACAAAAGTTAGATAAATGTGAAGCTTTTGAGCGCGTGAGAGGACCTAGTGCGTTGATGTCATCGATGATCTTCTCGATCTGCACTCCGTTTGTAACGCGAGGATGTGCGGGTTGACGACTTTGCTTAGGCCCAACAGTTTCTTCAGGACCAGTTTCTTCAGCAACACCAGCGGGATTTTCTTCATGATCTGGAATGACTTCTTCAGCAGATTCTTTTGGTAGGGATGATGTCCTCAGTAGCTTTGAACTTGATGGATTCCTCAAGTGACATTTCATCTAGCACAGGAGGTAGGTGCTCTCTTTGCGAGCCATTAGTTTCATCGAACCGCACATCTACAGTTTCAACAATCTTTTGATGATTGATGTTGAAGACTCTGTAGGTGTGCGAGTCCTTTCCGTAACTAAGCATAAAACCCTCATGTGCTTTCGATGCAAATTTCGAGTGATGGTGAGGATCTCTAATCCAGCATTTAGCACCGAAGACTTTGAAATAACTTACATTGGGTTTCTTGTCAGTGAGGAGTTCATATGAGGTCTTTTTGAAGAATTTGTGAAGATATACCCTGTGATGATGTGGCACGCAATATCAATTCCTTCAGGCCAGAAGCGCTGAGGTGTCTTATATTCATCAAGCATGGTGCAAGCCATCTCAACAAGTGTTCTGTTCTTGCGCTTCATGACACCATTCTGCTGAGGAGTATAAGGAGCAGATAATTCATGAGTAATACCAAGCATATCAAGATATTCATCGGGGCCAGTGTTCTTGAACTCGGTTCCATTATCACTCCTGATATGCTTGATCTTCACACCGAGGTTAGTGAAAGCCCTTGAGGAAAATCGTCTGAAGACTTCCTGCACTTCATTTTTGTAAGTGATGATATGCACCCATGTGTAACGAGAATAGTCATCAACTATGACAAAGCCATATAATGATGCAAAACTAGAGAATGTGGCATAATGAGTAGGGCCAACGAGATCCGTATGAAGTAATTCAAAGGGACGAGAAGTGGTCATGATAGTCTTCGAGGGATGCTTGGCTCTAGTGATCTTTCTAGCCTCACATGCCCCACAAAGATGATCTTTGAGGAATTTGACACCCTCGATGCCAATGACATGCTTCTTCTTCGTGAGTGTATGCAAGTTCCTCATCCCAGCATGACCAAGTCGTCGATGCCATAGCCAACATTTTGAAGCTTTTGCAAGTAGACATGTGGCAGGTTGTGGTCCTCCAGAGAAATAAACAATATATCAGTCTCCTTTCCTAAAGCCTTCGAAGACTTTGGAGTTGTCAGATTCCATTAGCACAAGGCAACAATATTTGCAAAAGACAACAACCATATCAAGATCACAAAGCATTGAGACAGACATGAGGTTGAATCCTAAGGACTTGACAAGCATGACTTTGTCCATGTGTCTATCCTTTGAGATTGCAACCTTACCCAGACCCAATACCTTGCTTTTGCCTTTGTCAGCGTAGGTGATATGCTTCAGATGAGATGGTGACAAATCAGTGTCCATCAACAAGTTCCTGTCACCAGTCATGTGATTTGTAGATCCACTATCGAGGACCCACTCAGTAGCTTTAGGTTGTTCATCCTGCAGATGAATTAGTGCAACTTACGAACCCATATACTTCATCAGTGAAGAATATGATATCAATTTCATCAACAGTAACACATATAGCAGCATGAGGACGTGAGAAATGAATGATTCATTTCTTCATGATTAGCTTGCGTCCTTTCAAGCACATTCAGGTCTCCAGCAAATTCTTCAGACGATCAAGTTCGTGTGGAGACCCAACCCTACATAAGATATTAGTTCTTTTTCTTCACCACCCACATCTGAAGGGGTGGCAAAGAGTTCATCATTCTGCGAGCTCCATAAGAAAAAGATGGCATAGAAGCGAGTGCACTTCGTTTCACAGAAGAGTGGTTAGGATAAGCATATGAATAAGCAGAGAAATTCTTCGAGGACTTATGAACATAATGGTTTGAAGAATAATGCACATATTCATGGCCCTTAGACTTTCCCTGCGAAACAGAAGTGTTAGCATGATGATGTTCATATGAGGATTTTGATCCATGTGAGGATTTGGATCCATATGAAGATTTTGATCCATATGAGAAATTTGATCTGGGGTTCCTATTCTTCACTGGTGGTGTCATGATGACATTCACCTGAAGATTTTCAAGGAACCTTTTAGGAACCCAGATTTTCTTCATAGGGGACCGTTCCTGCAGTTAGTTCCAACATATTGAGCAAATATTTCACCATTCTGATTCTTGAATAGTTTATAGTTGGAGTCAAATGACTCATCAGAGGAATATGAAGAATCAGAGGTAAAGCCAGATAAAGTGCATGGATCTACAGGAGGTCCTTTCACAGCAACCCATGAGGTTTTGGGATATTGCTCAGGTTTCCAGTAGGTCCCATCAGCATTGAGTTTCCTCTCAAAGGCAATACCCTCTTTCCTAGGGTTCCTGTTCAAGATCTGCTTTTTGAGCACATCACATAGAGTCTGATGCCCTTTGAGGCTTTTGTAAATGCCTATCACATACAATTCCTTCAGCCCTGCATTATCGTCAGTGATACATGTGGTATCCTCAGATGAGGAATTTGTGACCACAGAGACAGTTGAAGAATTTGCAGCAATAGAAGCATTTGAACATTCAGGTGATGAATTAGCAGATTCACGCTCAATGCATTTCAGGCATGGTGGAATAAATTCTTCCTGAGCGGAACTGATCTATTGAGCAAGCAATGAATCGTTCTCCTTCTGAAGATCTTCATAACTCGCTTTTAACTTCTCAAGATCTTGCTTTCTCTGAATAAATTCATAAGAAAGCTTCTCATGATCAGTTAAGAGAGTGTTATGATGATTTTGAAGGTTGTCAAACTTTGTTTGAAGTCTTTGAAGATTATCTGTCAGAGTCTTGGTTCGATTCAATTCCTCACCCAACAGGTCATCGCTTCTGTCTACTTGATTTTGAATCTTTTCTAAAGCCTTCTGTTGTTTAACAGCAATTTTAGCAAGTTTCGAGTAGCTAGGCTTGAGATTGTCATCAGATTCATCCTCACTAGAGTTAGAGGGGGACTGTTTGAGCACCTTGGAATCTTTTGCCGTAAAGCAGTAGGTGGAAGCATAGTCATCGGTGCTCTTGTCAGCAGAATTGGGGAGGTCATTTTCTTCAGTGTTGAAGATGGACTTGCTGACGTAAGCAATAGCGAGAGCTAGGCTAGCCACACCTGAGTCTGATTCCTCAGATTCCTCCTCTTCCACATTATCCTCAGATTCCGCTTCAGAGTCCATTTCCTTGCCAATGAATGCCCGGGCCTTCTTGGAATTGCTCTTCTTGTGAGATGAAGACTTTAAGATTTTGATGATGAAGACTTTGAAGATTTCTTCTTCTTCTTTGAGTCATCAGAATCGTCATCTTTGTACTTCTTATTCTTTGATTCCTTTTCCCACAGAGGACAATCAGACATATAGTGACCAGGTTTCTTGCATTTGTGGCAAGTTCTCTTTTTGTAGTCATGAGACGAGGAATCATCATTTCTTGAAGACTTTCCAAAACGACCGCGGCGAGAGAACCTCTGGAATTTCCTCACGAGCATTGCTAGCTCCTAGCTCAATTCTTCAGGATCACCAAGGCTGCTACCAGAATCTTCAGCTTCAGACTCAGATACTACCTTGGCCTTCAGTGCACATGATCTTCCGTAGCTCGGTCCATAGAGATCTCTCTTCTCAGCAAGCTGGAACTCATGAGTATTTAGCCTCTCGAGGATATCAGCGGGAGCAAGTGACTTATAATCAGCTTACTCTTGAATCATCAGTGCAAGGGTGTCAAATGAAGAATCAAGTGATCTCAGCAATTTCTTCACCACCTCGTGGTCGGTGATGTCAGTGGCACCAAGTGCTTGAAGCTCATTTGAGATGTCAGTGAGGCGATCGAAGGTTTGATGAACATTTTTGTGTCGAGTCTTTTGACGCGGTTGAAGAGATTGCGAAGAACATCAACTCGGGAGTCACATTGAGTTGAGACTCCTTCGTTGACCTTTGACAGCATGTCCCAAATTAGCTTGGCAGTTTTCAGGGCACTCACTCTGTTGTACTGTCCTTTGCTCAGATGGCCACATATGATATTCTTCGCTTGAGAATTGAGTTGCTTGAATCTCTTCACATCAGCAGCATTCACAGACGGAGTGACTGAGGGAACACCATATTCCACAACGTACAGAGATCGTTATCAATTGCCTCAAGATGCATATGCATCTTGTCCTTCCAGTAGGGGTAATCCGTCCCATCAAAGGTAGGACACCCAGCCGAAACCTTGATCATACCTGCAGTCGACATAACTAAAACTCTAGGCGGTTAAACGAAAATCACACATAACAAGGGAGTACCTTGCTCTGATACCAATTGAAAGTGCATTACGTCAACTAGAGGGGGGGTTAATAGGCGATTTTTATGAATTCTTCACTGAGGAATTTCAGGGTGAGAAAATTCCTAAGCGAAGAACTACTTGCAGCAGAATAAGTACTCAGGTATAAGGATAACAGAGCAACATCATAGTCATCATGATGAAATGAAAGACAAACACAGAGTACAGAAAGCGTAAACACAGGATAAGCAGGATGAATACAAGTTGACCGAAGAAATAGGACTGAGGAAATAGAGAAAGTCTTCAGTCAAAGTCTTCAAACAGTAATGATCAGGTACATCAACACATAACTGAGGAAATGAAAGGGTTGAGGAAATAGAACCAGTAGGCTTGGTGAAGAAAATGATTTGGTAGACCAGTTCCAACTGTTGTGGCAGTTGTACGTCTGGTTGGAGTGGCTGAGTATTTAAACTCGAGGACACACAGTCCTAGACACACAGTCCTCACCGTATTCTCCTTGAGCTAAGATCACACAGACCTCACCCAACAGTAGTGGTAAGTCTTCACAGGTGACTTCCAAACCTTCACAGACTTGGTCACTCGGCAATCCACAATTCCTCTTGGATGCTCAGACCATGACGCCTAACCGTCTGGAGGATACACAGTCCTCAAAGGTAACAAGCGTCGGTTCCACACAGGAACAATCTCTTCAGTGATGCTCAATCACTTTAGGGTTTGTAGGTTTGGGTTTGGGATTTGGGTTTTCCTCACTTGATGATTTTCGCTCAAAGTCCTCGGAGGATGGGATGCTCTCAAATGACAAGTGTCAGTTTCTCTCGGAGCAGCCAACCAGCTAGTGGTTGTAGGGGGCGGCTATTTATAGCCTAGGGAGCAGCCCGACATGATAAGACATAAATGCCCTTGGCTGATATGACCGTTAGGTGGTAGGATATTTTGGGACAGCTGGCGCGCGGCACAGCAACGGTCGAATTTGAGGTTCGAATTCCTCAGGGCTATCATGTTCTTCATTGTGTAGGCAATTCGCACTGGCGAATTTCTAACTCCTCAGTCAGAACAAATTCCTCATAGACCAGAAGATCTTCGTCTCTGTCACTGAAGAAATTGACTGAATTGATCTGAGATTTCCAATGGCTTCACTCGAAGGATTGGGTAGGTGTAGGATTTTGAGATGAGCATCACTTGGAAATCGGTTTCCTTAGTATTCCCTCGACCCCCTTTAACAGTACGGTGTTTCCTATGACTTAAGAAAGAGTAAATGAAACTACGAAAACAAAAGTCTTCACACTTCAAATTCCTCGCATGAATATCTAAGTCTTCAAGGTCACACCAATTTCTTCACTTTCAAAGTCTTCAGGAGAACCAAAGTCTTCAGTCGAAGACATTCATTTTTAGGGGTCGATTTTCACTGTAAATATCAAACTCCTCATTGACTTATAGAGCCTGTGTACACTCACAAACACATTAGTCCCTTAACCTATAAGTCTTCAATACACCAAAATCACTAAGGGGCACTAGATGCACTTACAAGATTGAGCTCCATAGGAGTATCAACGGTGCGCTCATCACTAAGAGCAGCACAAGTAAGAAGTCCTGGATATACTTTTCTTGGGAAATAAAGAAGGCATCAGAGGTGGATGAAACCTCAATCCCAAGAAAGTAACGAAGAGGACCAAGATCAGACATAAGGAACTGCTCACTGAGGTGGGCCTTGATAAAGGCAATGTACTCAGAATCATCGTCGGTGATGATCATGCCATCAACATATAGAAGAAGAAGAGTCCTACCACGAGCAGAAAGGTGGACAAACAACGTTGAATCATGAGCACTGGGCATAAAACCAGCTGCAGTCACCACAGAGGTGAAGCGCTCAAACCAGGCACGGGGGCTTGCTTAAGGCCATAAAGAGAGCGATGAAGACGACAAACCATGCCATCGGGAACAGAATACCCAGGTGGTGGCTGCATATAAACCTCCTCACATAACTCACCATTTAGAAAGGCATTCTTCACATCAAGCTGAGACACAGACCAATGGTGAATAGAGGCCAGGGCGAGAAGTGTACTGACAGTGGTCATATGGGCCATGGGAGCAAAAGTCTCATCGTAATCATGACCATGCTCTTGTTGAAAGCCATGAGCCACAAGACGAGCTTTATAACGCTCAAGAGAACCATCAGAGCGAGTTTTTATCTTATAGACCCACTCACAAGTGATGGGATGAACACCGGGAGGAAGAGAAACCAGATCCCACGTGCCGGTGCGCTTAAGGGTGGCAATCCCCTCAGCCATTGCAAACTGCCATTCAGGATGCACAATAGCATCTTGATAAGAAGTCGGCTCAAGAACGGTCGAAATACCATAGTGAGATGGAGAATATCAGTCAGGGGGCGGACAAGACCGAGAACGAAGACCATAAGTCGGCTGAGAGGAGGAAGACGACACATTAGAAGTAGAGGGCATATCAGTAGACTCATCCACAATGTGTGGACGACGAGTATAATGAAAAGGAAAGGAGGGAAGTGGTGGAATCATTGGAGACGAAGACGGGGAATGTATCGACAAAGGTGGAGAAGGGGAAGTATTGGTGATGAAGATAGAGAAGATGAAGGTATCCATGATGAAGGTGGAGAGTCATGTGATGAGGGAGAAGAAGAAACCGTAAGAGAGGACGGCGTCGAATCTGCAACAGCGGGACGAGGAGTAGGAATACTGGGCATAGAGGGAGGTGTATCATGTTAGGGAAATATGCAACTTCATATTATTAGGAGGCCAAAGCCATCATATATACATGTATAAGAGAACACTAAGAGAGATCAACATCAAAGCTACTGCCAGCACAGATTAGCCCCCGCGTCGTCTTCTTGGCGGTTCAGGGGAGAGAAAAAACTTGTCGTCGCGACTCCTCCCCCTCCCCTCCTAGTCTCGCCGCCACCGGAGGGGTCTCCCTGGCAAAGGTCGGGCGGCCCTGAGGAAGGTGGCGGCGGGGCAACGATTCCCTTGTGGTGGCGCGGCCATGCCAGAGCTCCGCGCGTGGCAAAGGAGTTGCGGACGGCAACGGCCACCGCCGCGGGACGGGCAAAGCACGACGATCCGATTGGCCTGGCGCTGCGAGCACACTGTGCGTGGCGACGGTGTGGCCTACGATCTCCTACTTGGCGGCTTGGATCTGGGGCTTCTGGTCTGGGTTGGGCATCCAGGTTAGGGCTTTGCATGGTGTCACACGGCGACGGCCGCTCTGCTGCGTGCTGGGCTGTTGGTGGTGGCCGGCCAGGAGGCGGTGGTGGATCTGGCTTTAGATCTGTCCGGTGGCGAGTTTGGAGCGGCAAGACTTCCGGTGAAAACCGAGCCTCGACTACGGTCATGATGGACGATGGCGTCATCTTTTGGCGTCGTTACCTTGTCGAAAGTGTCGTCGTAGCAAGCCGCGTCACTCCTTTCGGCCTGCTCTGGGGAAAACCCTAGATCTGTTTTCATGGATCGGACGATGGCGACGTTAGGCGTCGCGCTCCTTGCTGGAGGCATCGTTTAGGAGCAGGTACCGACTTGGGTGGACAAGTGATGGAGCGGCGTGGTATCTATCGCGTCATCGACGACTGGTCTCGGCGGCGTCGCGCAGCGGGTTTTTGCCGACAGATGTGTGACGATGGACGCGCGCAGGGAGGTGGCGTTGTCTGGCGTCATGGTGGCTTCGACGGCGGTTAGACCGGGCACGGTAGATGCATCAGTACAACACTGAAGATGAATTGGTGGCAGGTGGCTGCGGCGGCCTCATACCCGGCAGGCGTCCTGGTTGAGGAGTGCGCCAGACTGGTGGGTGCCCCATACCCGGCATGTGTTCTGGTTGGGACCTCAGGTCTTAAATGTTAGGTTTGGCTGCAAGGCTTGTTTGGTATTAGGCTCAAACTATGAGCATCCCTTCATCAACTGGATAGGAGTAGCGATAGAAGTTGCCTAGACGATGGCTTTAGTCTTATTATTGTATGACTTTGTAAGGACTTATGTGAATAATTAATAAAATGACTGCATGAATCGTCCAGATGCAGAGGCTGTCGGTCCTCCTTTTCTAAAGAAAAAAGAAAGGCTAGAATACAAAAGGTCAAAGGTCATCATCAGTATAACTATAATACGGGTTATGCAGTGGGCTTGTCAGGTCGTCAATGGCAGCCTGCATATGAAGAAGTTGGGTGCCCCCTAAGTGGTTTTTTTTTTTTTGCATGGTTAGCGCTGCAACATCGGTTGTGGATGTCAGATCGAAGAGCTAGGCACGGCTTGCAGGATGACTCATCGGCATATTACACGTATCTCCAGCAAGAAGATAATGTTGAGCATATCCTAACCCGATGCACTTATGGTAGGGAGGTTTGGTGTGGAGTTTGGGATCAGCTCTAGATCAATGTAAGCGGTCCTCTGCCTGCTGACTCGACACTGTATTGGTGGTTAATGGAAAGGAGGAACTTTCGGAAGAACGACAAGAGGGTTTGACACCCTGTTACGGTTGCTTGGCCTCTCTACAATGCACGGGTGTTCAACCGGGTGCAACAGCAGCGGCAGACGGAGGAGCTCATTGATAAGGTGTGTTACATAGGTTTGTGAGGAGTTAGGCTTCTTTGTACTAAGTGTGGGTGGTGAAGTGGGTCTCTTGTCTACCAAATGTGTGCATTCGTCGTGGATTCTTGTAAATATTCTCTATCTTCTATAAAAATATAGTACGCCATTGGCGTACTCTTGAAAAAAAAAAGGCTCCTAACAAAAATGCATAGAAAACAAACAGATAAACCTGTATATCCATTCATTCATATTGTCAACCAAAGGGATTTCCATGACATCATTTCTCCACCATGCTATACGGAGACTCATCACAGCCTCGTTACACTTTGTCCAGTATATGCTCACAGCGTGCCATATTCACAATCAAGTGTCGTGTTGATCCTTGGCCAATCAACATCCATGCTCACCTGGTCAGTGTCCAATTCAGTTCTTCCAACTCTAGTCAGATCGAAACGTCTCTGCTCTCGTCCTCTGTCATGTGTGGCTATGCCATCTTGCACTTCCTAGTGAACAGTTTAGTAGCTGAGCAGCAGGCGATTACGAGAAGCACCACAGCAATGACAAAAACTGCAGGTAGCATATGAAGTCCATCAAGACATACAACTAGATAAGTGCTGCAATGTGAGGAAAGCGACAAATCATGGTTTGAAACGTTGAGATCGATGTTAGTAGCATACCGGCAATGGTGCCAAAGAACAGCAGCGCAAGGCGGTGTCGTACAAGCCATGGAAGCTCTGTTTCAAGACTACAATGTGCTTCAAAAGAATGCCCTCCTTTTTTGTTTGCATGTGCATTTGATGGCTTCAGCTCAGATATAGGGAACTCCACGCCATCAACAGAATTTCCCTGTAAATCTCTTAGTTCAATTTTAACCCGTGGAGTTACTGCATTCCAATCTATTTCGATTGCTCCAAAATTTGGCTGACCTGATACATACAACAACAAAAGGACCAACCGATGAAGGACTACAAGAACAATTCAAACCACAGCAGAGAATAAATTAAATATGGGCTGAAAATTCGTAATGATGTTCACAGTTTCATGGTCATAGCATTAAACTGCAGCTTTTAGAAGAAAAAAACTTGTGAAATGAAAGCTTACCATATGAGCATGATTTGTGACGGCAGTTAGGGCTGAAGACTCGCATGGGGGTTGGTGTCAGCCAAGCCAGAAGTCTCATAACAGATTGGAATACTGCTGGTACAGAATTCTCGACAGACTGGGTAAGACCACTTGAGGTAATATCATACAATGGATATTGAGCACCACAGTCAAAACGAGCGATTTCTCCAAAATGAACATCGCCACTAATAAATAAGACCCCATTTCTCTGCATATAGTCAGCGCATATTCCGTGAAAATAATAAACAGGTAAGACAAATAGTCATTTTAGATGACACCTGTGGAATATTGCGAAAAATCCAACACTGCTGTAATGAGTAAATCTAAAGCTTTACAGCATGCCAATAGGGGACACATCATCAAACTGGGCTACATTTTTTCTAATATGAGAATAAATGGGTCATAAACAAAGTAAAACTGTGAAATATGACAGCTACTTAATTAATGAATATGCCGAAGAAGAACTGCCTTTTAGTAAAGTAATAGTAAGCAACCTTACTAGTATCGATCAGTTTAAATAGCCGTTCTCTCTCCCTCGGAAAGCGTGCCCAGGACTCCACATAGAACAAAGGTCTAGTGGTGGCAGAAAGATTGGACACTACCTGCATAAACACATTGGAAAATGTTGTGTTACTCTATGCTACTCCAATGAAAATCAAATAGAAATAATAATAAAAAATAACGGAAGTGCCAAAAGAAAGGTCAAAAAGATGGCGGTCAGTGACTAGGATCTTCTTCTGCACTCATTCAGCAGTTGTTAAAACTTAAAACACATGGAAGATAGTATTATTCAAATTATCTCATCAAAATCAATCATAGATGACACTTATGTTGCCGAATCTTTTTATCTATGTATGTGTTAGAGTACGTAATGGGCCTAATGGGCCCATTAGTCTTAGGGTTAATTAGAGATAAGGGTCGTTTGCTTAGGGGTCAAGTAAGTCTTGCTTGAGAGTCAAGTAAACCTCTCTATATAAAGAGAGGAGATGTATCAATCTAATCAAGCAAGAATTAAGAAGGAAATCCCTTCCCTCTTGCCTGGCCGTGGGCAAAAAGGCCCCCGGCCGGCCTTCTCGCGCCCTCCTTCTAGCAGCGCCATAACAATTTGGTATCAGCTAGCTCCGGTTCGATCATGTCTTCACCGCCGCCAAGCCCGTCTCTTCCGCTGCCGGTCACCTTGTCGCCTCCGGCGACCACCACGACCGTCGCCCCGCTCCTGCCCGCGCCGGGATCCTCTGTCGCGCCCGCCCCCGCCATCCTCACCTGGGAGGAGGTGTCCGGGGTGCTGCGGGACCTAACCCAGGCGGTCCAGGAGATCCACTTGTTCTTGGCCGGGTCCTACAGGCCGCACCCGGTTGTGCCGCCCATCGCCGCCGCCGCGCCGCCGTGGCTGCCGTGGCAGCCGCCGCACCAGGCGGCCTTCGCCGCGCTCGCCAGGCCGCTGCAGCTGCCATGTATCGCCACCATCGCCCAGCCCTGGCTGCAGTGGCAGCCGCCGCTCCTGGCGGCCTCCGCCGCGCCCGGCGCTCCGACGCAGCAGCCGTTGCCGCTGCCCGGCGTGACAGCGCAGCAGCCGCTGCAGCTGCAGCAGCCACCGCCGGTCAGCTCCGCCGCCCAGTATGGGATGCCCTACGACGGGAGTGCGACGACCTCGTTCCCATCAGCGCCGCCGCCATCCCAAGGCGTCCACATCCAGCAGATCAAGTCCCTGCCGTCGCCGTCACTGCTTCCGTCTTGGATCGCTACCCGCCATGTGTCGGCGGCGGTGAGGCTGCAGGCTGCTGCGCGAGGCCTCCTAGCGCGTCGGCGTGTGCGGGAGATGCGTGGTCTGCAGCTGCCGCTCCTCCAAGTTGCCCTTCGCTGCGCAAAGGACCTCGATCTCGTCCGCTGCGTCGGGGATCTGGGCATGTGGTTTCCCCCACGGGCGGCCGGCATGCTGTTTTCCCCGCGGGCAGCGACCTCAAAGTCTGCGACATCGGCGGTTGGGGGGGCGCACCCCTCGTCATTCTCCATCACAAGCCCTCCACTCTTCCCTGTGCGGTGCAGACCAACAGCCATACACATGCACTCCTTTTGTCCAGGTGGTGTCCATGGGATCCAGGTGGCTGTACATGTGCACATCCAAAATAAAGCGTCCTAGTCTATTTCAGGTTGAGAATAATAAAACAAGCCGAGATGTAAAAGGCTTGTTTTTAGGTGTTAGGTTTGTGTTGCGTCGAGTCATGGTTATAAGTTGGTTAGGCTGCAGCTCGAGGACAAGCTGCATGTCCAGGTGGGGTGTAGTGTTAGAGTACGTAATGGGCCTAATGGGCCCATTAGTCTTAGGGTTAATTAGAGATAAGGGTCGTTTGCTTAGGGGTCAAGTAAGTCTTGCTTGAGAGTCAAGTAAACCTCTCTATATAAAGAGAGGAGATGTATCAATCTAATCAAGCAAGAATTAAGAAGGAAATCCCTTCCCTCTTGCCTGGCCGTGGGCAAAAAGGCCCCCGGCCGGCCTTCTCGCGCCCTCCTTCTAGCAGCGCCATAACAGTATGAAATGATAAGAGAACCTTTGATTCAATACTATCATCTGCCACAAAATTGTGGTGACGAACTGAAGACCTACTGGGAGTCCCATTCCCACTTGAGATTATCATCCTTGCTGCATGGGCCAATTCGATCACTAGGAATGGCTTCATTTTTAAGGGCATACCTCCTGGTTTATATAAATGCTGGAAGACATTCAAAGAGGAACTCAACTGGGTTGTACACAGAGCAAACAGGAAGGAGTATGTGAACTTCAAGGAGTGGGTTCAAGCCTTTAGATGATACCATTCAGTTCAGTTAGCTGCCCTGTTTTCAAGGCACTCATGTATTTGTGCCTACTCTTTTCTCTGTTTTTTGGACGTCTGGTTCTCCAGATCCTGTATAGCCTTTGTTTTGTTTTCTCTTCGCTTTTAATTCTTTTATACAGACTATCTTTGTATCTTATTTTGAAAATCAATAAAAATACGCAGCAGAGCCTGCTGTTTCCCTAAAAAAACTGAAGGTGTATACCCAAACTTTGCAAATTCCTTACCACACTAAGTTTCTGCATGTTCCAATGCTTTTATGAAAATTTTAAGTTTGCAACAAGACCAGTCATAATCCTAGGACAGATCCATACTTTGCAGTATCCTATATCCACTTCTATTGGAAGAACACATAAACAGCCACCAGAGTTTACCCTGTGTCTATTTTAGGACTAGTGAGAGAGTATACTTACCTGAATTGAAGATCCAATGATGGTCATCTCTGACTGAGGACCACGTAGCTCCCTCTCCAGCCACTGCCACTGAGGATCTCCAAGTATAGTTCCATCACTTAAGAGTGGGTCTCTGTGATATCTGGTGTCCAACATTATTACCTGCAATAATGTATGAATATTTGTAGTGCATGTAAAATTAATAGTGAAATGGAATCTTCAACGAAATTTGCAAACACACTGGTTCACTTTTGTGTTTTTGACTGATAAATCACCATTTTAGAGCATGTAGAAGTTGTCACCAACTCAAAACTTATGCCGGTGCTCATTATATCTGCCAGGGTGCTATTTTATACTGGTTATAAACAATGAGTGTATTGTGTTTAACCATGCTGGACTAAACAAATATGGAGTAGCATACAAACTATATATGCAAAAGCAACATCAACTGAAAAGACAAGCACAAATCAGCATACACCAAGTACCAGGTTGTTACAAAACTAACTTGTGATGGGGGTTTCTATGTAAGGAATATAAATAATGAAGCAAAAGATGCTGAAGGGATAACTAGAAGAGCTCAAATATTTATTCTAGAAACCTATGAAATGGTACTTGGTTGCAAATTATATAAGGATAAAAGGGGAACATTGTGCACACTGGAAGAATCGCAAACATGTTTATTTATGCCTATGGAGACATCCTATTTGAACAAGATTTTGACAAATATAAAACTTCAAGTTTTACAGCAAAAGTTGCACATGGTATTATAGACTCTACCTTTACACGTTTTCCTTCAGGGCCAAACATGTATGAGGCATAAACACCTGCTTGCTTCCTCCTAAATAAACAAGAGAGAAAGTACTGTGAGGTTTCTGATGGCCTGCAACTGCAGGTGTGAAGATCTGAAATATTCAAAAAAGATTCGAATATTCTGCGGAAAAACAGATTTGCAAGAAACATCATAAAGCAAAACAAAGGAATTCTGGAGTACCATCATTTACAAGGCAGTGACCGCATACAAAAGAAGATCAAGAACTCATAATTAATTCAGTGGTCATGCGTATATACCGTGGACTGTCTTCATCTTCATCCAGGAAATCTAATAGAAGCCTTTGGGAGAACACTTTTCCACTATATTCCTTTCCTGCATCATTCACTCCATAATCATGGTCATCCCATGTTCCAATGACCTGCACATTATAGTGAACAACAGTGATGCCAAGTACTTAATTAAGTGGAAATTTTGAAATAAGAAACGATAATAAAGTTGCACGAATCTTCATGTGCTCAACGGATACGAAAACTGTCCCGATTCGCAAACATAGCACTGAGCAATAAAATGAACAAATAAAATTTTGTGGCGGCCTACTGCTCACTGCTCAGTTGTAGATTAACATCATGAAATTGACTCCTTAACTGGTGTGGAATAATCAGTGCCATCAACATAGTATCTGCATTTCATGATACTGAATTTTGTAATAAAGACAAACGCAACCCCAGAACCACAAGAAACCTCCCCCACCCAGCTCCAACAAACCATGTTTTGGACTTGCAGACACAGAGACCAGACAAAACAGTGGACTATTTAACCCTGTAATAAAGAAGCAAAATCTCACAAGACAGTGAAGTCGCTAGCAACAACAGTGGGTGCCATCAAGAAAAGGAACTTGTCCTGGTCGACCTTAAAGAAACAAAATCTAACGACCGACTACCGAATACACAGGCAATGGCAATTGACTACAGCTAGCAATTTCAAGAGAGCAAACGACGGGGAGCTCACCCTAGCCCTCTCCCTCAGCTTGGCGTACCCCGGGTTGGCCTTGGCCAGCTCGTACTTCCCGCGCAGCTCCTCCTCGGTCGCCGGGTAGAACCGCGGCACGTTCCTCCAGGGCCCCACCGTCCGCTCCCTCCCGAACACCCGGAACGGGCGCTTGTTGTCCCCGTAGACGTTGTCCCCGAGCCAGATGAAGACCTGCGGGTCGAACCCCACGATGGCCTCCCACACGGGCTGCAAGGAAACAACAGCAAACAGACCCCCGTCACCTCCATCCACTCAAGCAAGGGCAAGGAAGTCGAGACCAGGCGGTGCAGCGGGCGTTCCGTCGAGCACCTGGGGCGCGCTCTGGTTGGCGCAGGAGCCAAATGCGATCCTGGACACCACGGCGGTGGTGTTGGGGGCGGCGCGGAGGGAGGGGACGAAGAGGATGAGAAGGAAGAGATGGACGAGCCGGGAGCCGGCCATTGGTGCGAGCGAGCTTGAGAGCAGAGAGGAGAAATGGTGGGGGGTTCCGCGGAGAAGTGGGAATATTCCAGTTCCCACGTTTTCCTTTTTCTTCGAGAATTGCATCGATGGATCCTGGTGATACGTGTGATGTGGTAAACGAAGCAGGTGGGTGAAAACCGGGCAATGAACAGCTTGATGAGCCTGTTTTTTTTTTCCTTTTCTAGTATATACTCCCTCCGTAAAGAAATATGAGAATGTTTAGATCACTAAAACCAAGTATTACAATAATATGACACGGGCGGGCCGTAAGCCATTAGATATTATATTTTTGATGAGTTGAAGAAGAGAGAGGAAGAGAGAGAAAGGAAGCGGACTACTAATTAACAGCTCGTTGCAGCACGCGCTCCTAGACTTGTTATGAGAGAGTGAGTGGGCCATATATTAAAAAAATACTCCATCTTATAATATAGGACGTTTTTTAACATTATACTATATAACTATTGTACTTGCCGGTTATAAACTTGACTACACTATATAAGATGTGCAAAATTATATAGCCAGTAACTGGCTATACTATTAACCATGCTCTAAAGAGGGAGTACATGTGATGATGTCCCCTACATTGCTGCCGCCGGAACTTTGCGACAAAAAAAATCTAAAACTAACAGAAGTAAAAATAACTTATGACTAACATACATGAATTGTTGATATGATGCGCTGCATCTATATCTATACTATTTATAAAAGAGCGAATATTTTCTTTGTTAAAGCCACCCAACAAATGCACACGGACATATTGCAATCACCAGATTAGTCTCATTTAATTAAATCTAATTGTCAAAATTAATCTGATCCAATATCTAATGTGGACTTAGCAATTATCAGGGAGTGGGCCACTCCACGGGCAGAGCAATCGGTTCGCACGAAGGCTGGCCTTTGATTCCCTGTAGGCCCGCTCAGAAGAGTCATACGCAGCGGAGGCACTCCTGAAGCCCGCGCAACATGCATTCCAAGAGGTCGGGTCCCCCAACAAAGCATTTTTTTAAGATTGAGCTCTATAGAGAAAAACTTAGCCTATGTTGTCTCAACATAGTGGGTCCCAAGCCCGGGTAAAAAAGGAAGGTTGTGATAGGCTTGGCGAGCCAACGTAAAAACTCAGCCACTCTTATGGAGATGAAATCCAAAAGATTTTCGTTGGGGTGTAACCCTCTCAGTGACACGCCACATCGGAACCTTCGGGAGGTGATACCTGGAGAGGGTGTTGTCCCTTAGCATAAGCTGGTGGTTGCCGACTTCTGCTTTCGGATTCATGTACAACGGGATAAGCATGCCAAAGTCGCTAGAACAAAGTGGTGGAAGCTCAGGGACAAGGTAGCTTAGGCGTTCAAGGACAGGGTCATTAAGGAGGGCTCTCGGGAGGAAAAAGGGGATGCGGACAATGTGTGGATGAAGATGGCGACTTGCATTCGTATAGTGGCTTCGGAGGAGTTTGGAGTGTCCAGGGAAAGTAGAGGTAGAAGCGAAGTTAAGGATACCTGGTGGAATGATGATGTCCAAGGCTATTAAGGAGAAGAGATATTGTTTCAGACGCCTATACCTGGATAGGAGTGTAGACAACATAGAGAAGCACAAGATGACGAAGAAGGCCGCGAAGCAAAGCTATCAGTGAAGCAAGGGGTTGGGCGTATGAAGACCTCTACCAGCGGTTAGGCACAAAGGAAGGCGAAAGGGACATCTATAAGATGGCCAAGATCCGAAAGAGGAAGACGAGGGATGTTAACCAAGTCAAATGCATCAAGAACGGAGCAGACCAACTCTTGGTGAAGGACGAGGAGATTAAGCATAGATGGCGGGAGAATTTCGACAAGCTATTCAATGGGGAGAATGAGAGTCTACCATTGAACTAGACGACTCCTTTGATGATACAAGCACGCGTTTTGTGCGGCGAATCCAGGAGTCTGAGGTCAATGAAGCTTTAAAATGATCAAAGAAGGCAAGGCGATAGGCCTTGATTTTATCTCCATTGAAGTGTGGAAAGGCCTCGGGGGCACAACGATAATATGGCTAACTGTAACACCCCTGATGATAAGCCACAATAACTTCACCCTAATGATTACTAAGCTTGATTGCCCCTTGATTAAAACTCAATTCAAATTCAAATTTAAAATAAAGTCAAAGTTAATATTTCTTCAAACAGTAAAACTAAAATATTTGCATTATTCTAAAAATTATCATGATCATTGTCATGTTGAAAACCAACTTCATTTGACTCACAAATAAATTCCTAGGAAATTAATAATGGTCCAACATCAACTAAAATGGCCTTTTCAAAATAAAAAAATTATTTATTTAACTCCAATTGCCTTCAAACTTTGTGTGCAATCTCAAAATAGTACCTAGTATTTGTGTGCTAAGTATCATGTGTAGCAAAATTCATTTGTTAGCTGAAGTAAATAGAAAATAATAGAGAAAAAAAGAAAAAGAAAACTAAAAAAGGTAAGGCCCATGTGGTCTGGGAAAGGCCCAGCCCTTTCCCCTCACTCGCCCCCCTCTATCGTGGTAATCTCACATCAGATGCCAGGGGGTGGCTTATCGTGGGTGGAGCCATGAGGACGTCGTCGGGTTCCAGAAGCGAGAGTGAGCACGAGTTCGAAGGCACACGAGACGTACCCAGGTTCGGGGCTCTCCGGAGAGATAACGCCTCTACTCCTGCTATGATGACTATGATCAAATGACTACAAGGTTTCTCCTTCAGCTGTGTTGCTAGAGGAGGAAGAAGGGTCGGGCTAGCTCTCTTCTCCTAGCTATGGTGTGTGGTGGAATGAGGGCTGGACCCTTTCCATGGGTGAGCCCTGGGGGGGTTTATAGTCCAACCCCCCAGGGGTACATTCGTAATACGGCCGGGTGTAGGACCCGGACGTCAGTGTCTAAGGTCGCTAGGTTCTCCACCAACAGTTGGGGCCTGCCGCTGGAGGGCCCCACCGGCTGTCAAGAATCCGAATGATAGGTAGGGCTCGTCGCTTGCGGGCCACGCTGATTGCCTTTTGCTGTAGCCCTGTCCTTGATGACGGAGGCCGCATCAGGAGTTGTATGGCTATAGTCCCGCGTACGACGGGTTGGTGGCCGCTTGGTCAGCGCACATTGTGGCCACGCTCCGTCTCGTCGAAGCAGGTGAGTGCGGACTCCGAGGGAAGGGAAGGGCGGCTGCTGGATATCGGCCCGCCCCCAAAGCAGCCTTCTAGGGGGCGCCGTCTTCTGGGAGCCCGCGTACTGGTAGGGCCTGCCGCCTACGGGCCATACTGGTTACCCTTTATGGCAGCATGGCCCTTGCTGACGAGGGTCATGTCATGAGTCGCATGGCTACAGTTCCACGCCTGGCAGGTAGGTAGCCGCTTGGTCAGCTCATACTGTAGCCACGCTCCTCTGGGATTTGGGGGAGTAGGTGGCTTGTACCACGCCCCGTCTTGTCGTAGTGGGTGAGTGCAAACTCCGAGGGGGAGGACGGGCTGGCTGCTGGAGGCGGGCCCACTCCCCACACCGTCTTTTGGGGTGCGCTGTCTTCTGGAAGCCGGTCGCGAGGTCTTGTCCGCCTTCTAAGGGGACGTCGTCTTCGGGAAGGCGGCCACCTGGTCGATAGGCTTGAGGGGCAGTGCAAGCTCCAATGTTTTGAAATGCTAAGGGGTGCTGATGAGGCTACCTGGGGTCTATCCCCCCGACAGTAGTACCGAAGCTGGTGAGGCGCCACGGCCCGATGCCGGAGTGCCTCAGTAGTTTCCTCCTCCAAGAGATCCAGGGTCATTGCTTTGTCCGGCTTGAAGAAGCCGTCTGCCAGGAGTCGGCCGAGGTAGAGCCGGCCGCTTGGTGGATTTGAATCGCCATAGCAGGCGCCAGGCTGACGGCGCTGGGTGGCGCGCTTGCCGCCCGTTGCACGCTTGCCACGCGTCGCCAGCAGGCCAGGCCGACCTGCCAGCCCACGCGCGTGACAGAACGTTGCTGCAGGCTCGGGCCCACCACTACAGGGCCTCAGCACGCGCGCGGATCCGCTGCGGTCGAGGTGGATGATAACCCACAAGTATAGGGGATCGCAACAGTTTTCAAGGGTAGAGTATTCAACCCAAATTTATAGATTCAACACAAGGGGAGCCAAAAAATATTTGAAGGTATTAGCAGCTAAGTTGCAATTCAACCACACCTTGAGATTAATTATCTACAGCAAAGTGATTAGTAGCATAGTAATATGATAGTTTTTATGATAGCAGCAGTAGCAACAATAACGGTAACAGTGATAGATGGCTCTCCTCTCCACCACCGCCACCCTCCCCCTCCCTCTCCTCCACCGCACCAACCATGGCGTTCTCTAGCTCCTCCACCCATGGAGGGCTTACTGCATTAGGATTTTTCATCGGGCATTGCCCTTGCTGATCAGGTGAGGCGAAGGTTTGGATTCACTGTTCATTTCTCGCCCTCTAGAGACGCCAAGGAGTTCTTTTTGGTGGTCTCTTTTTCCTCGGCTTCCTTCCCCTCTCGGTGGATTCTGTTGGAATCGCTCTGCAGTGTTGTACTGGTGGTCTTTGCTTGGATTTCAATGTGGTGCAAATCAATTCTCGTTCCTTTCGATTTTCTATGGCAAACAACAAGCTGGGGCATTTCATCTATAAGCTCAAAGACCGCATTTGGCCAGATTTTGTTTGCCACTTCCACTTGGTTAACGGGAGATTTTCCAAAGCCCCAATACTTGCCACTAGTTGGCATGCAGACACGGAATTGACTGATATTGCTGCTCGTAAACCCTTGGCTATCAAATCTGACTTGATGTTCTTACATTCCAACAAGTATGCGTTACAAGGTTCATATACAGACTGCAACATGAGTAGTTTGACACCAATTTCCTCTATGGTTTTCTCGGATAACAATGCTCATGAGGCTTCTTCTTCCACCCTACCAACGAAGATGATCATACCTAATTCTTCCAAGGATATTCAAATTAAGTTTGGATCTTTTTCTTCATTCGCAAAAGTTTCCACCACTCATGATCCCCCTAATTCTTCCCCCGACAGCATTGATCATATTGCTTTGATGGAGCTATTTATGTCTGAGGAAAAGTTAGAGGAGCAACAATTGCCCAGTCACATTAATTTGGGGGGATTTCAATGCCCGTTAAATGTGCCTTATCCACCTCTTTCGTGGAATTATTTGAATTCGGCCTTCCGTTATGCTCCCCTCATACGTCTTGGTCGCCTATGCTCACAGCTTGTCGCAAAGCGGACTTGGCCCAGGCCCACTATTCTCTTGATGAGATTATGTCATTACCAGCCCACTGGGCCACTCTTTGCCCACGATGCTTACAATGGGGCCATAACAAATTTGCTTGTCAAGCTCGCATAATTTGTCTTAAATGTTCGGGACCAGATCACAAGGCAACAAATTGTACAAGTTTTGGAAATTACCAGCCTATTCCTAAAGATAATCAGCCGAATCACAATCAAAATAACTTGTCCGGATCTTCTGCTCCTTCCGTTCGCCAAGGCCACAGACGGAGGAAGACCAGGTCACCGTCTGATGCACCATCTGTGCCTTCTATGGGCACGTGGCACGATCTTGCCACAAGAGACAATATGCGCAAAAATGGAAGTGGATTCCCAAGGCATCTAGTCTTTCGTTTCCTACCCCTCATGCTCCGTCTCCCGCTCCATTTCCCCAAACGACGCCGCCCAGTCCAGTCTCATAACCATTACAGCTCTCTGAGCAAACCCCACCTCCACCGAGCTCTGTCGCCATGGCGAACTATCCGCTAAACCCGGTGCCGATGTTTGGTGCGCAGCGGCATGGTGGTTGGCCCAATCCTGCCGCTCAACCATTTCTTCCTGGCCATCACGGAGACAAGCGAGTATGTTCCTCTTCACCGTCGAGCTGCTATCCCCAACACGATCATAGGTCTCACTAGTACGCATTGTTGCTATACAAACGGTTTTAAACCCCTTTCCGCGACGTCATTTGGAACCGTCACCTAGTGAGTGTGAGCGATTAGGGGGTCCTTCCCACACGATCCATAAACCGTCGGGGATAGGCCCTCCTGGGACACCAAATGAGTTCATGTACGATCGGGTGACCCACGGAAACCCAATCATTTCTGTAGGTATGTACATCCCAGACGGTGAATGCCAGAAAACATTTCCGTAGGTATGTACATCCCACATGGTGAATCCTAGAAAAAATATTTCTGTAGGTATGTACATCCCACACAGTCAATCCAGGGAAAACGTTTCCGTTCGTATGTACATCCCACACAGGTTTATGTATAGGCTCGTGTGTGATATGTGTAACCATCACACACGCTCTGCCTTGGTTAACCATTTTCTTTTATCAACTACATCACACACCATTTGATGAAAAAAACTGTGTGGCATTGGGCTATCCATCACAAGCGTTTTTACTGCTAGAACTGTTTGCAAAGTTCCATGACCCATTTAGCAGGTTTATTAGTTTACAATTAATAATTTCAGTATTACGCAAATTCACATTTCATATCGAACAGCTCTTTGCCAACTTCATATCAGGCACATAGATATATTTTAACATCACAGTACGATAGCTACCAGAAAACAGCAAAGTACAACATACAGATAGTTCAACTTCATAATAACAATATTAGAACAATATATTCATTTCCCTAATCGAGATCATCCAGGCTCGCCTTATCCACCTCTGCTTTCAGTTCAATAAGAACCTATTTTGCACTGGCCAACTGGGGAAGTGCCTCCTCGTTCGCCAACACCATCTTAGCAAAGTCTGATTTAAAAAAACTAAGCCCCTTCTCCACCTTCCTCTTTTTATCCTGCATCTTCAAATATTCTTCAGCGTTGACAACACTATCTCTAAGCCTACCTCTATTCTCTTCTTAATACATGCTCCAGAGCTTTGCTAGGCACATCTTCAAAGACTGTGGCCACTCTTGATCAACCCACTCCAAGTAAGAACACTTCCGTTCATCCTATAATATTTAAAACTAGATCAATAACAATTGTAGAGAAAATGGGTTTATAGCAACATAGAAAATCACCAATACTTATTTTGAAAAACTGAAGAAACAGGTTAATTATGACATCTCTTCTCAAAAAGATCAATGTGCAAATGAATTTATTGCTAGTGACACAACAACCAAATTCTGAAACATCAGAAGCTATAATTAGCTACAACAATGCTACAAGTTCTTACTCATGTACTATAAATAACAAATTGAACATTTTAAGAGGAAGGTAAATATAACTGCAACAGCATAGCGATAGTGTTTGGATGACAGCAAATTGATACTAACAGGTGTGTCCATGAACAAATTTAGTAACATAGAACTAATAGCACTAAGGCGTCCACTATGTATACCAAAACCAGTGTAAAGACAACTGTTGCTACATCTCGCAATGGTGCCCTGCACTGGCGAGCCGATGCAGGGGGAAAAATCAGGGACCCGAACTCCGGAGCACCTAGTTGCTCCGACGCCCAGTTCCTTCGTAGCATAAAGATTTAGTATTTTACTGCTCGGATGTGTGGACAAGTTGGCTCCACAAACTACTGAACCGGTGCCAAATAATTTTCTAATGGCACCGCTGATGAGATGGCAACATTTTTAGATACTAGGTACAAAATGTGACACTTTCTTAGGAGGCATTTGGTTGAAGGTGTGGTATGAATGGGTTGGGACCGTGACAGTGTCTGAATCACATCTAACAAATGATTTGTAACAACGAAAGAGGATCTCTCCTTCTCTACACATGCAGAAACTTCCTCCCACTGTCCACAGATTCAAACGCAACTAGCTTCACGCATGGAGATTGATGGTGACAACGAGCAGGCAGATCTTCAGCCACCCCGCTCCATTCGTGGCAACTGAAGGTCCTAGGGAACTACAAGAGGAAGAAATGACTCAAATCGACTGCTGGGTAAAAATCCTTCATTCAAAGTCATAGCCCAAGAGAGAGAAGAGAGGCATACCCGGGTGGTGGAGTCATCGTCGGAGGAGGAACCGCTAGAGAGGTCTTTGAAGATGACCATGGCGACCCCGATGGTAGGATGCAAGACGGCGAGAGCGAGGAAGCAAGCGAGGAAGCATCTATAGCTTAGGAAGGAAGGAAGGGGGAAACATGGGAAATGTGACTTGTGGTCGGGGAGAAAAGGGGATGGGGAGGGGAGGGTAGATATTTTGGCGGTAGGCCAAAAATTTCAAAATGTGGAGGGAAGCTTTGCGCGCGGTGCCGCCGGATAGCATTCACTTTGAACGATAGTGTGCATCGCAAACGATTCACTTTGAACGATAGTTTGAAAATTGAAATTTTGGTGGAAATTTCCCCGCGTATGTCATTGCATAATTTAACATCGCTTGCTAATTTGGGCACACAAAAGAGCGTACAACACACAAACCAGACTTACTGAATCGAGCAATTTTAGTAATTAAACAGAGACAGTTCACCTAAAGATTGCTCTAACAAAATACCAACATTAAAAACAAAGCCTAAGTACGAATAATTTTAACAAATCCGCCGCCGCGCCGGCCTATGCATCGCCAGTGTGAGATGAGATTTCGATGACTTGTCCTGGCGACATTCCGCCTTTGGTGGACTCCGCGTCCCCCTACTGAAGTCGACTGTGTCCTCGTCCTTGTCCTCGGCGCCGCCCTCAAGGTTGTAGTACTCGTATAAGGGCTGCGCCAGAGCTCGTTTTGGTACTCCACCGCCGATTCCTCGACGGACAGACTCTTCTCTACCTCAACCTGGGCCACGCGCAGCTCCTCCTCCCGGCGCTACTCGATCTCCGCCGCCTCCTACATCTCCAGCTCCCGCTTAACGACGTCATGAGGATGCAGGTGCTTCATGGCCACCATCGCCTTTTCGGACGTGGGTTGCATGCTGGATTCTGAGGTGGCCTGGAATATCTTGGCGTGGATGGCCTCGACCTGGGCCAGGGCGACATCGGCGGCACGGACGGCAGCTCGAGCGCTCTCGGCGTTTGCAGCTGCCGTCGCAGCAGCAGCTGCAGCCGTCTCGGGTGCTGCAGCTGCCCTGTCGGCTGCTACAGACGCCCTCTCGGCGGAAGCGGCCGCGCTCAATGCGGATGCGGCAAGACTCTCGGTGTAGGTGGCCGTGCTCTCGGCGCAGGCGGCGGCGCTCGGGGAGGACGCGGCCATCGTACAACCTTCACGAAGCGTTTCCACGGCATCATCTTTGCAAGAAGGGGGTGCGGGAATGGGGATCGGGATTTGTGGATTCGGGAGTTGCCGGCACTGGAGCAGACGAGCCGGCGAAGCTTAAGGAGGAAGACTTAAATAGACCCAGATTTTTTCATTGCAAATGATTCCTACAAAACAACTATGTGTGATGTTGTAGATATTTTTTATTAGCTGTGAAAGACAAATTTGGAGTAAAGTTGCAACGGATGGTGTTTTAAATGTACGAGAAAATTTGTAGCACTAATACAACTGTCATGTCAAATTTTGGATAATTTCAGGGGTCATTTGACCTTTTAAGACATTTAAGTGATTTTCTAGCCATTTAATGACCATAATTTAAAATTTGAACTACATGTACATGCAGCAGCTAACCAAAACGGTTTGAAAAGTCATATTTTGTGTACTTGTGTGCGATTTAATTACACGTGCAGTAAATTGGAAGGAATTTTCAAACATATTGGTCTAACGGCTATGACACAATTAAGCATGGAGTGCCATGTCATTTGAATTCCAAAAAAATTAAAACATGAAACCTTGCTTGAGGTAATGTCATACCACCAAGATGATGTGGTACAAAAATTTGCCTGTTTGACGAAAGTTTGGACACACACCCCTCACAAACCGAAGCAACTCACTAGAAGGCTCGTGGTTCCGAGAGGGAACAATGCATGTTTGCTGACGAACAGCAGATAGCTTCCTCTTACGGCCTTCAAAACATTTCTACATGTAATGTGCACTGATACTAACTGTCATGTGAAAATTTATAAAATGTCAGGGGTCATTTGATCTTTTAAAGATATTTAAGTGATTTCCTAGCCATTTAATGACCGCAATTCAAATTTGAACTAGATATACATGCAACGGCTAACCATAACGGTTTGAAAAATCATATTTGTGTACTTGTGTGCGAGTTAATACCATGTGTAGTAAATTAGAAGGAATTTTCAAACATATTGGTCTCACGGCATGGACACATGCATGTACATGCATAGAGTGCCATGGCATTGTTATTCCAAAAAATTAAAAAATGATCAGAAAAATATGAAACCTTGCTTGATGTAATGTCATGCCACCAAGATGTTATGGAACAAAAATTGGCTTGCTTGATGAAAGTTTGGACACACACCCCTCACAAACCGGAGCAACTCACTAGAAGGCTCGTGGTTCCAAGAGGGAACAATGCATGTTTGATGACGAACGGCGGATAGCTTCCTCTTACGGCCTTAAAAAAATTTCTACGTGTGATGTGCACTAATACTAACTATCATGTGAAAATTTGGAAAATTCAGGGGTCATTTGACCTTTTAAAGAGATTTAAGTGATTTCTTAGCTATTTAATGACCGTACGTAATTCAAATTTGAACTAAATGTACATGCAACGGCTAACAATAACGGTTTGAAAAATCATATTTGTGTACTTATGTGCGAGTTAATTCTATGTGTAGTAAATTAGAAGGAATTTTCAAACATATTGGTCTCACGGCATGGACACATGCATGTACATGCATGGAGTGCCATGCAATTGTTATTCCAAAAAATTAAAAAATGATCAGAAAAACATGAAACCTTGCTTGATGTAATATCATGCCACCAAGATGATGTGGTACAAAAATTAGCTTGCTTGAGGAAAGTTTGGACACACACCCCTCACAAACCGGAGCAACTCACTAGAAGGATCGTGGTTCCGAGAGGGAACAATGCATGTTTGATGACGAATGGCAGATAGCTTCCTCTTATGGCCTTCAAAAATTTTCTACATGTAATGTGCACTGATACTAACTGTCATGTGAAAATTTGGAAAATTTCAGGGGTCATTTGACCTTTTAAAGATATTTAAGTGATTTCCTAGCCATTTAATGACCGTAATTCAAATTTGAACTAGATGTACATGCAATGGCTAACCATAACGGTTTGAAAATCATATTTGTGTACTTGTGTGCGAGTTAATTCCATGTGCAGTAAAGTAGAAGGAATTTTCAAACATATTGGTCTCACGGCATGGACACATGTACATGCATAGAGTGCCATGGAATTTTTATTCCAAAAAATAAAAAAAATGATCAAAAAAACATGAAACCTTGCTTGATGTAATGTCATGCCACCAAGATGATGTGGTACAAAAATTAGCTTGCTTGACGAAAGTTTGGACACACACCCCTCACAAACCAGAGCAACTCACTAGAAGGCTCGTGGTTCCGAGAGGGAACAATGCATGACGAACGGCAGATAGCTTCCTCTTACGGCCTTCAAAAATATTCTACATGTAATGTGCACTGATACTAACTGTCATGTAAAAATTTGGAAAAATTTAGGGGTCATTTGACCTTTTGAAGACATTTAAGTGATTTCCTAGCCATTTAATGATTGTAATTCAAATCTGAACTACATCTACATGCAACACCTAACCATAACAGTTTAAAAAAATCATATTTGTGTACTTGTGTGCGAGTTCAAAAATCATCAGACGATGTAAATATCTGGTGTTCAAAAAAGAAAATCTAAAATCTGGCAAGACAACCGGCCCCACATGATTAGCACTCTATTTCGCGCCTCAAGTTTTGGAAGGTGGGTGGCGGGCTTTATTAAGGCACGGTTCTGCATTGGGAACCGTCAGCTATTATGTTCACACGTGGATTTTGCTGTGGGAATCGTGTGTAATTCACACTAAAGTACTTGTAAATTCCGGCGACCGACACGTGTACTGTTCTCGATGATCTAGATTCCGGCCGCCAATAAATACTACCTTGCTCACGTCGTCTCGCCTACATTATCATCTAGATCCTCCCCTTGCTCGCCCTCTCTCTATCTCTCTCTCAAATCTCCGCCATGGTGCCGCCAGTCTGCCCACGCGCCGATGAGGATTCGCCACCCCCGAGGAGGCTCACTCGAAGAGCAGCGACGAGGACACCTACACGCCATCGGACGAGGTTACGCCAGACCCCCCCAACTTTGGATTGGTTTTGGGGCCAGTATGATCTTTGTCTTTGGAAGTCGCTGCCGCCGGCTGAGAAAGCTAGGCAAGTGGCTTTCAAGAAGGAGATGGTGGAGGAGGATGCCAGGTACTAGGCGGCCTGTGAAGCCCATGATCCCGCCTGGAAAAAGGAGGCGGCAGAGCTTTGGGGGCGGGCGCGTCGTCATGTGGAGGAGGTGTACGAAGACTGGTACTTCCCGAAGGCCAGAGGCGCTAGGCGCCTCGTCGCTGCGTGGAGCTAGGCCGATAAGCTCCAGCGTGCCACCGATGAGGAGCTCCGATGGGTGCCCAATGAAATGGCAAGATCATTCGCGCGCGTCCGCCTGCAAGAGGCAGATCGACACGTCAAGCCCTGCGAGGTGGAGGAGGCGGAGTACTGCCTCTGCTCTGGGAAGACGTCACGTACCAGGGAGATGCTGGTGAGGGGCTGCTGGAATACTGGACCCAGGAGGGATTATTAGTTTTAGTATTGTTCATTTTCAATTTTATGCATTGTACCTAGTAGTTAAGTATCATCACGTATATGTGATGATATTATATATATTCTGTGATGAACTAATGGACAATTAATATTATATATATTATGAATTCCATTTTCTATCTGTTTTTGTATACTTATTTAAATCTATCTGTTATCATCCACATATACAGAATGGATAGCATATAAACACACATTGAAACAGAACATATAAGAACAGAAAACAGAGTACACACATTGAAACAGAGCAATAAATAGAGCAATAGTATGATTGATGTGAATACATAGCTATCCACGTCGACACGACTCAACAAAATAAAATGCGTCCATGAGATCATGACCAGCAGCCCTAGCCAACGGTAGCTCTTGGCTCAGCCTGAACTCGTGCAGGCGTTCGTCCAAGCGGTCAACACGCTCGCGGTACATCTGGAGCACGATCTCGAGCTCCAAGTTGGCTATTTCATCGGAGATCACCACCTCGAGGACGCGACGGCCATGTTCCTCTACTACCCCCAGGTGGACACCTGGGCCAAGGAGGCGGTCAAGCCTACCGACCAGCGTGTTGGCATCGAGCGGGCCATGGACAAGGCGAACGGCGTGACCCATGCGAACGGTGCGGCAGGCGTCCGGTGCAAGTACGGCGTGGCCAGCCTCTAGAGCAAGGACGATGCAGAGGGCATGTGCCCACTCCTGGCGAGGAATGGGGGTACTGACGGGACGTGTACCCAGCTGCGACACCCTATCGATAGCAGGGAAGCATCGATGGATCCGCTCTTGCTATGCGGCATGCCGCGCCTCTCGCTCTGCAGCGCTCCAATGCTCTCGCCGTGCGGCAAGCCGCAGCCTATCGGCGCAGACACGCCTAGCTTGCTCTGCGGTGCGCCATCGATCATGTTGTGCGGCGAGCTGTAGGCTCTCGGCGCTAACATGCCTATCTTTATCCGCGGCGCTGAAGCACCATGCGCCAAAGGTCTGCTCAACCCTGGTGATGACGCGCATCACAGCGTCGTCCATCGCGTTACCGAGGAGTGTCGCAGCCTCAACGGGCCGTGGCGCCTTCTAGTTTTCCTTGCCGACGAGGTTGATGGCAGAGGCAGCGCTTTGGTGCGTTGGCATGCTTGGAAAAGGTGGATGTGCTACAAGCTGCGCTTGTTGCCTCCGTGCATCGCGCTGCGCCTAGGTTTATGTGCAATATCGTTGGGTGGCGGGAAACAAGTGAGGAAATGGCGGGAAACGGTGGCGTGTTCATAGAACACCATCAATTAATGGAAACTTACAATATAAAGGAACATCGAGCTAGCACAAGAAGTAGATAATGATGAGATGAACACGGACCACACTAGGGAACCCGTCGGTGATGAATTCATCAATCGCAAACGGTTGTACACTAGCAAGCGTTTGCCCACAACACGCACGGCTTATTCCATCACAAACAGGTCGGATGGATCAACTGTATGCCACGTATACACATTGTCAAAAAGTAATGCGGTAGACCTTCTTTAACATATGTTAAAAAAACAAGGACCTCAAGACCAAAATGACCCATCTTATCAGTTAATTTAACATCAACATAATTTCCCATCCAGTCACCCATCCCATGGGTGATCCAGCCTGAGCACACTTAACTTGAGAGTTCTCTTAGATGAGCTACTGGTGGATCAACTAGTCCTTGTTGATATAGGATGCCTCTTCGCATCCTTATGGCGTATCCGGATGACCACCCGTCCCCCAATGGCCAATACATGTTGTGTAGACAGAGCATATCACATATGTCTTATTAGAAGCAATCGTCTATGTTATTATTGGTCTTCGCACACATTTCTGATTACATACCTGTTTGCTACGTATCACACACATCTTGTTATATTGAACCGTTTCTGTTCTCTTGTCTCAACGCAAACAGTTCATTCGAGTGAACTGCATGCTTTATATCGCACACACTTTGATCTGCCTGACCATTTATTTTGTGTTGCCTAATCACAAACAGTTCATCCTAGTGAACCATATGATGTGTATCGCACACGCCTTCATCTGGCTGCCCGTTTCTTTTGTTCCACCTCATCACAAACAGTTAATTGAACTGAACTGTATGCCCTGCATCGCATACACAACTAAAATCTGAACCGTGTTTGATGCATCCGTCATCGCAAACGTTTTGGACATTTTTGACGGTTCTCTGACACCACCGTTTGCAATTATTGCGTCACACACAGTTTCTTGAAGTGTCTCTGATCGTAGTGTCGCATTAGCAGCATTCTGCAGTAGTGTTTGCTCCATGAATCTCAGCTCTTTACTACTGAAGTCAATGACCACCCATTTGGCATTTGCATTTTTGGTTTTGTGGACTCATTTATGCAGGACACGACAATAGCCACTCCCATCGAGTTGGAGGATGAAGATCTGCTCATCTCTTTCATTCCCCACAATGAAGCACTGAATATATGCACTATTTCTTAATTTTGGGCCCGAGGTGTGGCTTATGTTTTTTGGATTTTCGTATGACTATCATACGGACTATTACCTCACAAAAGCCCTTGGTGCATTTGGCTCTCTGGTTTCCTGGTACAATCCATGGTAGGACAGGCGCTATATTCTTCTGAAAGCTCCTGTTATTCGCCTCAAGTTGATTCCAAAGATCTTTGTTGTCTGGCAGTTGGGTGGAGCCAGGGACTGCTGGACAGTTCAAATCACAATTCTTAGGAGCAATGATTGGAATGGCCTCCTACCTGAGGTCCTGCCGCCTGGAGAGGAGCCTCCACCTCCGGACGGCAACCCACACCCTCAGTTTGGACTTGATCTCACGGCAGAACAACTCTACCAGCAACAAGTCCACAATTGGCTAGTCCAGAATGTTGTGCCACCTGCTGGTAACAATGGTGACAATGTTGAAGTGGAGGGACATGCTCAAGCTGGCTGGGGTGCATGGCCAGCCCCTCCGGCTCCTCCTCTCCCTGCTTTACCACCACACCTGGTCAATTACCAAGCATGGTTGGCTGCACAAGGATTGACAATTCAGCATGGTCTGGTACCTGAAGATAATCTTACTGACAGTGCCACGCAAGCTTGGAATGACTCAATTACTGTCACTGATGACAGTAGCTCTGAGAACTCTGCAGTGCTCATAGTGCCACCTTTGCCCGTGCAGCAACTGGATCCCCCAATGCCTAATGACTCTATCACAGTCATAGTTGCAGTGCATAATCAAGGTATTCAGTTTGGTCTCTCTACTGATGGCAATGAGCTCTTGTCTCTCCTAGTTTCTGATCCTATCCCCAGGCAGCAACTGAACACGTTCATCTTTGAGGCTCTTAGGCCTACGATCTCCACTATTGGCCCCTGGTCCAATGGCTATGATATGAGCAACAACACTGTTGAGATATCTATCCTTGTGTCTTCTGATAATACTGGCCTCCACTTTTCCCAACAGCCAGCCTCCTCAGTGATCATTGAAGAACTCGAACCTGAGACCGATGCATCTTCAGCTCCATAGCTTGACCTACCTTTGTTGGAGTTATAGCCAAGCCATCATGCTGCCACTTCTATCACCCTGCCTGATCTCACTGCTGAGGAAACTGTTACTGAACTACACCCTCCTTCTGTCACCACTGATACTTTGCCTATACTGTCTACTCTCCGTACACCTGCACGAGGTTCAGAAAACTTGTCGGGCCATGTTGCTGTCCTGTCATAGGAGGGCTTGGGTATTGCTGCAAACTGCAGTTGACACTATCATTGCTCCTGCGGGACCATTGGTGACTCGAGGCTATCGGCCCAAAGCTGTTGCACCCATCACGACTACTGAAGTCAGACGCAATACCAGGACCAACAAGTACAATGGTTTTTGCATAATCAGAACTCTGACAGTCGCATGGTTGCTTTCAAGGTTCTCCCCAGGATTATTCCCTCCATGGGCTCGTCTTCTTCTGGCAACAATCCAGGTACTGATAACAACGCGATCCCTCCGCCTACTCCCATCTGTGTGCTGCAAGCTATTGGCACAAACTAGTGCACTGTCCCCGCATCTAAACTCACTGAAGATGCTCTCCTAACTGCACTGGTTGCGCCCTCTACTTCCAACACTCCTTCATCTGATGATGTGCCCCAATATGAGGATACTGGGGATGAAGCTGCTCACCCTTCAGCTTAATTTTCTCGGTTCTTAAATGACACTTTTGCGTAGTTGGAATGTTCTTTCCTGGAACATACGAGGTCTGAACTCTGAACCTAAATAGCTAGCGCTTCATAATGTCGTACTCTCTAGTGGTTGCTCTATTATATGTTTGCAAGAGACCAAAAAGATTGTATTTGATCTTGCGTTTATTAAGTCTTGTTATCCTTGACAGTTTGATCGTTTTGCGTTCGTTCCCTCTCGAGGTGCTTCTGGTGGTCTTGTTACTATTTGGAAAAGCTCAATGCTCACTGGCACAGTACTGTTCTCTGATGTTTATGCGCTCGTAGTACACCTTGTCAGTACGCAATCAACCCAATCATGGACTCTAGCTAATATTTATGGACCTTGCGTGGGGGACGATCATGCCACGTACACTAACTGGCTATATGACCTGGAGATCCCGAACACCCAAGACTGGCTGCTTTTGGGCGATTTTAATTACATCAGAGCCCCGGATAATTGTAATAAACCAGGCGGTAGCACTCAATATATGTTCACTTTTAATGATATTATTCGTCAACAAAACCTCATTGAACTACCTATTAAAGGGTGCACCTACACCTGGAGCAACATGCAGCTTGACCCGCTCTTAGAACAATTAGATTGGTTCTTTACATCGATTCACTGGACGAATGCTTACCCCAAAACCCTAGTCAAGCCTCTTGGAAAACCTGTCTCTGACCACATCCCTTGCGTTGTCACGATCGAGACCAAGATTCCTCACAGCAAAATCTTCAGAATTGAATCATACTAGATACAACACCCTGGCTTCATGGACATTGTCAAAAAACACTTGGGACAAACCAGTGAGATCACAAAATGCTACTACGATCCTTTGCTGCAAGTTCAAAGCGCTCCGATATGCACTTAAAACTTGGAGTAAATCTATATCCCGCCTTTGATTGCCATTGAAAACTGCAATAGAGTCCTAGCTGACATGGATGAACTGGAAAATAAGAAAACCTTATCCACTCCTGAATCCAACTTCAGACGCATACTTAAGAAGCACTTGCTCAGGCTTCTTCACTACCCGAAGCAATACTGGAAAAAGCGTTGCACCATCCTCTGGGTTAAATTGGGCGATGAGAATACAAAATTCTTTCAAGCGATTGCTACTGAACGCTACCGTAATAACAATATTGCCTACTTTCAGGATAGTGATGGAACCCAAGTTGATGATCACCCAAGCAAAGAAGCACTATTGTTCCAAACTTATAAGAATCGCCTTGGGACAATCTCACCCGTCGAGATGAAGTTTGATCTGACTGCCATTAGTAAACATGCTGACAACTTGGATTATCTAACAGCGCCCTTCACGCATGAAGAGATCGATGCGATGATGAATGAGATGCCCTCTGACCGAGTGCCTGGTCCTGATGGCTTCAATGGGGAATTTCTTAAAGCTTGTTGGCCCATAATTAGACACGATTTCTATGCACTATGTGATCAATTCCACGTTGGTGATCTGGATCTTACAAGCATCAATGATGGCCTCGTCACGCTCATCCCCAAGATCAACTCACCTGAAACTGTCAATGACTATCGTCCAATCACCCTCCTCAACCACTATCTCAAGCTAATCACCAAGCTCTTGGCTAATAGTCTCCAAAAGGTTATACTGCAGCTCATCCACCGCAACCAATACAGCTTTATCAAGGGCTGGACCATCCAAGACTGCATGGCCTGGGCCTTAATATATCCACCAATGCCATGCCTCGCAGAAACAGATTGTTCTTCTGAAGCTTGACTTTGCCAAAGCGTTTGACACAATTGGACACATACCTATGATCAACATAATGAGACAAATGGGCTTCAGTGATAAGTGGATCAAATGGATTGAGTGCATCTTCTCTTCTGGCCGATCCTTAGTTTTGCTCAATGGTGCCCCTAGCCGACAATTTCTTTGTAAGTGTGGGGTCAGGCAAGGCGATCCCCTCTTGCCGCTACTCTTTGTTCTAGCGGCTGACCTGCTACAAGCGGCAATCAACGATGCTTTTAGACGAGGTATGATTGACTTACCGTTCCCTTGCACGGGTCAAACAGATTACCCTGCCATCCAATACGTAGATGACACGATCCTGGCCTTGACACAATCCTGGCCTTGCCGGCGTGCCCAAGGCAAGCCATCCTAATCAAGCAGATCCTGTCTGATTATGCATCTTCTGTTGGACTTAAAATCAACTTTCACAAGTCCACCTTGATCCCTATCAACCTTGACTCTGCTTCGACAACTGATCTGGCACACATCTTTGGATGCACCATTGGCATCATGCCCTTCACGTACTTGGGCCTCCCCATGGGCATCTCCAAGCCCATGGTTCAAGATCTCATGCCACTTGTCTGTAGTGCAGAGCGACGCCTCACAGCTATCATCTCCATGATGTCGTATGGAGGTAAACTCTCATGGCTGAATGCAAAAGTTACCTCATGGTGGAGGGATATTTGCAAGTTAATGGATAAGTTCAGGATGGTCTGTGTTGTGCATGTTCATAGGGGTGACACGGTCCTATTTTGGTCTGATTCTTGGTCTTTGGGGGACTCCAGTGTCCCACTTGATCAAAGATTTGCAAGACTATTCTCCTTTGCCATTGACCCTCTTATTTTTGCTGCCGAGGTTTTTGACATGTATGAGCTCACTTCATTATTTCATTTACCCCTCTCTGAGAGAGCTTTTGGTGAGTTCCAGTCTTTGCAATCCTTGCTTGGAAATTCCAATCATAACCACCAGTTGAATGATGTTTGGGTTTGGAAAGAGGATGGAAAGGATTATTCTGCCAAGAAATATTATTCTTTCTTGCATAAGCATATAGTGTCCAACCCAATTCTATCCTGGATTTGGGCTAGTTGTTGCACCTTGAGGATCAAGTTCTTTGCTTGGATGTTGGTCATGGATCGACTGAATACCCAGGATATGCTGGAGAGAAGGCACTGGAATGTTTCTGACTCAATTTTGTGTGTGCTGTGTCCCACACACACCAAGGAGGACAGGGATCATCTTTTCTTTCAATGTAACTTTAGTGGCAGGGTCTGGAATTACCTTCAAATCAGCTGGCCTGCTAGAGATGACATGACTGCCATTGCTTATCAAGCTAGAAGGGATTTTGCAAGGCCTTTCTTCTCTGAAGTTGTTTTTCTAGCTTGCTGGAATATCTGGAATGTTAGAAATGACAGGGTTTTCAGGAATATCAAACCATCTTTTCGTAGGTGGAGATCTTCTTTTATTTTGGACATTTCTCTTTTAGTTCATAGGATTAAACCTAAGTTCAAAGATGATTTGATTAAATGGATCTCTTTTTTGCCTCCTTGAGGTTAGTTTTTTACCTTTGCCTTTTCTCCTTTAGGGTCTCTCTGACCTTGTAATTACTGCACATATGTATTTTTGTTTGGGAGTAATAAAATTGCTGTGGGGCCTAAGCCCTACAGTTTCAGGTCAAAAAAAAGTTACCTCATTGCTCATCTATGCCTTGTGTACACTCAAGATACATCCAAAAATCTTGGAGATGCTGGACAAAATCAGGCGACAATACCTATGGACGAAGAAAACTGAGCAAGGAAACAAATCCAGCTCATTGGCAGCCTGGGATATGGTATGCAGACCAAAAAAGCATCGCGGTCTTGGAGTGCTCAACCTTTTTGTCCAAAATGAAGCTCTGCTCTTAAAGTTCCTGCACAAATTCTATAATAAAAAGGATGTCCCTTGGGTACATCTTCTTTGGAACACTTATTACACTAACAAGATCCCCCATGCATCTAACATGGTGGGGTCCTTCTGGTGGTGTGATGTGCTCAAACTCACTCCCAAGTACAGAGGGGTGAGCCGTGTCCAGGTGGTTGATGGCACGACAACTCTTGCATGGGAAGATTTATGGCTCGATGAAACATTGAAAAATCCCACCCTCGAGCGTTCATGAAGATGCTTCTGTGAAAGATTTCTCGGAAAGCACGTCACTGCATGCAACCTTCCATCTTCCACTCTCGCCTGAAGCATTCGATGAAGTACGTGACATCCAAACGATCGCAACAGTAGTAACTTAGCAAGAACAATATAAGATAAGTTCGTAGGCATTGGACCGGTGACTCGTTGTATGATATTCATCATGAGATAATTATAACCTAGGGTGATACGACACTAGCTCCAGTTCATAAATATAATGTAGGCATGTATTCCGTAAATAGTCATACGTGCTTATGGAAAGAACTTGCATGGCATCTTTTGTCCTACCCTCCCGTGGTAGTGGGTTCCTTTTGGAAACTAAGGGATATTAAGGCCTCCTTAATAAAGAACCAGAACAAAGCATTAGCACATGGTGATTACATGAACTCCTCAAACTACAGTCATCACCGGTAGTGGTCCCGATTGTTGTCACTCCGGGGTTGCCGGATCATAACATGTAGTAGGTGACTATAACTTGCAAGATCGGATCTAGAACATGGATATAATGGTGATAACATAAACGGTTTAGATCTGAAATCATGGCACCCGAGCCCAATGTGACAAGCATTAAGCATGGCAAAGTCATAGCAACATCAATCTCAGAACATAGTGGATACTAGGGATCAAGCCCTAACAAAACTAACTCGATTACATGATGAATCCAACTCCTCATCGACTAGCGAACCTACGAAGGAATTACTCACTCCCGGTGGGGAGCATCATGGAATTGGTGATGGAGATGTGTTGGTGATGACGAAGATCGAAGATCCCCCTCTCCAGAACCCCAAATGGACTCTAGATCTGGCCTCCCAATGAAGAACAAGAGACGACGACGGCTCCATCTCGTGAAACGCGATAATTCTTTCTCCCTGATTTTTCTGGAACAATGTGATTTTATAGCTTCGGTTTCTGGGTCAGCGGGGCCACCAGGTGGGGACAACCCACCTGGGCGTGCCTAGGGGGCAGGCGCGCCCTGGTGGGTTGTGCCCACCCAGGTGCCCCCTCAGGTATCTCTTGGCTCCAGAAATTCTCTTCATTGATATAAAAAAATCCTCGCAAAGTTTTGTTCCATTTCGAGAACTTTATTTTTGCACAAAAACAACACCATGGTAGTTCTGCTGAAAACAACGTCAGTCCGGGGTTAGTTTCATTCAAATCATGCAAATTAGAGTCCAAAACAAGAGGAAAAGCATTAGGAAAAGTAGATACGTTGGAGACGTATCAACTCCCCCAAGCTTAAACCTTTGCTTGTCCTCAAGCAATTCAGTTGATAAACTGAAAGTGAAAAAGAAAACTTTTACGAACTCTTTTGCTCTTGTTTCATAAATAAGTTTAAACTGCACTCAGGTTTTCAGTAAAGATTATAACTAACCATGTCGACAATAACTCTTAAAAATTATATTAACTCATATCAATGACATAATCAACTAGAGAACAATAATAAGATATCTCAAACAACAACATGTTGTCAAGGTAACCATGATATAATATGACAATAGTGGTATCTCGCTAGCCCTTTCTAAGACCACAAAACATAAATGCAGAGCACCCCCAAAGTTCAAGCAGCGACTAAACATTGTAATTCATGGTAGAAAAGATCCAGTCATGATGCACCCAACATTAGCTATACACAATGCATCAACATGACAACAATGCTCTCAGGTTCTGGCGCTTATTTGAAAAGGTGATGGCACAACATAAAAGTAAATAGATAGTCCCTTCGCAGAGGGAAGCAGTGATTTGCAGAGGTGTCAGAGCTCAAGTTTTTAAAACAGAGGTAAATGAAATTTTGAGACATGCACCCTTCTCATTTACTTCACGACCATCAGCTATCAATATCTTCCATGCTAAACATGCTAGTGGCGGTTCCCAAGCGGAAATGTAAAGGTTATGACTCCATTGGGAGTTTTTGTTTGATTATTTGTAAGCTCTCTTCTTTTTGCAATTTGGGATTGGGCATCTCTATTACCGCCCTTTTCTCGTGCGATGGCAAGTGAATAAACACTCGACCTAAGAATAACCCTCTTAGCATGGAATATACCGACTACCTCCTGTCATTCCGTGAACAATCCAGACACACAAAAGGATATTTATTTGAAGTTTTTAGAGTTGGCACATGGAAATTTACTTAGCACGACAGGGTAATACCGCATATAGGTAGGTATGGTGGACTCTGGAATAACTTGGGTTTCAGGTTTTTGATGTACAAGCAGAGTTCCCACTTAGTACAGGCGAAGGCTAGCAAATAGGTTGAGAAGCGACCACCTAGAGAGCAACAATAGTCATGAACATGCATTATGCATAAGTAACATTGGATACTAGCATGAGTAGGATATGAACACCATGAACATAAATATCATAGAGGCTATGTTGGTTTTGATTCAACTACATGCATGAACATGTGCCAAGTCAAGCCACTTGAACATTCAGAGGAGGATACCATATCATCATACTACATCACAATCATTTTATCGCAATGTTGATATCCAAGATAAGTCATTATTCACCCCTAGCTACTTATGCATGGCATGAGAAACTATAATATCTAATTGTCATTGCAAACATGTTTGATCATAATAGGTTGAATCATGGATACTGGGTTAAACATATTTACAAAAACAGAACAAGTTTAGTTCATACCCATTTCTTTCTGCCACGGCCAGTTCATTTAATATCGTCATTATTGCCTTTCACTTGCACGACCAAACGATTTGGAAATAATAATAGTGCAAGAGTGTCATGGACTAAGCTAGAATATGCAAATATTTTATTCAAGAGGAGAAGACAAGTTAATATGGACTCTTTATTAGATAAACAATAATGCAAATGAGAGCCATTCAACATTTTCACCGTGGTCTTCTCCTCGGTATGACTGAGGGAGTCCTAGACTAAGGGGTCCTCTGGCATCCGGGCTATGCGAAATGGGCCGGACTAATGGGCCGTGAAGATATGAGATTAAAGACCTTTCCCCGTGTCCGGATGGGACTCTCCTTTGCGTGGATGACTAGCTTGGTGTTCAGATCATGCACCTTCCTTTCTGTGTAAACCGACTCTATACAACCCTAGATCCCTCCGGTGTCTATATAAACCGGAGGGTTTAGTCGGTAGGGCAATCACAATCATACAGGCTAGACATCTAGGGTTTAGCCATCACGATGTCGAGGTAGATCAACTCTTGTAACCCTTATACTCATCATAGTCAATCAAGCAGGAGGTAGGGTATTACCTCCATTAAGAGGGCCCGAACCTGGGTAAACATCTTGTCCCCTGCCTCCTGTTACCTTCGATCCTTAGATGCACAGTTCGGGACCCCCTACCCGAGATCTGCCGGTTTTGATACCGACATTGGTGCTTTCATTGAGAGTTCCACTATGTCATCACTACAAGGCGTGATGGCTCCATCAATCATCCACAACAATACTGCCCTGAGGGAATCTTTTCTCCCCGGCCAAATCTTTGTATTCGACGGCTTCGCGCTGCGTGCCAATTCGATTGGCCATCTAGAACAGATTGATAGCTACGCCCCTGGTCATCAGATTTGTTTTGGAAAACTAAACTATGTTGCTGATATCTGAGGAGACTTGATCTTCCAAGGGTTCACAGCCTCAACTGCAGCCCCGACCTTAGATCCGGAACTCCTTGCCGAGTCCGAAGACGGGAGTTTATAGCCCGTCGGACTCTCCGTAGCCATAGAGCTCAACACCAGAGATATGGAGGGGATCGTTTCACCGGTAGGCCCAGAGTCATACCAGGTTCCCTTCATCAACACGAAGCCGGACTCATCCCCGAACACCAGATCCAAACTTTTGAGGTCCGTGTTACGCGAGCTCGGCCAAGGAACTCTTGCCCCGCCCTACTCTATGGACTCTCGCTTCCCTGTCCAAACCTCACTCTTAAACGAGGCCCTAGACTTAATGCGATCTCTCGCCATTACAGAATGATCGCTACCAAAGTACGCCCAGCCCACACTAGGGGCTGAGGCGGGGAATTTTACGTCCCACCCACCTCCCACTTTATAGCCACTGTCGATGACTTAACCGGCATGCTCGATTACGCCTCCGAAGACATCGACGGTATGGACGATGATGCCGAAGAGGAGCAAAGCCAGAACCTGCTGTTTTTCGGATGCTAAATGGCCACTTCCTCGTATGACGTATACATGGTGGACACACCCAAAGAGAATGACGTCGACAATGGGAAGAATCTAGAGGACAAGCCTGCTGAAGCACCTCCGAAGCGTCGACGTCAGCGGCGCAGATCAAAATCACGTCGCAAAAAAGACAACAATACCGGCACCAGAGACAATAACACCCCGGAGAACGCCGAAGACCAAGACGCCCCGGTCGAGCTAACATCTGAATAGGATGATTGGGAAGAGGGGCAAGTCAACTCCGACGATCCTATCAGGAGCAAGGGCTCGGAGGATAGTAATTACCTACCGATCTCCGAAGAGGACGAGAGCCTTAGCGTCGAAGATTTCATTGTGCCAGAGGAACCCCTTGAGCAATAAAGCTTTAAGTGCTAGCTAATACCACAACAAGAAGCCTGAAAAAGAAGCGGCAACAACTTCAAGCTGACCAGGACTTACTCAATGACAGATGGACTAATGTCCTGGCAGTCGAGGAATACGGCCTCGAGCGCACAACTAAGAGTTACCCAAAGCGCAGGTTGCTATCCCAATTCGACGATGAGGTCCCAGAGCCCATATCGACCATGCGTAACGCGGCTGACGGGCCTGACTGACCACCTCGTGGCCGGGACATAGAGGCAACCCAAGCCGAACACCAGCCTACACCACCTCGCCCTAGAGGCAGAGAAACAATGGTTGCAGGGTACATGCATGACCTGCGACAAGACCTAGACAATAGAGACGGTCATACCACATCAATTTATGGATCAAGGGGGCACGCACCAGTGCGAGAGGACGGCCATCAGGCCTGGCGCGATAAGCACAACCTCACCCAGGCCAAAAACTGCATACGAACTCCATCCGAACTGTGTCGTGATGTCACCCGATACAGAGGAGCCGCACACCCCCTATGCTTCACCGACGAGGTAATGGAGCACCAGTTCCTAGAAGGGTTTAAACTCGTGAACATTGAATCATACTACAGCACAACAGATCTCGCAGTATGGATTGAAGACTTTCTTCTCCATATCCACATGGCCCGCGGTGATGACTTACATGCCATCAAGTACCCCCCCTGAAACTTAAGGGACCAGCACGGCATTGGCTGAACAGGCTCCTAGAAAACTCTATTGGTAGCTGGGAAGACTTGGAGAACGCCTTCAGAGATAACTTCCAAGGTACCTATGTTCGGCCCCCGGACGCTGATGACCTTAGTCACATAATCTAGCAACCCGGCGAATCAGCCCGAAAGCTCTGGACCAGGGTCCTAATAAAAAAGAACCAGATTGTGGATTGTCCAGATGCCGAAGCCCTCGCGGCCTTCAAACATAGTGTCCAAGATGAGTGGCTCGCCCGACACCTCGGCCAAGAGAAACCGAAGTCCATGGCAGCCCTTACCGCACTCATGACCCGCTTTTGCGCGGGAGAAGATAGCTAGCTAGCTTGTAGAAGCAATAGCACTAGAGATCCAAGCACCTCTGAAGCCAGGGACGGCAATGGCAAGCCATGACGCGACAAGCACAAGCGTTGAAACAATACCAAAGACATGGCTGTCAACACTAGATTCGGTGGCTCCAAATCCGGTCAGCGGAACAAGCCATTCAAAGGAAACAAAGATGGTCCATCCAGTTTGGACAAAATACTTGATCGGCCTTGCCAGATTCATGGCACCCTCGATAACCTACCAATCACACCAATAGAAACTGTTGGGTCTTCAAACAGGCCAGCAAGCTCAATGCCGAACACAAGGGGAAAAGGCCGCCCAGCAAGGACGACGAAGAAGAGCCTCTCCCACCGAACACAGGGGGGCAGAAGAAATTCCCCCCGAGGTCAAAATGGTGAATATGATCTATGCCACCCACATCCCCAAACGGGAGCGCAAGCGCATTAAGGGACGTCTACGCCATAGAGCCGGCCGCCCCAAAATTCAACCCATGGTCGGCTTGCCCGATCACCTTCGATCGAAAGGACCACCCGACCAGCATCCGTCATGGAGGTCGGCAGCTCTGGTCCTCGACCCAATCATCGACGGATTCCACCTCACACGAGTCCTCATGGATGGTGGCAGTAGCCTTAACCTGCTCTACCAGGACACCGTTCGCAAAATGGGTATCGATCCGTCAAGGATCAACCTTTAAAGGAGTAATACCTGGCGTAGAGGCCCGTTGCTCGGGCTCAATAACACTGGAAGTTGTCTTTGGCTCGCCCAACAACTTCCACAGTGAAGACTTGATCTTCGATATCATACCCTTCCGAAGTGGCTATCACGCACTGCTCGGACGGACCACATTTGCTCGATTCAACGCGGTGCCGCACTATGCTTATTTAAAGCTCAAGATGCCCGGTCCACGCGGTGTCATAACAGGTAATGGAAACACGGAACACTCCCTTCGCACTGAGGAGCACACCGCGGGTCTCGCAGCCGAAGTACAGAGCGGTCCACTCAAGCCGCACACTCATCGTCCATCAAGCCGCCGGACTTTGTAAAAAGAATCCGGTCAGTCCCGCAAGCTAGCTGCTCGGTACTTCCAGAGCTAGCCTAGCAGTTTCGCCTCCGTCGGTCGCCGGGCACACCCGCGGAATTTGTATCGTGCATGCATCATTACGCACTCAAAATACCTTGGACATCAACGGAGGCACAATACGGGCATGTCTATAGTATGGCTTGACCCTGTATGACCTTCCACTCTTCTTCGGTTACTTCTCTACCACAGGTGCATTCGAGCCCATATATCCTACGGACTTACAAGGACTCTCCTCGAGCCTGGTTTCATGCGGGTAATAGAAGACCGTTCCCTTTAAGGAACCCCTCTCTACAAGGCGAAAGCGGCGCAGACGTGCGGCACGGCATCCAAAGGACTCTTCGGACCAAACCTTATTTAAAGGACCTATACTGAGCTTCTCTCCTTATTATTATACCCCCGACATGTAAAATGATTTTGGTGCTTATGGTACCCTCTGTAAGATCACATCTTGACGTATTAATCAGATCCTAGTAGGGACATTTTTCGGTATCAACTTTATTCATAAAACTGTACTCCGTCTCTCCAGTTGTCTCACATACCTCGACACCGATTGCCAGGGGCTCTATACGGCCTCATATGTGCCTCTAAACAAAAGCCCGAACAACTTTGTAGCACACTTTGGTGTCCCGAGCTTGGCATTATATGCATCGGCTCCGAATCATGTATTTGATCAATAGTTGGGTTGTCCGGCTCCTGTGTTTGCTACCTTACGTTTTGTTTGTTCGGCTAGGGTAGTAAAGGGAGAACTACTGCGATTGTGTTTCTGGTTCGTCCGGTCAAGCACCTCAGTAGAGAAAGCCGAAAACTAACTGTCATGATGCGGCGAGAGCTGGTCAGTCGTTCGGTGACTTACTAAATCTTTAACGATTTTTTCGTATTAAATGAAGGACCGTTTTTCGATCATATACGCAACGCTTCCGCATTCGGATAGTCACATACGTACTAGGGGCTATTTTATAGCCCCATCGTCAAACTCCTATGGCTAAGTGAGAGCGGTAAAGCCGTATAGTACGATTGCCTGGTTCGCCGCACTGACACCTCCATCACGGACCAAGATGTTGGGTCAAGAGTGCTCATGTGCTATTCCGAACACCCCCGTAGCACCTACGCGGGGGTCAAAGCCGACGACTGGAAAACTCTCGGGCATACAAAAATGGCTGCACAGGAGGAAAGCAACTTCAGATAATGGCACAAATATATTACAAAGCCTTAATATCTATAGTACACACGACCAGGTCGTTCGGATACATTCATTCGAATATAATGTCCTTTGAGCATTGACCCTCTAGCAAGCGAGCACCCTCTAGGACATTGTCTAAATAACGCTCCGGCATGTGGTGGTCCTTGCCCTCGGGAGGACCCTCCACCATGACAACGACGGCTTTCATCTTGGCCCAGTGCACCTTGACGCGGGCGAAGGCCCTCTGTTCACCTTCTATGCACATCGACCGTTTGATGGCATCGATTCGGGGCACGACATCGATGAGTCGCCGCACTAGGCCAAAATAGCTGCTCGAAATGGGTTCAGCCGGCCACAGCCGGAGTATGACCTCCTTCATGGCTGCTCCGGACATCTTATGCAACTTGGCCCACTGCGCCATATGGTCGTTCAGCAGTGTCGAGCGCTCCTGTGTCGCAAACTGCAACCAAAATAGCTTCTCCGTGGCATGCCCCTCCTGGGCCCGGTAGAATTGCGCTGCGTCAGAGGCGCTCTTCGGAAGATCCGCAAAGGCTCGATTAAGTAAGGCATACCTCTGATCGCCAAACTTAGACTATAAAAGAAAGGGCTTACCAGCCGCTATCTGTCTGACCTATTGGAGCTCCTTGCGAGCCACTCGGGATTAGGATCTCGCCTCTTGGGCGTCCTGAAGGGCCTTGGTGAGTTCGGCTGCCTTAGCTTTATTCTCCTCCTCGAGGAGCTCGCACTTGCGAGTTGCGTCCTTGAGCTCTTTCTCAATCTTGGATACCCGCTCCTCGAACTGTCCCCTGGTGGCCTGTTCGGCCTTCAAATCGGCATCCGCTTTCTCAGCGGCCGCATCGCTCACCATTGCCTGCTCCTTCGCGCGGGCAAATTCACTCCTGAGGGTCTCGACCTCAGCAGGGCCATCTGCGATTATGCACATAGCAGCGCGTAAGCTTCAACTTAGCATTTGCAAACTAATTCAATTGAATATGGAGCACTTGAAACATACCTTGCGCCTCGTCGAGCCGCTTGTTAATTCGGATATTGTCCTCATTGACCAGCTGCAGTTTTCGCTTTAGTTCGGAAACTTCAGCGGCCTGAGCGGTCCCCGCTAACAGTGAAGCCTGATTTTTATCAAAAACGATAAGTATGTTATTTCCTGCGGATACCTATAGACCCTCTGTTCGCCCTCCTTCATTGGCCAAACAGAGTCTCAGGGGCTACTATCTATATATAGGCGGATTTTTTTATGGAAAACAGCTAAAACACATTACATCGCATACCTCAAAGCCTGTTAGTAGGCTCGTGAAGGCTTCATTCAGTCTGCTCTTAGCGGACTGAACATTTTCAACACCGTACCCATCAAGGTACGGTGCTCCTCCAAGACGGATGCACTTTGCAGAGCATCCATCAGCATGTTCGGCGCCTCTGCATTCGAAGAGGTCGTTGCCGGAATAGCCGTATCCCCCTCCTGCAGAGAGGGTTTTGACCCGATTGCAGAACCGTTTGGGTCTCCGGAACAGTAGCCGGCTGAGGGTCGGATGATCTAGGACCCCCGTTGCCGGTCTCCATGGGGGTTGCGCCCCCATGTTCTCGGCAGCCTCCGGTGCCGCCTTGGTCCCCTCCCGCACTTCTCCGGAGCCCCGAGAAATCCTTTGGGACGACACCTCGGGATCGTCTGCCCTAGGAGGCGGGGAAGCTTGTGGAGGCTTCTCGCTCTCCATCTTCTCCGGCGAAAGATCCCCCGATGACAACGATTCTTGGGGGATGTCACAAGCTGGACTAGAATATGAAATTTGATATTATTCTTATAATCTATAAAAAGATTAGATGTATACAAGGCATCTAAAGGTACTCACGATTCGGCGAGGGGCTTGGTTCGGGGGCGGTGCTTGGGAACGGCCTCGGTTCCCGAATCTGAGTCATCTGAGAGGGATATCCTTCCCCTCTTGGATGCCCCCTCCTCCGGATCTATGGAGGCCGCCCTCTTTTTTCCTTTGGGAGGACGGTTCTCTGCTTCCTCCTCCTCGTCCTCGTCCTCATCTCTGTCTTCCTCGTGAGAGGAAGGAGCTTCGGTTCCTCCGGACACAGTGCCCGAAGTTTCTTCATGATGGAGGCCACTTTCGGCCTCCTTGATCTTCTTCTTCTTGTCCTTCTTTGCCGGCGCCTGATAGGGCGCCGGGACCAGCATCTTCATTAACAGAGGCTCGGCTGGGTTTTCGGGGAGCGGGGTCGGACACTTAATCTGCTCTACCTTCTTTACCCAGTCCTATTCAGGAGATGGAATTTTCAGGACCCCTCCCTAAGATTGACAAGCTAGGTAATGTTTGGAAATACGATACTTAGTAGGGATGCAGGATTGTTGCAATTGAGGTCGGTGTCGTTAGACGTCCTTGGCCACGTCTTCTACTTCTTAAAGAGCAGCTTCTAGATCCCTTTGTGCATCGTGCCGAAGAAGCGCTACAGGGTCCGTGGCCCCTCCGGATTGAACTCCCACATTTTGAGAGGCCGTCATTGTGGCACCCCGGTTCAGAGAAAACCGAAACACCCCGTATTCCAGCCCAGAGATCGAGATGAAGTCTTCTAGAATACGACACTACTTAGCATAGAACAAACCAGCTCTTTATTACAATCTATTTGGGTACAAGGGTTACATCGGCACGGCGACACTACGCCTGCCACTGTTGCTCTATGCAAGCAGCAGAACAACATGATGCAGCGGAAGAACTCTAGTAGCGGAACAACGACGACGGTGGTGAACTCCACTCCGCAGGGACTCTGGCTGGAATGCTTATCCTAGCTCGCAAACAAGGACTCCACGGCAAACAAGCAATCAAATCCGGAATGACCCGCAAACTGGCGTGACACACCAGGTTAGTACATTGAATGTACTTGCAAGCTCACAATAATCCAGAAGCATTCAAGACAAACAACAACATGGCAATTATAGGTTAAGCAGAAATTAACATGATATCATCATAGGAACATGGCATCAACATGAACATGATATAGCTAGAACAACATGAACCTGGCATGAACATATGAATCTAACGATACTAGCATGCAACATGATGACACTATATGCACCACTTATTCTGCTCGGCTACCTCGTAACCAACACATGCATCACTTACCAACCTCTGACATCACATGATCATCTCAGGATCAAATCAAGCTTGGTATAAACAATACTGTAGTAATCATTAGATGACCACAAGGAGATTGATTTTTACCCACGACTCTCGCACAACATCACGAATATACAACAACTCGGTATCCTCGATACCACAGTGATCTTTCCGGCGATCAAAACCACGACCAACACTTGGTCTCAAACCGTGATCCTTACGACGATCACAACCTCGACCAATATTTGGCCCGTGATCCTTACGGCGATCACAACGACGACCAATAATTGGACCGTGATCCTTACGGCGATCACAACCACGACCAATAATTGGCCCGTGATCCTTACGACGATCACAACCATGACCAATTGCTATTTTTCTCCAGAGAAGCCACTAGTGAAATCTACGGCCCCTGGGTCTATTCTTTATCATATTTTCCTTTGAGATATATTTTTATTCGCTTTTATTTTCAGATCTATTATTCCGAAAACCAAAAAATACCTTGCTGCAATTTTTCGTTATTTATTTTATTTTGCGTTTCCGCGAGGTCTATTTATCCAATCTACTACAAACCTATCTATCTTTTTACCCGGGAGGGATTGATAACCCCTCTTACGCGTCGGGTTGCAAGTATTTATTCTTTGTGTGTAGGTACCGTTTACATAGTGTTGTGTATTTCCTACTGGTTCGATAACCTTTATCTCATCAATGAGGGAAATACCTACTGTATCTGTGTTGCATCATCCATTCGTCTTTGGGGAAATACCAATGTAGTTCAAGCTGCATCACCTGCTGGTATTATTATTCACATGGTACCTTCTTGCATTTATTTTGTACTAGTGATAGTGATATGCTCATCATCGTCTGTTATGAAAGTACTTTGTGATATTCATGCTCATTAAGATTGCCATGCTCATTTCCATCATTAGAATAAATATTGTTGATGTTAAGATTCATATGTTATGTTTCCTACTCATGCTCATGTTGGTATCATGTTCATATCCATTGTCATTTCAGCCTGTTATTATGACTCAGCTCATCACTTTTCAAGTTTAACTGGACATTAATCAAACTTGAACAATTTTGTTGGCTGAGTCATAGTGCTATCAAATCAAGCTAACCAATGCAGCCACACTTGCCTTATGGGGGGGCCTGACTTGATCTATTGTCATGCCTCTCATCGGTGCCTCCAACTAGGGAAGCTTATATGTGCGTGCTACCCTGATCAGGTAGGTAGCCATAAGCCTTGTGTGCCAAAGTTGTGTTTGTACGCGGGTTGTCCCCGTTTGGGACCATTTTTATTTTGCCACAATGGTGGCCGGCCACGAAGGGGGAAGATGTCCAGAGTAGCATCCGGGGCCACCCATGACTTAACCCAGAGGGGAGTTTGTCGGAATGGCCGGGAGAGTGTCATGCAATAGATCTTTTTTTTGGAACGCCACTGGTCCACCTAAATTGGAGCACGAGGGCATGGGTTTCGTAGTGTGGGTACAGTGTACTAACCTCTGCAGAGTGTATATTATATCGATAGTCGTGCCCATGGATATGGGCCCAGTTCATAGTAGGTCACACTATGGGTCAACAGTAATAATAATCTGACTAATAAACAACCCTGGTTCAATGAGGACAGAAGTTGGTTGATCTTTATGTGGTCATGAGATGATCACGATGGTGTTCTTGATAATGATAATGTGACCCTGTGATGATCACGATGGTATTCTCGATAATGATAATGTAATCCTGTTGTTGGAATTGGGGCTCTGTAGACCCGAAGAAAGGTTCGAACTCTGGGGTGTGCGTGAAGACCTCCTCTAAGATACAACTTGCTACTCACCACCCAACAACGATGCTCCATTGTGCTTGAGCGAGAAGGGAGTGGAATGGGGCACGGAGATTTACCCAGGTTTGGGCCACCATGCGGTGTAAAACCCTACTCCTACTCTGTGGTGGATTTCCTCGCGAGGATGATGAAGATGAACTAGTAGAAGGGTAAGCTGCCTCACGAGGGCTCAGGGGGGTAAATGGATCCGATCCCCTATCTACGGAGGAGACTAGTCTATATTTATAATGGCCCCGGTCCTCTACATCTAAGGCTTTAGGTGGGAGGGATACCACAACGGGCAAATTTGAAGGGGGATAGGAGTACTCCCTATCCTGACTAAAGTTTGTCTTTGTCTGCAAAGCTTCTGGTCATGACGCACTGGTGGGCTCGGTGATGACCTCCATCCTACCAAGCCTGTGGTGTGGTCTTGTTGCAATGAAGAGGTAAGCTTTGAGGATTACTTAGGAACCCGTGTGTCGGCTTTCTCCCTCTAGCACCAAAGCGGAAATTATGCCTGTGTGCGCCTGCTGGCGCCCTCCTGGCTCCGTTCGTCATGACTCACGTCGCCACCTGCCTCGTGAGGTGTGTGCGAGCCTAGAGATGTCCGCCCCTCGGGAGGCGCCTCCCCGGGAGGCCACTCCATGGGGGGCCTTGAAGTAGTTCGCCTCGCGAGGCAAGGTCCCTCGTGAGGGTCTTGCTCGTGAGGTCTTGATGGTGGGCTGCACCGAGCCATTGGTGGGGCCACACACTAGGCCGTAGGCAGACTGGCCTGGGTACCCCCAGTCCCAGGGTCCCGAGAGTAGCCCCCGGGACCACGACATGCTCGTCCTTGCTTCAAGGTGAAGGCAAAGAAGGGAGGGCGAAGCTACATGGGCCCCAACTGCCTGCAGGCTAGGCTCGACGCGTGGCACAAGACTGGACATGGGACGCGTCCACTTCCCCATGATGCCTCAGCAACTGCTCCGACTGACAAAAAGCCTGGTGCACGCCGAGGGGCCATCATTTCCCTGAAGGTGAAGGGGCGCCAGTTGGCCTTCTCAGATTTCTTATAAAAGCTCAAAGGGGCGGAGCCCTTGGCCCATCTCTACCTTCACACCTTTCCGTCTCCAACCCTTGCCATAGCACCCAAGGTGCATGTGAGAAGTATCTCCGCCGTCGAGAAGGGCAAGGCAGTGCTGGAGGGGCTGAAGCCGTCGTAGCCCAAGAGGGCGTGTGGCTGCCCCACAAGTCCGCTGATACTCCCGTGGAGCTCCCTCGAGGATGCGGGGGCCCTCCATTGGTGGTCTGCACTGGCTCCGGCAGCTGTGGGAAGAACCCCACTCGAGGATGTGGCCGTGGTGGTTGAGGCTGCCATGGCCGAGGAGGGAGGAATGGGTTGGCCGCCCGGCCACCTCGGCCATGGGCCCACTCTTCCGTCTTGGCCCGCGAGTTTGTCGTGTGGATGGAGGGTCCACCCCGCACCTGGCTCCAGCTTCCAAACAGCTTCGTGGAGGAGCTGGCGGTGGACGGACCCGTCAAGCGGTGGCTGCAGTCAAATGGCTGCTGCAACAGGTGAAAGCACAAGTGCTCCCTGGGTGATTTTGGTAATTTATGTCAACATATCTCTTGTTGGACTAATACTTTTACCTAGTATGTTTCAGATAAGTTCAACAATGGAGTGGCATGGACTAGAGGATGTGGAACCCCTTCAAGGCGCTAAGAACAAAGGATTGGCTCAAGGTCAAAGCACAAGACTCTACATTTTATATTTTAGTGATCCAAGATCACATTGAGTCTATAGGAAAAGCCAATACTATCAAGGAGGGATGAGGTGTTGCTCAATGAGGCTCTTGCTCGAAATGCTTAGTGATATGCTCCAAAGCCCTCAACTACTTTCTCATATCCACTTGTGACCCAAACCAAAAGTCCAACTCGGCCCCACCGATTCTTTCTATCCGGTGCTACCGAGTTAAGATGTCATAGCCACTGCCACAAAACCCTAATCAAGTCGGTCTCACCGATAGGGATCTCGGTCTCACCGAGATGGGATTGCAATCTCTCTGTATATATCCATTACCAAAATTGGTCCCACTGATTTTGTGTAATCGGTCCTACCGAGATTACAATGCAAACTCTCTATTCCTCTTCGTAACATTTTGGTCCAACCGAGATGTCGGTGTACAAAAGTAGGGGCTCTCCTTTTGACCCCTTTTACTTGTGCACGGGCAGTCAGAGCCACCCGCCACGGCCACGCATAACAGGGGCAGGAAAGGGAAGCCGGAGAGAAGTCGAAGGCACAAGACAAACAAAGCAACGACAAGGACCCAGGCCACAAGGATCGGATGGACGAAGCAGGCTCCCCCGGCAAGAACCCTTGCCGGGGCAGCCTCAGCGGCCCCGGCAAGACCCTTGCCGGGGTAGCTCGCCAAAACCAGCTGAGTGAGCCACCCTTGAGCCCCCCAACGCTAGACAAATGCATTGGGACAAGGCTCTGGAGGCACCTCCGTGGTGGCATGCAGATCTTTGTGAAGACAAAGAACAGTCAGGATCAAATGAGGATAAGAAGGCAACAATCCTCGCCAAGATCCTCACCGAAGGAACCCACAAGACCCCCGGCAAGATCCTTGCCGGGGACGCCAGCGCGCCACAGCAGGACCCTTGCTGGGCCGCCCGGCAAGGCCCTCGCCAAGCGCGCCAGCAGGGCCACTACCAGGCCCGCGCCAGCCAAGTCTCCGCCGCCGTTCGCATGCAGCTGCCGACCCAACCAGCTGGGCAGGCGCCTGCTGTTGACACCAGATTTTGGCATGACATAAAAAGAAAATGAGATGGCTTCGAGTGATCGGGTTTTCAGCATGGAAAGTTTCACATCGCCGAGAGGAACAACTTTGATGTTTAAGTCATAGCCATCCGACCTCATCTCTAAGGCCGAAGTTGTGCTCAAAGTACTGGATTTTGTATTCAGAACACTGTTCGGCTGATTAAGCCCCCAAGACTTTCTCGTATGGAAGAATTATATACACGAATTCTCTTCGCCTTGTCGAAACGATCAATTTTGATATAAGGATCGTTGGAATCTGAGGTCGTATGCCAAAGTTAGAGCCCGCAAAACGAGACCCTCCAGCGAGCAAAATATGACGCCCGGAACCAGACACATATGTGGGTGTGTCTGATGATATGCGTGAATAATTTGCTGTTTTGCACAAGCGATTTGACCCTCGGGATGACCTCTAATGAAAAAATGTTCAACATGAAAGATGTTCGTCTCGTCGAAACGGTCAAGATTGCTTTTGGACTCGTTTCCATCCGAGGTTGTTTGCCATCACAAAAAGGACCAGCAAGGTACAGTTAGTTTAAACCGAACAGTTTTGGAAAGTTCGGATAAAACTAGTCCGAATTTGAATAGGGTTTTGGACGTGAATTGATGCAATGTTCTTGTAAGGAAAGCCTAGATGAATCCTTTTCTTGTACGGGAAGTCCAGCCGCCTCTTATATATGTTGGAGGTGACGGCCGATTGAACAACATCCAATCGAACAAACACATCTACTACTTTTTCGTGTTCATCTACTTTTTATCTCTCCCTTGTATCTTTCTTCTCGTTCTTCGCTAGTTCTTCATGCTAGAGGGCTGCGGATCCACGAGGCTCTAGGGGCAAGCGAATCAACCTGGAGCAGCCCATAGCTGCCGCGAGCCCTGACGGGGTCCCTCCCGGGCAAGTGGGGCTTCGGGTCTACAAAAGCGCCCGCCGACTGTCTTGCGTATCATGCTGTCGGCCGGGTCTCCTTCGACGTGAGCTGCGGTGCATCACCACCGGCGTCGAGGGTACACGTGACATGTTCGTGTGCCAACACACTTTTTGGCGACTCCGCTGGGGACTCAAGATCAATCCTCATCATCCACCATGTCTGATCTTCCCAAGCCATCTGAGGTAGACGCTGATAACATCATTAAGCCCAGTCTTGATGAGATATCGGCCGATCATCGCCAAGTCTATGAGGAGTACAAGAAGGCGCGCGAGGAGAAGGACTTGCAGGAGTTCCTTGCAAAGTTCAAGAAGGATCACCAAGGCAACATCACTCCGATTGAAGAAATCAAGTTCCCTCCTCTTCAAGCCGAGCAGGTTAAACCCTCTGTAAGTACTGCCTTTTCTCCTGAGCAGTGGGCTGAGATTGAAAGTCGTATTGCTGATGGTAACTGTCGGTGTCAAAACCGGCGGATCTCGGGTAGGAGGTCCCGAACTATGCATCTAGGCGGATGGTAACAGGAGACAAGGGACACGATGTTTTTACCCAGGTTCGGGCCCTCTTGATGGAGGTAAAACCCTACATTCTGCTTGATTAATATTGATGATGTGTGTTACAAGAATAGATCTACCACGAGATCAAGGAGGCTAAACCCTAGAAGCTAGCCTATGGTATGATTGTTGTTCGTCCTATGGACTACAGCCATCCGGTTTATATAGACACCGGAGAGGGCTAGGGTTACACAAAGTCGGTTACAAAGGTAGGAGATCTACATATCCGTATCGCCAACCTTGCCTTCCACGCCAAGGAAAGTCCCATCCGGACACGGGACGAAGTCTTCAATCTTGTATCTTCATAGTCTTGGAGTCCGGCCGATGATGATAGTTCGCCTATCCGGACACCCCCTAGTCCGGGACTCCCTCAGTAGCCCCCGAACCAGGCTTCAGCGACAATGAGTCCGGCGCGTATATTGTCTTCGGCGTTGTAAGGCGAGTTCTCCTTCAAACTTCATGTTCCCGTCAAATAGTGTCCGGCTTCCTTATAAATGTTGCACTCCTTGGCTTCTACGCCCAATAATGGCCTTCTTCCACGTGTCGTACGAATGCGAAAGGCTGGGGTATTTTTACATTTTACCCCCTAGCCATGCGAACGAGCCGCCTATAAGAGAGGCGAGGATCTAGATCCAGCTCACACCATCCTCCATCCGCAAGTTCTCATCAAAGCGCCTCTGACAAAAATCCATTCCATCATGGATAGTCGACGCGGCTCCTCCTCTCGCGCTCCCAGCCCTAAGCCAGGAGATTGGGGGAGATGCTCAGTTCCACACAGCGAGCTAGTGGCGCTCCAAACCGAGGGATATCTTCCCCCAGCTTTCATGGTTCTGGTTCGAGCCGGACTAGCCACCTACAAGGGTGGAAAGCAGGCGGAGAGCGTCCCCAACCCTTCCAAAGGGGAGCGGATATGCTTTGTCCCCTATCTAATAAGGGTACTCGGATTTCCCATACATCCGTTTCTCCGGGGGCTCCTAGAGTTCTATGGACTCCAGCTTCACCACCTCACGCCCGCCTCCATTTTGCACATCGCGGGCTTCGTAGCTCTTTGCGAGCTGTTCTTGGGCATCGAGCCCCATTTTGCGCTGTGGAAGAGATTGTTTTGCCTCATACCCCGTTCTCATGAGGGGTCGATATATCAAGTGGGAGGAGCCGAAATATGGCGCATCGCCGGGACTGGATATCTATCCGGCACCCTGAAGAAGGCGTCCGAAGACTGGCCTTCGGAATGGTTCTACATGGAGGACGCCCCTCTGCCAGATCCAGTTCGGATCGGCCTCCCGGAGTTCAGCAATGCTCCCTTGAAGAAACGCCTGAGTTGGCGCCCGCGGAGCCCTCAACGGGAAGATGATAGGAGCGTCCATTATCTGATGGGCCGGATTAGATTGCTGGCCCACTTCGGATTGACCATGATTGGAGCCATGGCCACGTGCATTATGCGAGGGGTGTAGCCACTCCAATATAGGGGCCACCCTATGTGGGATTTCAACGGGGAAGAACACGCCACCCGTCATGGCCGCAAAGGGCCAGGCTCGGCAGCCGATCTGGCAAAGATCCTGTCCGGCTTGTACAAGGGAGAGGAGGAGGACTTCCTCTGCACGAATCCGTTGAATGGATTCTCTATGAATAACCCTCGGAGCTGGGTAAGCGGATGTTCATCTACCCGATCCATACTTTCAAAGTCAAGTATCTTACTCTGTGATTTCGACGCAGGAGCTGCGCCGGGATGTGGAAGGCATACGAAGCCTAACTCCACAGCCCGAGGATCTGGAACGATCCCTTGATCCAACCTCCGAAGAGGATCCGGACATAAAGGTGGAGCTGATTGACGGGGTGTTCCACCAACTTAGCATGGACAATGCCCTAGTCACCATTACGGCTGACTACCCCGGTTTGTTTCCGGCCTCCCAGGTGACTACGACCAAGGTCTTGACACCATCATTTGATCCGCGCTCAATTCTGACCATCCCATACTGATAGTGCATAGCAGGAGGTGCCTTTAAGGCGGGAAGCTGAACCCGCGGTGGCCGGCCAACAAGGGTCAGTTCGGCCCAGCAGGCGGAAGAGGAGTGCGACGCGAACCGAAACGTCGCCGCAACGGTACGGAGCACCGCTATTTTTAAGGGAAGGATCCCCAGGAGGTATATTAATGCTCATAACTTTTCCAGAAAGAGCGCTCGCCGGACAGTGTCCGGAGAGGTTGCCAATCAAGCCTCCGCCAGCCATGCTCCAATGCATGGCCCGGGAGGGGAGGCGAATACAAGGCATGAGCCGGACGCTCCTCCGACGGAGGATGCCGATAGGCTGTCCGCCACCCGGTCTGAGGTGGAGAGCGCCATGAATCACAGGCGTCGCTGGACAGTTCTTTGTGACGCGTGTTTCTCCCCGGAGGCATTAAATGCCTTTGATGCAGGAAACGCACACCTCCGTGCCGCTTAAGATGGGTTAACCAGAGCCATGGAGCAGTATGTGAAAGACATACGGGTAAGTAATTTTAATAGTTATATATGCCAGTAGCCCCCGAGACTTAAAATAGTTAAAATAACTGATTTAAGGATCAATTTTTATGCAGGATCTTACGGAGAAGAATACCCATCTGTCCCAGGAGCTCCAAGAGTGCAAGGCCCAACTTGAGGCCGCACTGGCCGCCACAGGGGGAGCCACAGAGACCCGCGTTGGTAAGACGTACTTTGAAAAGATAATTAATTAACAAAGTGCGGCGTGAATTTGACAATAATATTGTAGAGGGCGCCGGACTAGATCCGGACAAGCAACAGCTACTGCGTCAGCTAAAGGCCGGCGAGAGGGTGCTTATGAAGGTGCAGCAGGAGAGAAACAAGCTCCAAGATGCCCACACCCAGCTAGGAGAAGAGCTGAAAGGTGTTCGGGCCCAGCTGTCTGGCTCCATAAAGGAGAATCAGCGGCTTCCTCGCGGCATTTATAGTAAGTGCTTGAGCAAATTCCTTTGAAAAGAAGAATTCGGCGAGGAAGTCGATTGACAGAAATATGTCTTTAGGTGTGCTCACAGGTCGCCCTGCGGAGGAAATGCCCGGGTCAACGGGTGACCAACTTCCCGAGCTGGTGCAATTGCTTGAACGTGTTTGGCAGGCGATGAGTGGCGTCGTTCAGGCTTTATGGCCATCCGTCTCCCTACCCGAGGGCCTTGGTGAGCTTGCTGAGAAGCTTCAGGGAGCACGGCGACGCCTCCATTTGTGGAAGATATCGGCCTGCCGTCAGGGCGCCAGGGAGGCCTGGGCCATGGTGAAGACGTGCTACCCGAAGGCTGACCTAAACCACATGGCCGAGGTCGGACCTGCGGGGCCTGATGGGAAGGAGATCCCTATGAGCTTGATGTACGGCCAAGTAGAACTGGCCGCGAAATATTCCCAACAGGACTATAAATTAGACAGCCTGTTAGATGGGATTGAGGAGGAGTACAATCAGCCGGTTTGACGATGTAATTTGAAATGACATGTAAAATGCCTTCTAGCCAGATTGTAGATTGTTTGTCTTTGCGGACCGTTTCGCTTCAACCTCGGGACCCAACAGTCCGGAGTGTGTCCGAATACCCTTACGGTTATAAAAGAACCGGGGCATGCATGGAGACAAGGCGTCGGGGTCATAATTGCTTTATCAGACAAGTGCCCAACTAGTTATGTTATATTACATGGTTAGTAAGAAACATCTTCCAGGGAGAATAGTTCCGTTAAGGGTTCCTTTCCCTGGGAGGCATGCCCTAAAGTGCAATGCCGGACTGCGAAAATAACAGAAAAAGCATTTGGGGGCAGATAAATAAGTAAGTAATAAATCATCTTTCAAGTCACCGTCCGAATATTCTCTTAAGAATGCTAGCTTTCGGCTTCACCCAGTCTGAGGTACACATCCGGCTGACCCGGCAGTAACAATCGCAGAGGTGCTCCCTTTACCTCCTAGCCGAACAATCGGGAACGTAGGGGTAAGCACAGGAGCCAGGCAACCCAGCTTGGCCAAAACTTAAGTCGTATCGATGCATATAATGGTGAATAAAAGGTACATGCGGAAGTATGACACATGTATTGGGCATGAAGCCCGTATGAATAAGCTTCTGTTAAAGAAGCCCCCAGGTATAATGAGTGCTAGGAGCACATCAAGTGTGTGCGAACAAAGCGCAAATCAGCCTATAAAAGGTATTGAAAAAAAGTGGGAAGAAGGAGGGGGACAAGAGACAGTAAAAAATATTAAAAGGTGGACGGGGGAGTGAGACGAACTCCGAGTCCGGCGTTTAGGCGTAGAATCTTCGGAGACGGGCTGTGTTCCATGGGTTCGGCTCGAGTCGGTTGTCAGATGCTTTGCGTAGACGGTATGCTCCGCCGGTCAGGACTTGGTCGATGATGAAGGGACCTTCCCACTTGGGCTTAAGTTTGTCCTTTTTCTTGTCTAGCAGGCGTAGAACGAGTTCGCCAACATTGTAAGTTTTGGCCTGTACTTCTCTGCTTTGATATCTTCGAGCCTGCTACTGATAAAATGCGGAACAAGCCTTTGCCACGTCCCGCCCCTCCTCTAAGGCGTCCAAACTGTCCTGCCGATCCAACTCGGCTTCTCTTTCTTCGTACATGCGCACACGAGGTGAGTCATGAATTATATCGCAGGGCAGAACTGCCTCTGCGCCGTATACCATGAAAAATGGTGTGAATCCAGTAGTTTGGTTTGGCGTGGTCCGCAGCCCCCAGAGTACGGAGTCGAGCTCCTCTACCCAGTGCGTGTTAGATTCCTTGAGGGACCGCACTAGCCTGGGTTTGATGCCACTCATGATTAGACCATTTGCTCGCTCGACTTGACCGTTAGTTTGGGGGTGATAGACTAAAGCGTAATTGAGCTTGATGCCCATGTTTCTGCACCAGAGTTTAACCTCGTTGGCCGTGAAGTTCGTGTCGTTATCAGTGATGATGCTGTGGGGGACGCCAAAACGGTGTACTACCCCGGATATGAAGTCTATCACCGGTCCGGATTCTGCCGTTTTAACCGGCTTGGCCTCAATCCATTTGGTGAATTTGTCCACCATGACCAATAAGTATTTGTGCTTGTGGGTTCCCCCTTTAAGGGGTCCAACCATGTCAAGCCCCCAGACCGCGAACAGCCAGGTAATGGGTACAGTTTTGAGGGCGGTGGGTGGCATGTGGCTCTGATTAGCAAAGAGCTGGCAACCGACGCATCGTTGGACTAAGTCCTGAGCATCTGCCCGGGCTGTCGGCCAATAAAATCCTGTACAGAAGGCCTTGCCTACAAGGGCCCGGGCTACAGCGTGGTGCCCGCCGAGTCCGGCATGAATTTCAGCCAAGAGATTTCGCCCTTCCTCTTCGGAGATACACCTTTGAAGGACTCTGGTTGTGCTTTTCTTATAAAGTTCTCCCTCATGGACCTTGTAGGCTTTAGATCGCCGAACTATGCAGCAGGCCTCATTTTGGTCTTCGGGAAGTTCCTGCCGAATTAAGTAGGCTAGGAATGGTTCTGTCCACGGGGCAATTACTGCCATTATTTCGTGAGCTGAAGGTGTTATTTCATTGGCTGAGCCGCCGATTATGTCAGAATGGTCTGAGTTAGGTGATGCAGCTGGCTCCGGATCGTTATTTCCGGACTCCTCTTCCCATAACACGGATGGCTTAAAGAGCCGTTCCAGGAAGATGTTTGGAGGGACGGCGTCTCGTTTCGCGCCGATGCGTGCTAACACGTCTGCTGCCTGGTTATTATCCCGGGCTACATGGTGGAATTCGAGTCCTTCGAACCAAGCTGACATTTTTAGGACGGCGTTGCGGTAAGCTGCCATTTTTGGATCTTTGGCGTCAAAGTCTCCATTTACTTGGGATATTGCGAGGTTTGAATCCCCGCGCACCTCTAGGCGTTGAATGCCCATGGAGATTGCCATCCGGAGGCCATGTAGAAGGGCCTCGTATTCGGCTGCGTTGTTGGAGTCCATGTACATTATTTGAAGTACGTATTGGATTGTGTCTCCAGTTGAGGACATCAGGACGATGCCAGCCCCCAAGCCAGCCAACATTTTGGATCCGTCGAAATGCATGATCCAATTGGAGTATGCGCCGTACTATTTAGGGAGTTCGGCTTCGGTCCATTCGGCGACGAAGTCAGCCAGAACCTGTGACTTTGTAGCTCGCCGTGGTTTATAGATTATGTCAAATGGTAAGTGCTCAATATCCCATTTTGCAATCCTGCCCGTTGTGTCGCGATTGTTTATAATATCGTTGAGAGGTACTTCGGAGGCCACCGTTATGGAACACTCTTGAAAGTAGTGTCGCAGCTTCCGGGATGCCATGAACACCGTATACGCTATCTTTTGATAATGTGGGTACCGGGACTTGCATGGAGTTAGAACAGTGGATACGTAGTACACTGGTTTTTGAAGAGGGAATCTGTGCCCTTCTGTCTCTCGCTCGACGACGAGTACTGCGCTGACAACTTGATGTGTTGCTGTGATATATAATAACATAGGTTCGCCCAGGTTGGGCGCGGCCAGGACCGGATTTGTTGCTAGTATGGCCTTTATTTCTTCGAGTCCGGCTGTGGCAGCATCCGTCCATTCGAAATGTTCGGTGCGCCGGAGGAGGCGGTAGAGGGGCAGAGCCTTTTCTCCCAAATGGGAGATGAAGCGACTTAAGGCCGCTACGCATCCGGTTAGTTTTTGTATTTGCTTGAGGTCTTTTGTAATATCCAATTATGACAGAGCTCGGATTTTGGCCGGGTTTGCTTCAATTCCTCTACCGGATACGATGAAGCCCAAGAGCTTTCCGGCTGGTACGCCGAAGACGCATTTTTCCGGATTGAGCTTAACGTCATATGCTCGGAGGTTGTCGAATGTCACCCTCAAGTCTTCTACTAGAGTTTCGACGTGTTTGGTCTTGACGACCACATCGTCTACGTATGCCTCTACTGTTTTGCCTATTTGGATAGCCAGACATGTTTGAATCATGCGCTGATATGTTGCACCGGTGTTTTTGAGTCCGAAGGGCATTGTGTTGAAGCAGAATGGCCCATATGGAGTAATGAATGCCGTTGTGGCCTGGTCTTTCTCCGCCATCTTGATTTGATGGTATCCGGAGTATGCATCGAGGAAGCACAATGAATCGTGCCCTGCGGTAGCATCGATGATTTGGTCGATGCGAGGGAGGGGGAAAGGGTCCTTTGGACAGGCCTTGTTAAGGTCTTTAAAATCGACGCAGAGGCGCCATGATTTGTCCTTTTTTGGTACCATTACTAGATTGGCTAGCCAGTCCGGATGTTTTATATCTCTGATGAATCCGGCTTCTAAGAGTTTGGCTAGCTCCTCTCCCATTGCCTGTCTTTTGGGTTCGGAAAATCGCCGAAGAGCTTGTTTGACTGGCTTGAATCCTTTTAGGATATTTAGGCTGTGCTCTGCCAGCCTTCGTGGGATTTCTGGCATGTCTGAAGGGTGCCAGGCAAAAATGTCCCAATTTTCCCGAAGGAATTCTCGTAGTGCGGCTTCGACATCAGGACTTAATTGTGCCCTAATGGAGGCCGTCTTTGTGGGGTCCGTTGAGCCATCCCTCTAGTACGGTTCCGTACCCTTTAGGGTTTTTTTGCTTTTTGGTTTTTAACCCAGGTGCTTGAGTATGACGCACCCGTTTATTTCGGACTGGGGTTTTATTCAGGGTCGGATTGTCCCAAAACATGGTTTCGGTTTTCCAGGCACTCTCCATTGCGCAGTATTTTTGTACAATGGTCGCTAGGTCGGCGAAGCGTGAAACTTCGCGACGACTGATGGCATTTATGATTCCCTTGTCCGTGCAATTGTTGCAGAAGATTGAGATCGCGCTTTCTTCACGGCAGTCCTTTATCCTGTTCATAACCAGGAGGAATCTGGCCCAGTAATGATGTACTGTTTCATCGGGCTCTTGCCGTATTTGAGATAGATCGCTTATGTTTGGGTGGGCGGGTGGAATTAAGTTCGGAACCCCGCCCGATCTGAGGCTCAAAGGCCAAGAAGCTTCCGGATTCGGAAGCTTGGTTTGCTGAGCGCTTTCCAACAGATCTGGTCCGATGCCTGACTTTAGGTTCAGTATTTGATTAGCGTCCGTCCTTCCACAGGAATCCGACATGGAGGGATCCGGAATCCGGACATAGTTGGATTTTAACATAGAAGAAGAGTCGCCGCATTGTTCCTCTACCACGACAACATGGTGGGTAACCTGGGGAGAGTTAATTTCTCTCAGATCGGTTTTAAGCCCAATCTGATCGTAGTCGGTAGCGACTCCCAGGGCGGCGATGTGATCCAAGAGCTCGTTTACGGAGGAGAGCTCAATCGGATCTGGCTACTCGGCGAATTCCGAGCTGACGTGAAGATTGCTTTTAATGACTTGAGAGGTCATTGTCGGGGCGGTGGCCGAACAGGCAGTCATGAGAAAACCGCCTAGCCGGATAGTCTGGCCGGCGGCCAAAGCTCCCTTGACGACGGCACCGTCTTTAAAGACGGGAAAAGGCATCCTTCCTGATGGTGACGGCACAGAGGAACTCTCAATGAAAGCACCAATGTCGGTGTCAAAACCGGCGGATCTCGGGTAGGGGGTCCCGAACTGTGCGTCTAGGCGGATGGTAACAGGAGACAAGGGACACAATGTTATTACCCAGGTTCGGGCTCTCTTGATGGAGGTAAAACCCTACGTCCTGCTTGATTAATATTGATGATGTGTGTTACAAGAATAGATCTACCACGAGATCAAGGAGGCTAAACCCTAGAAGCTAGCCTATGGTATGATTGTTGTTCGTCCTATGGACTACAGCCATCCGGTTTATATAGACACCGGAGAGGGCTAGGGTTACACAAAGTCGGTTACAAAGGTAGGAGATCTACATATCCGTATCGCCAACCTTGCCTTCCACGCCAAGGAAAGTCCCATCCGGACACGGGACAAAGTCTTCAATCTTGTATCTTCATAGTCTTGGAGTCCGGCCGATGATGATAGTTCGGCTATCCGGACACCCCCTAGTCCGGGACTCCCTCAGTAACAATCTAGTGTATCAAACTTTCATAGAAAATACTAATGCTCAAAGAATATATCTCAATCGTCTAGTGGTAATGATGGTGTAGCTGCTAGTGTGCAAAACCCTAATTTGGCTTTACCTATTGCATCGACGCCTCCCGTGCCGATGGCTTATTATCCTACCCAAACAAATCAGATTGTGACTGCACCCATCAACCCTATTATGAGCGTGCCAGGTTCGGTGGGAACACCGAACCAAACCCTACCTACAGCTACAACCACTCGACCACTACTAAATTATTGGTCGACATACATGCCATAATTCCTACCTATAGCTAGTAACCCTACTCCTCCTATGCCACTGCCACAAGCTTCATCATCCACGATGGATGATGGTCTAGCTAATCTTAGAGAGGAGATGTCTAAGATGCTTCGAGAGAATTTTGGAGTTGAGTTACCTCGGAATCGGATTTACCAAAAGCCGTACCCCGAGTACTTTGATGCCATCCAGTGCCCTCGAGGATATAAAATTCCTGATTTTGTTAAATTTAATGGAGAAGGCACAAAAACCACATGGGAGCATGTTAGTCAATATTTAGCACAATTGGGTGAGGCAGGCTCATTGAATGAATTGAAAGTGCATTTATTTCCTTTATCATTAACTGGTACCGCATTTTCATGGTTTTCTTCTTTACCACATGGTTCCATTTAGGTTTGGTCGCAGCTAGAGCAGAAGTTTCATGATCACTTTTATAGCGGCGACAACGAACTCAAGTCGTCACATCTAACATCGGTTAAACAGAAGCATGATGAATCAGTCTCCGATTACGTCAAGAGATTCAGAGAAACAAAAAACCGATGTTTTAGTTTGGTGATAACCGAGAGAGACTTAGCAGACCTAGTGCTGAGTGGTTTGAGGACTCCCATTAGAGAAAATCTAGAAGGGTATGAGTTCTTAAATATCAACCAAGTCTTACAAAGGGCTTTGGCTCAGGAAAGCCGAAGCAAAGACCTCAAAGAAGTGCATAGATACAAAGCCGATCGTCCAAAGATGAATATGGTGGAATATGATAGTGATCGCTCGGACGATGAGGGTGATGTTTTTGCTACTGAATTTGTTTGGCCGTCTAAGGCCAAACCCTTTACTTGCAATGATCTGAAACCGATTCATAAGAATCGTGATGAAGAGATGAAGTTTACTTTTAACATTGCTAAGTGTGATAGAATATTTGATGCTTTGCTGCAGGCTAAGATTATTAGAATATCTCATACTTTACCGCCGTTTGAAGAGCTGAAATGGCGCGCTTATTGCAAGTATCATAATTCTTTTTCTCATGCTACTAATGATTGCAATGTTTTCGATGGCACATACAATCGGCCATTAATGACGGACGATTGAACTTTTCTGAGATGCAAGTTGATAAACAACCCTTTCCAATGAATACCATGGAGTTGGAGGAGAAGAAACTACTCATTCGGCCAGAGGTTGCCGAATCTGCTAATAAAGCTAATGTCATTATTGGTGAGCCCAGGAAAGACAAGGAGGGTGACAAGGTCTTGGGGAGACAGGTTGTGCTTGACAAGCAACCCAGTGGCAAGGAGATAATCAAAATCACCATCAAGGATCCTACACTCGGGGGGCAACCGCAAGTGCAAGAAAATAATCGTGTTAAATTTGTCAAGCCCAAGGATCCAGAAGTTGACAAGTGGAAGACGAATGAAGCTAAAGTGAAGTGCAGGAAAATCAAGCCAACTTTTGATTTGCTATTGTCCAAGTATGCCAATCATGCAGCCGGTTCTAGCTCTAACCGGTCATCAAATTTGAAGCGCTCAAGGTCACCTCCTCGGGAAGAATTTCAGCATCATGCAAGGCCATATGGGTCATGGGCGCCGGGACCATGGATGCCACCACCCCCCTATGTGCCATACTACGTGGGAGACTTCAATGGAGGATGGTGGCAGCCCCCAATGGCCCCTTATGCTTTTCATCCAGGTTGGGCAGAACCAAAGAGGCCCATTCATGAGAGGGTTTCTTATCCCATACGAGGCCATTTGAACAATGGTGTCAATCGGCCAGTGCAAGATAATCAAAAAAGGGTCGGCAAGCAAGAATGGCGTGTTAAGTCGCCAAGTGCTACAGTGGTCGAGTCAAGCAAAGGCAAGGGAAGAATCAATGCCGACTCACTCGTCTTGGGCACCGAAACATTCACCATACAGTAGCTGATTATGCACAGCAATTCGATTGAGCCGATACTTGCTATCACGCCAAAGCATTCGTCTAATGACCATGAAGCAAGCACCAGCCAAGTAAAGACGAGAGATCCTAAATATACTCAGCCAAAGTGGTGCCCTCCAGGACTAACAAAGACACAAAAGAGGAAACTACAGAGGTTAAGGAGTCAAGAGATGACAGAACAAGAGGCCGAGAAGCAAAGGGATAAGTTGTTCAATGACACTCGGCCTATGGTACCTACAAAACAAGTGTGGAGGCCCAAACAAATACAATATGCAGTGGCTTCTACACCTATCACAACAACACCCACACTACCAAAAGAGGACGACACAATCATTGCATTGTCTACGTTACCTATTGCTTCCTCTTCACTCGGGCAAATTACAGAATCAGTGGATGCACTCGAGGAGGAGGCTGATATGTTGGACTATGAATCTACACCGGTTCATGAAGGTATGGACATCAATATGGTGTATTACTTACCTACTGAGTTTCATGCTGTAGATGAGGAAGGGGAAGTGGCTCAGCTGGATTTTGGCCCTAAAAACGCAATATTCGAGAAGCCAAAAGAACCAGTAACACATCTGAAACCATTATATCTCAGAGGTCATATCAATGGGTCGCCGCTCACTCGGATGCTTGTTGATGGTGGTGCTGTGGTAAATCTTATGCCCTATTCGGTCTTCAAGAAATTGGGTTTGCATGATGAATAATTGATCAAGACCAATATGGTGCTTAACGGATTTGAAGGCAAAGAGAAAATTGAAGCCAAAGGTGTAATGTATGTGGAGCTTACAATCGGAAGCAAAACTTTGGCTACTGCATTCTTTGTCGCTGAGGTGCAAGGTAACTACAACGTCATACTAGGTCGTGATTGGGTTCATGCAAACCAATGCGTGCCATCCACTATGCACCAGTTTTTGATTTAGTGGGTTGATGATGAAGTGGAAGTCATTCATGCGGGTAACTCGACCTGTGTTGCATTGGCCGATGCATCGGTGGATTGGCAACATCCCAATGCTACTTGCTTGACGGGACGTGACTTGTTAGAGTTCGATTTTCTCAGCGCGACCAAGAATGGTTTCGTGCCCGTTTCTTTAAAGCCGAATGAATGCAATCGGCTCCAAGGTATGATATGTTTAAATGGATCCTAACTCAGAGTGGTTACAAAAGCGACTTGTAGAATATTGGTCCAATGAGAACGATATGTATGAGTCCATAGAAGAGTTAGATGATATGGATAAATTAGGACAAGGTTTTACATCGGCCAATCCATTAGAAAAGATAGATATAGGAGATGGTTCTATTTCTAGGCCGACGTTTGTAAACAAAAATTTAAGAGCCGATCATAAAGCTAAGTTGATCGAGCTTTTGAAAGAGTATGTTTGCTGTTTTGCATGGGAATATCATGAGATGCCAGGTTTAAGCCGAGAGCTAGTGGAGCATCGGTTACCTATAAAGGCCGGTTTTAGACCATACAAGCAATCAGCCAGAAAGTTTAATCCAAAAACGTATGACCGGATCAAGGAAGAGATCGGTCCTTTGCTTAAAGCTTATTTTATCAGACCTTGCAGGTATGCCGAGTGGATTTCTAACATTGTCCCAGTGGAGAAGAAAGGATCCGGCAAGTTGAGGGTGTGCATTGACTTCGGAGATTTGAATAGGGCTACACCCAAAGATGAGTATCCCATGCCAATAGCCGATATGCTTATTAATGATGCTTCTGGACATAAGGTTATTAGCTTTCTAGATGGTAATGCCGGATACAATCAAATTTTTATGGCCGAAGAGGACATGTCCAAGATAGCTTTTCGTTGCCCTGGTTTTCTTGGTTTATTCGAGTGGATAGTGATGACATTCGGATTAAAAAATATTGGCGCCACATATCAAAGGGCTATGAATTTGATTTTTCATGATTTACTCGATGTCATACTTGAAGTTTATATTGATGATATTGTTGTCAAATCGAATGCTTTTGAGTCTCACTTGGCCGATTTGCGTTTAGCTTTTGAAATAATGAAAAAGTATGGACTAAAGATGAATCCTTTGAAGTGTGCATTTGGCGTGTCAGCTGGTAAGTTTTTGGGTTTCATTATCCATGAAGATGGCATAGAAATTGATCCCAAAAAGATAGAGGCCATATAGAAAGTGGAGGCTCCAACATCCAAGAGAGATATGCAAAAGTTCCTTGGCAAGGTCAATTACTTGAGGAGGTTTATAGCTAATCTGTTAGGGAAGGTTGACGCGTTTACTCCTATCCTTCGGTTAAAGAATGATGTTGATTTCACTTGGGGGGCAAAACAACAAGTAGCATTTGATATGATCAAGAATTATTTGTGCACTCCTCTAGTGATGAAAGCACCCAAGCATAGGGAACCTTTCAGGCTTTACATTGCAGCAGAGGAAGGAGTTATTGGTGCTGTTTTGACTCAAGAAACCGAGGGAAAAGAGCATGCTATTACATATTTGAGCAGATGCTTACTGGACGCCGAGACAAGGTATACATTTATTGAGAAACTATGTCTATGCTTATATTATGCTTGCACAAAATTGAGACATTATTTAGTGCCGAGTGCTTGTATAGTAGCTTGTCAAACCGATGTCATCAAATACATGCTGCATAGGCCAATTCTTAGTGGTAGAATTGGCAAGTGGGCTTATGCTTTGATTGAATATGATTTGGCTTATGAATCTCTAAAATCTATGAAAGGCCAAATCTTTGCTAATTTTCTCGTCGAACATCGGATTGATGACAGGCATGACATAGATATAAACCTTGTCTCATTAGTACCATGGAGATTATATTTTGATGGTTCAGTTTGTAGCAATGGCCAAGGTGTTGGTATTGTTTACATATCTCCTCATGGTGCTGTTTTTGAAGCCTCATGCCGCTTAGAATATTTTCGTACAAACAATCAAGCCGAATATGAAGCATTGTTATTCAGCCTAGAGATGTTACTTGCTATAGGTGTTACACATATTGAGGCTTATGGTGATTCATTATTAGTAGTGCAACAAATATCCAAAGTCGTTCAATGCTTTGACGAATCACTTAATGTTTATCTTGATAAATGTCTAGATATAATTTCTACTTTGGATTATTTTAGCATTGATCATATATCTAGACATGACAATTGGAAAGCAAATGAGTTGGCACAGAAAGCATCAAGCTATCATGTTGATCGTGGCATGTTTATTATTTCTGAAAAGCCGATGTCTAGTCTTGCCAACATAGGGGAGGCCGAACCGGAGCCCGCCGTTTCGGCCACTAATGAAATATTCAATGCAGGAGTAAATCAAGACTGGAGGAAACCCATTGTTGATTATTTGTGTGATCCTAGTAGAAGGGTGGACAGGCCTGTTCGGAGTATGGCTTTTAAATACACAATGAGAGATGATGGTCTCTATCGCCGAACGGTTGATGATATTCTTCTAAGTGCTTGGACGAAGACCAAGCGAGAGTTGCTATGGGGGAGGTCCATGAAGGTATTTGTGGCACTCATCAGCCGGCTCCCAAGATGAAATGGTTGCTACGACGTGCTAGATTTTATTGGCCGACTATGATTAATGATTGCTTCAGATATTACAAAGGGTGTGAAGCTTGTCAAAAATTTGGTGATATTCAGTTGGCTCCTACTGCTATGTTACATCCCATTATCAAGCCGTGGCCTTTCAGAGGATGGGGTTTAGACTTTATTGGACAAATTCATCCGTCTTCCTCAAAGGGGCATCGGTTCGTATTGGTGGCAACCGATTATTTCACTAAATGGTCTGAAGCAGTACCTCTCAAGAACATGACGCATGCGGAGGTAATTAAATTCATAACCGAGCACATTATTCATAGATTCGGCATTCCTCAAACGTTGACTACAGATCAAGGCTCATCTTTTATGTCACACCAAGTCACAGAATTTGCCGAATCTTACAACATAAAGTTGCTCAATTCCTCTCCATATTATGCCCAAGCCAATGGACAAGCTGAGTCTAGCAATAAAATTTTAATCAAACTCATCAAGAAGAAGATTGAGGATAATCCAAGTAGATGGCATGAGTTGTTGTCTGAGGCTTTGTGGGCACATAGGATCTCAAGGCATGGTGCTCCGAAGGTGACTCCATATGAGCTAGTATATGGTCAAGAGGCTGTTTTACCGGTGGAAATAAATTTGAATGCTTTGAGAATTGTCAAGCAAAATGATTTATCGGGAGTAGACTTTTATAACTTAATGGTGGACAACATTGACGAAGTTGCCGATAAATGTTTGGCTGCTTTGAGGGCCATAGAGAGAGACAAGTTGAGGGTAGCAAGAGCTTACAATAAGAAAGTTAAGTTGAAGAATTTTCAAGTTGGTGATCTAGTTTGGAAAGTGATTCTGCCGATTGGTTCAAGAGATAAAAAATTTGGGAATGGTCTCCAAGTTGGGAAGGTCCTTTTAGGATTACAAGAATAGTTCCCGGAAACTCATATTTGGTGGAATCTGTACAAGGGGCATTGTTACCTCGAGCTCTCAATGGCAAGTACTTGAAGAAATACCACCCGAGTGTGTGGCAAGAAGCCTAAATAGGCAATGGCCGATACATAATTATCGCCCTAAGAAAAATAAATGGCCGATGGAGTGTTGACATCGTCCTTAGAACAAACACCGTGCATATTATTTTTCGGCGTGCAAGCTTTGCCGAAAAACAGGGGGGCATGTGTTGACACCTGATTTTGGCATGACATAAAAAGAAAATGAGATGGCTTCGAGTGAGAGGGTTTTCAGCATGGAAAGTTTCACATCGCCGAGAGGAACAACTTTGATGTTTAAGTCATAGCCATCCGACCTCATCTCTAAGGCCGAAGTTGTTCTCAAAGTACTGGATTTTGTATTCAGAACACTGTTCGGCTGATTAAGCCCCCAAGACGTCCTCGCATGGAAGAATTATCTACATGAATTGTCTTTGTCTCGTCGAAAAGATCGATTTTGATATAAAGATCGTCGCAATCCGAGGTCGTATGCAAATGTTAGAGCCCGCACAATGAGACCCTCCAGCGAGCAAAATATGACGCCCGGAACCAGACACATATGTGGGTGTGTCTGATGAGATGCGTGAATAATTTGCTGTTTTGCACGAGCAATTTGACCCTCGGGATGACCTCTAATGAAAAAACTTTCAACATGAAAGATGTTCGTCTCGTCGAAACAGTCAAGATTACTTTTGGACTCGTTTCCATCCAAGGTTGTTTGCCATCACAAAAAGGACGAGCAAGGTACAGTCAGTTTAAACCGAACAGTTTTGGAAAGTTCGGATAAAACTAGTCCAAATTTGACTAGGGTTTTGGACGTGAATTGATGCAATTTTCTTGTAAGGAAAGCCTAGATGAATTCTTTTCTTGTACGGGAAGTCCAGCTGCCTCTTATATATATTGGGGGTGACGGCCGATTGAATAACACCCAATCGAACAAACACATCTACTACATTTTCGTGTTCATCTACTTTTTATCTCTCCCTTGTATCTTTCTTCTCGTTCTTCGCTAGTTCTTCATGCTGGAGGGCTGCGGATCCACGAGGCTCTAGGGGCGAGCGAATCAATCTGGAGCAGCCCATAGCCACCGCGAGCCCTGACGGGGTCCCTCCCGGGCAAGTGGGGCTTCGGGTCTACAAAAGCGCCCCCTGACTGTCTTGCGTATCGCGCTGTCGGTCGGGTCTCCTTCGATGTGAGCTGCGGTGCATCACCCCCGGCGTCGAGGGTACATGTGACGTGTTCGTGTGTCAACACCTGCGTGGCAACATACAACCCTTCGTGGAGGCTCCACCATCGCGCCACCTCAGCTGCCTGCCTGCCTACATGGCACCGCATGCACCACTGGCCAGGGCGTGTGTCGAAGCGAGGAGGAGAGGTGACGGATGGGACGGGCCTCGCTCCCGTCCCCGATAAAGTGAAGGGACACCTAAGCCTCACATTAAATGCGCTTTTGTCCTGTAATACCAGCGATAAGCTCATAGCGCTGTAGCACTTTCCACCTCGTGTGTGCCACTATAAAAGGAGGCCCATGGCGCACTGGAGAAGGATTTGGCTCTTTCGAACCTAGCAGCACCCAGAGATAGTTCAAGAGCTCAAGAACACTAAATACATCCACCAAAGCAGGATCGTAGGGTTTTACGCATCTTTGCAGCCCGAACCTGGGCAAATCCCCTTTGTGTTGTCTACTAGTCCTGCTCTTCTCACAATCCCCGCGCCCCGCAACCGTAGTAGGGATTCCAGTGATCCCATAGGTGTCGTTTCCCACCGACATCTTTGGGGCGCCAGGTAGGGGGCGCAATTGTGAGAATCTAGCCTAGCAGTCGACCTAGCTGTTCTTCATCACCATGGCTCGTAAGAAGAAGGCGACCATGGTGATCAGATCGTTCGGGACCAGGTTGCCAGCATCGGTGCGGACCAGTCGCGGAGAGAACCCGTGGTGCAGCCTGCGAACATCCACACCACCCTGGCGGTTCAGGCCTGGCGAGTGGCGTCGTTCGTGCGCCAGGCGACGAGCCACCAGTCGCGGGCTCCAGAGACGGTGTTGGGCCCCCTGCAGTCAGCGTGGGGCCCTCCAGGGGCGCTCCCTTCTCACCAGACGGCGGCACGGCGACCTCCAAGACGCTAACGCCGGTGCCCATGACGCGCTCTTCCCAGGTTGTGCATGATGAGCAGCGTCACCCCGCCGGTGACCCTATGCGCCGCCCTAGGAAGAGTCCCGTGCGCCAATCACATGATGAGGAGGGCCAGCATGCGCACCGAGGTGCTGACAGAGGTAGCGAACGGCTGCGGGGCCGTGATGTAGCTCCTTCTAACGTTGTTAGAAGTCGAGGCGCATCGCGGTCCACCCATCTCTCACCGTCACCCACGCCAGCGGAAGCCCTAGCGCACGCAGCTCCTCCTCGATTTTCCTCCCATCACAGAGAAGCTCGACAAATGGAGGGCCACCGTCCGGAGCCTCGCGGCATCGCCAACAACGATGAGTTGCGGCCAACGGGACCCGTAGGCCGTCGCTCCACCGGGCCACAGCATGCCAGCGGAGACCGTGCTGGAGGCGATGCAGCCACGGTGCGCTCCCCTCCTCCATCCTGGCCACCCCGGGCGTCGGTTCGTCGCGACAACGCTCGAGACGATATCTCCATCGCGTCATCCGACCCGCGAACCAACAACGATCAGCGTCAAGTCCTTCGGGAGCGGGTTCATGAGGACGCTCGAACTACCATCGAGCGTCGACGTGATGCGCGCCACCAGTCGGGCAGGAGGGCGGGGCCTGCTATGGACCACCCAGCACCGGGAGGCTATGGTGGCCTACCTTACGAGGTGGGTTGTCCGGCTTTCACCCGTGAGCTGCGGCAGTTCCAGTGGCCTCCCACCGTACGTTCAAGCCTGACATTGGCGAGAAGTACAACGGCAAGACTCACCCGTCGGAGTTCCTCAACATCTACACCATCGCAATGCAAGCTGCTGGGGCCCGCGACGATAAGGTGCTTGCCAATTACTTCCCGTTGGCACTCAAGCCTAATGTTATGTCATGGTTGATGCACTTGCCAGTGGATTCCATCTTTTCTTGGGTGGATCTGTGCCAAGAGTTTGTTGGCTCCTTTACCGGAGGTCACCAGGCTCATGGCCAGGCGAGTGATTTACACATCATCCCCCAGAAGGAAGGGGAGAACTTGCGCAAGTACATCCAAAGGTTCGGCCGAGTGTAGTACAACATCCCCGACGTTCATCCTGCCGTCGTGATCAGTGCATTCCATCAGAATGTGCGCAATCGTAAGATGCATGAAGAGTTGGCGATGAACAAGGTCAGAGATGTGGCCGAACTTTATGTTCTGGCCGATCGGTGCGCTTGCGCTGAAGAGGGAAGGAAGTACCCCGGCGAAAACACCGGTGCGGAAACCGACTCCATGGATGATACCGCCACCCCGGCGAAGAAGGGCCGGCGCCATAACAGGAAGCATAGGAGCAAGACCGTGCTTGCCGTCGAGGGATCCGACGATACCGGCGCCACCAAGAAACCCAAGGCAAGTGACCCCGGCAAGGAGGTTGCCAGGTGTGCCGCTTGCCGGGCCTTGGCGGCTGCCAATAAGCCAGGGGGCTCCGACAGTATTGCAAGATCCACCGCACCAAGGGTCATGATCTCCAAAACTGCCGGCAGGTAGAGCTGCACGCCGAAAAGCAGAAAGCTGAGTATGAGCGGCAGAACAAGGAGAAAGGCCCAGATGGTGCCGAGGGATCCGGCAAGAAACGTGGCGGCCAAGGAGGCCACCGCGGCAATGATAATCAGCAGGAGAGGCCCGCCCGAAGCTGCAACAAGAAGCAAGAAGACGATGACCATGACGAGGACGATGAGTCCGGCGACCACGAGTTTCAGAAAGCCATAGAGGCCATGTGCGTCGATGGTGGCGCCTCGCTGCATACGTCCCACCGCCAACTCAAGCAGTGGCTGCGTGAGATCACGGCGGTGGAGCCGTCGTTCGATGCACGGAAGCCACTGAAATGGTCTAGCACGACCATCATCTTCGACACCGAGGACCACCCTGACCGCACTACTGCGGTCGGGTGCTTGCCGTTGTTTGTTTCACTAACAATCCGCAACCTCAAGGTGACAAAGATGTTGGTTGTCGGCGGGGCCGGCCTGAACTTGATCTCGCCTATTGTGGTCAAAAGGCTGGAGATCCCTGATGGAGACCTCGAAGAGACAGGCACGTTCCAAGGGGTTAACCCGAGGAGGAGCTAGCCAAAGGGAAAGGTCATGATGCCCGTGACATTCGGAGGCGAGCTGAATCACAGGACGGAAAGGATTGTTTTCGATGTAGCCAAGATCCCCTTGCCTTACAACGGGATCCTCGGCCACCCGGCACTAGCCAAGTTCATGGCGGCTTCACACTACGCCTACAACATGCTGAAGATGCCAGGGCCGATGAACATCACCACCGTCCCCTCCGACAAGAAGGATGCACTGATCTGCGCTGACCAACTCTTCCAGGAAGCAGTTGCAACAGCTGCCGCTAAGGCACCTGCTCCTATCGACAGAGCCCCGGGGGGAAGAAGACCAGCGAGACCCCTCGCACCCACTCTGGCAAGCGCACCTCTTCGGGGTGTTGCGCTTCCATTGAGAACGTGCCAGAGAGCTCCGCCGGCAACAACAAGAAGTCCAGAGCCACACCACCAGAGACCAAGAAGGTTCCCATCAAGGAGGACGGCATGGGGGGAGATTTTACCATAAGCTCCACCCTTGACGGCAAATAGAAAAGCAAGCTCATCACCTTCCTGCGGGCGAATGTCGATGTGTTTGCATGGCAAGCCTCTGACATCCCCGGCATTCCCAGGGAGGTGATTGAGCACCACCTTGCTGTATGCCCTCATGCGCGCCCCGTTAAGCAGAAGGTCAGGAAGCAAGCTCTGGAGAGGCAGGAGTTCATCACGGAGGAAATCAGAAAGCTAGAGGCAGCAGGCTTGGTGAGAGGGGTACTCCATCCGACGTGGTTGGCGAATTCGGTAGTAGTGCGCAAGGCAAATGGGAAGTGGAGGCTGTGTATTGATTACATAGACATTAATAAGGCTTGTCCAAAGGATCCCTTCCCGTTACCGCGCATTGACTAGATTGTTGACTCCACGGCCGGGTGTGACCTTTTATCAATCCTCGACGCCTACTCGGGATACCACCAGATCTTCATGACGAAAGAGGATGAGGAGAAGACAACATTCATCACCCCATGTGGTACGTATTGTTTTTTACGGATGCCTTTCGGGTTGAAGAGTGCTGGCTCAACCTTTGCAAGAGCAGTCCAAATTGGTTTCGAGCCCCACCTACATAGAAATATGGAAGCTTATATCGATGACATAGTGGTCAAAACCAAGGACAAAGCGACCCTTGTGCAAGATCTGGAGGAAACATTTGCAAACCTGCGCAAGATCAACTTCAAATTGAACCCTGAGAAGCGTGTCTTTGGCATCCCGTCTGGCAAGCTTCTCGGGTTCTTTGTGTCCCAGCGCGGGATTGAAGCAACCCCAGATAAGATCAAGGTCATCGAGCAGATTGAGGCACCCAAACGGATCAAGTACGTGTGTCCGCTCACTGGCTGCGTTGCCGCCATGAGCCGGTTCATCTCCAAGTCCGCGGAGTGTGCCCTTCCTTTTTTCAAGATCTTGAAGAAGGCAGGGCCAGTGGAGTGGACCCCAGAGGCTGAGGCAGCATTGCAAGATTTGAAGAAATACCTCTCTTCTACCCCAGTGCTGGTTGCGCCCAAACCACAAGAGCCGTTGCTGCTTTATCTAGCGGCAACAAATCAGGTGGTTAGCGCCGCACTAGTGGCGCAGAGAGAGGTCGACAAGGAGGCAGCAGTAGCGGTAGAGTTAACAGTTGGCAGGCCAGAACCCTCCCCGGCAAGACTGAGTCCTCGACAAGGCTCGGTCCCGGCAAGGCTGGCGCCAGTACGATAGGATCCGCACGGCCAGGTGAAGAGGCGCAGAAGAAGAAAATGGTACAACACCCAGTTTACTTCGTTAGCTCCCTCTTGCAGGGGGCTAGGTCGAGGTACTCAGGTGTGCAAAAGCTGCTCTTCGTCCTCCTTATGGCTTCGAGGAAGCTGCACCATTACTTCCAAGCGCACGAGATCACGGTGGTCACCCGCCTCCCATTGCAACGGATACTGCATAACCCAGATGCAACGGGGAGGATCATGGAATGCACCCTAGAGCTATCGAGTTTCGATCTGAAGTTCGAAAGTACCTCTACGATTTAGAGCAGAGTCTTGGCGGAGTTTTTGCAGAATGGACCTCGACGCCTGATGAAGAGGTACAGGAGACCGCTCTCCCCGGCAAGGAAACGAGCCGCGACTGGATCATGTACTTTGATGGTGCGTTCTCGCTGCAAGGCGCCGGTGCTGGTGTGCTGCTTGTCGCACCCACCGGAGAGCACACCTCATGTTTGTCATCCAGATGCACTTCCCACGGGAGATGTCAACCAACAACACCGCCGAGTACGAGGGTTTGCTTGCCAGTCTCAGGATCGCGGCAGATCTCTAAGTTAAAAAGCTCATCGTCAGGGGTGACTCACAGCTAATCGTCAGGCAGATCAACAAAGATTATCAAAGCCCATTGATGGAAACTTACATAGATGAGGTGAGGAAACTGGAGGAGCGCTTTGACGGTATACAAGCGGAGCATGTCCCTCGGGCGGAGAACGACATCGCCGACTACCTGTCAAAGCGTGCTGCCCTCAAGCTACCTTTGGAACCAGGTACTTTTGTGCTTCAGTTGACTCAACCATCCGTTCAGCCGTCGGCCGGGCAGAACAAGCGGAGGAAGCTAGGCTCCAGCAAGTACTTCCCCACTGAGCTCCCCGGAGCCGTCAGCGAAGATGTTGCCATAGATGCCGATCCTGCCGCGGGACAACCGACTCCGGCAGGACCTCGGGTCATGGCCGTGGAGGCGGCCGCTCCCGTGGCAGAAGAGATGCCTTTCGTCCTTGTCGTCGAGCCATAGGCTCCGGCATGGGCGCAACACACCGTCCGATTCCTCCAAAAAGGAGAGCTTCCTGAGGAGCAGGAAGAGGCAGAAAGAGTAGCCCGCCGGTCTGCTCTGTACCAATTTGTTGATAACGTAAAGTACAGAAGAAGATCGAATGGGGTGAAATTGAAGTGCATCTCCCGGGAGGAAGGACTAAAGCTGTTGGCAGAGATACATGGAGGCATATGTGGCTCCCACATAGGGTCGAGGGCCCTTTCCGGCAAGGTTTCCTCTGGCCCACCACCCTCCAGGATGCGACGACACTAGTAGCCAAGTGTGAAGCGTGCCAGTTCCATTCGAAGAAGCTTCATCAACCAGCTCAAGCCCTTCAAACTATCCCTCTCTCCTGGCCCTTCTCGGTTTGGGGGCTCGACATATTGGGCCCTTTCCCCCATGATGTCGGAGGCTTTTGTGTACTTGTACGTTGCAATCGACAAGTTCACAAAGTGGCCAGAGGTGGAAGCAGTGAGTAAGGTGACAACGCAGTTAGCCATCAGGTTCTTCAATGGACTAGTGTGCCGTTTTGAGGTGCCCAACAGGATCATCACTGACAACGGCACACAGTTCACAAGCCATGCCTTCACACAATACATTGAGGATCTCGGCAGTAGGGTCTGTTTTGCTTCTGTGGCACATCCACAGAGCAACGGCCAAGAGGAGAGAGCAAATGCTGAAGTCTTGCGTGGCTTAAGAACGAAGACTTTTGAAAGGCTGCGCAAGAGTGGAAGGCGCTGAATTGATGAGTTGCTGGCGGTTCTTTGGTCAATCAGAACGACGCCAAATCGAGCCACCGGCCAGACACCCTTTGCCCTGGTTTACGGGGCAGAAGCAGTTCTCCCCACAGAACTCATATACAGGTCACCTCTAGTGCTCGCTTATGATGAGCTTGAGCAAGAGCGATTGCGGAAAGATGACGTGACGCTCCTTGAGGAAGATCATCTCCAGGCGGCTGTGAGAGCAGCACGCTACCAGCAAGCCTTGCACCACTATCATAGCCGCAAGGTTCATGCCCGGAGCTTTGAGGAAGGCGACCTTGTTCTTCGGCACGTTCAGTCGGCCAAGAATTCCAACAAGTTGACGCCAAAGTGGGAAGGCCCTTATCGGGTAACACGAGTCACCAGGCCCGGTGCAGTCCGGCTGGAGACCGAAGATGCCATTCCAGTGAGCAACTCCTGGAACATCGAGCATCTCCGCAAGTTTTATCCATAAGACGCGGCTGCCGGGCCTCCCGGCAAGCCACCCTTTTGTACAAGCCTTGCTGTCAAGGCATGTAACCCTTTGTACAAAGCCAGGCGCGACCCTGAGCAAAAATAAATGAAGCACTGGCGACCTAAGTTATAGCATGCATGCTAGGTTGAGTCTCTTCCTTGGTTAGGGTTGATAGTACTTAGCGGCGGCTAACCCCTAGCTTAGAGGTCGAGTGCGCGTCTCTCTATTCTTCACTGTCTTCTTTGGTTCGCAGGGCACATGAATATCCTTGCCGAGCTGTTTTGGAAGAATAGGGACGGACCGGCGGCCGAGCCCCGGCAAGCCAAAGTTACCGGGGGCTGCAAGGACAAGGATTCATCCACGGCAAGGCGAGTTGCCGGGGGCTGCAGATCCGGATAAGTTCTCTATCCCCTATCATACATTTCGTTATGGACTGGGATACGTGAAACCCCGTCCTATCCCTGAGCTACCATGCTCCCCTTTTTCGGCACCCAAGGATTATCCCCTGGGTCTGAATCTGGTCGTAGCCGCGGCAGCAAATAAGAGGAACGAGGTGCCTAAGCCCACCTCATCCCTGCCTCCGCCAAGGGCGTGAGAAAGGTCGAGCGAAGTGGGGAGATGGCAAGGCCTGTTGCCGGGCGAAAAACGTTTATCTTAAAAAATAACAAGGATTCACTCCTTGTCGTGGGTTTCACCCGCAAACGAAAATCCCGGCAAACATCCCTTTTTAATTAAATAACATCCCGTACAGGTACAGTTCATACGAAATGAAAAACATGAACAATGGGATTACAAGTTCTAAAGTTAACAAAGGCCCGTACGCTTACAAGAGTAAATAGAGATAAGGTGCCCTTAATACCTTTCTTGTCCCTCTCTTCAGGAAATGAAGCGAGAAAACAGAAGGGCAAAAGGGGCGCCTAGGCAAGCTAAGGGTGGCAGAAGACACCAAGAGAACACGCCGGTGGTCGCCTAGGAGAGGGTTGGCAGAGGCGGCACCGGGAAAAGAGCTGGAAGATGAGGCAACGGTCCGTCAATGAAGGCATCGGCGCCTGCGTACTCCGACTTGACGGCCCGCCACCCACCTTCTTCGCCTTCTCGGGCTTCCCTATGCCAGCCGCCCAAGGAGGCGGCCCTGAGAAGTCCAAGGAGCTGGCCCCTCCGCTGGCGGGTCCCGTCGGAGGAACGACCAGGTGCAGATGCTGCTGCTGCCGCATCCGCCCAGGCACGGGGCGTCCGACGCCTAGTCGGACTCGTCCCCGTCATTTGCCCCGCTGCCCTCCTCGTCACTCCCGCTCGAGGAAGTGTTCCCGTCGTTGGAGGAGCTCTCCACGCAGCACTTCAGGCAAGTTCCAAGATCTCCAAAGACCTTGACGGAGAGCAGGCCGTTCTCTATTAATTTGAAGAAGAGAACGAGCCCCACAATTGTGGACGCGGGCGAAGGTCTTCCACCCTCGGCAGAGATACATGATGTGAGGGGCGGGGAACTCGACGTCGGCCCATGTACCGCTGTTCCCGCAACCCCTCATATGCAGCCGCAACGCCTGTGGCAGATCCAGCTCCATCTCCCGCGCAAATGGAGTCGAGAGGCGAAGGCGACGAGGCGGTGGCTGGCGTAGCCTGACGAAGAATTCGCAGGGGTTGTCCCCAGCATGGCCCTCCATCGGAGGAGGGGCTACTGATGGAGGCGAGGCTGATCTTCCGCCCCGTCCTCCTCTCCCTCGAGCACCACGACGGCCTCGACCTCGCCCCCTCCCCCTTCCTCTAGCGGTCGGCTCCGCCACTATGAGCTCTTGGGGAGGAGCGATGCGCTGAATGGATGAAACCCTCGCCGCCACCGACGAAGCATGTCCTCATGCCCCCTAGCCATGGCAGAAGAAAGGAGGAAGTAGGAATGGGGAGAGGCAGATGGCGAAGGGTTGAGAGACACCGTTCCTCCCACTCCCCTCTTTATAAAGAGGCGGGGGCGAGGCTCAGCCGCCCCCTCTCGGCCAATCTGACCCGTTGAAGTGACAGCAAGCGGGGCCGTCGACCGGCCTCCCTGCTCCATTGAAGGCGTGTGGGAATCGACCCATGCACGCGCACGACTTCCCACGTCCCGTGCACCTGTCATTTGCTCTGCATTATGCATGCAGTGAACGTGGCGCAAGGGGGCGGGCGCAGTGGGACGCGTGGAGCGACGGTTCCCATGTGAGGGCAGTAAATGGGAGGTGGCCCTACGGTCTCAAAAAGACATGCAAGCCGCCTCTTTACTGTCCACCACAAGGTGACGCCAGCATGCTTCCGTCATGCGCGTGCGCACGATCCCCATGTCGCGCGTTCAACGTGGATCATGGAGAAGCGCAGCGGACGGAACAGTGGCCGCGGTAAAATCCGCACCAACTGCCCACGCACCGTTCTGGGCCTGGCCCAACAACATGTTGCGCTTATGTATGGCCCTGGCCCGGGGGCTCCTGTCGGTGTACAAAAGTAGGGGCTCTCCTTTTGACCCATTTTACTTGTGCACGGGCAGTCAGAGCCACCCGCCAAGGCGACGCATAACAGGGCAGGAAAGGGAAGCTGGAGAGAAGCCGAAGGCACAAGACAAACAAAGCAACAACAAGGACCAAGGCCACAAGGATCGGATGGACGAAGCAGGCTCCCCCGGCAAGAACCCTTGCTGGGGCAGCCTCAGCGGCCCCGGCAAGACCCTTGCCGGGGCAGCTCGCCCACACCAGCTGAGTGAGCCACCCTTGAGCCCCCCAATGCTAGACAAACGCATTCGGACAAGGCTCGGGAGGCACGTCCGTGGTGGCATGCAGATCTTTGTGAAGACAAAGAACAGTCAGGATCAAATGAGGATAAGAAGGCAACAATCCTCGCCAAGATCCTCACTGAAGAAAGCCACAAGACCACCGGCAAGATCCTTGCCGGGGACGCCAGCGTGCCACGGTAAGACCCTTTCCGGGCCGCACGGCAAGACCCTTGCCGGGTCACCCAGCAAGGCCCTTGCCACGCGCGCCAGCAGGGCCACTGCCAGGCCCGTGCCAGCCAATTCTCCGCCGCCGTTCCCATGCAGCTGCCGACCCAACCAGCTGGGCAGGCACCTGCGTGGCAACATACAGCCCTTCGTGGAGGCTCCACCACCATGCCACCTCAGATGCCTACCTGCCTACATGGCACCGCATGCACCACTGGCCAGGGCGCGTGTCGAAGCAAGGAGGAGTGGCGACGGACAGGACGGGCCTCGCTCCCGTCCAAGATAAAGTGAAAGGACACCTAAGCCTCACATTAAATGCGCTTTTGTCCTGTAATACCAGCGACAATCTCATAGCGCTGTAGCACTTTCCACCTCTTGTGTGCCACTGTGGTAGCCCCTTTCACCTATAATAGGAGGCCCATGGCGCACTGGAGAAGGATTCGGCTCTTTTGAACCTAGCAGCACCCAGAGCTAGTTCAAGAGCTCAAAACACTAAATACAGCCACGAAAGGAGGATCGTAGGGTTTTACGCATCTTTGCGGCCCGAACCTGGGTAAATCCCCTCTGTGTTGTCTACTAGTCCCGCTCTTCTCACAATCCCCGCGCCCCGCAACCGTAGTAGGGATTCGAGTGATCCCATAGGTGTCGTTTCCCACCGACACGAGATGAGCGAATTGGTCCCATCGAGTTTGCCTGACCAATTCTCTGGTTAGCTTATTACCAAAATCTGTTTCACCGAGTTTGTGTAATTGGTCTCACCGAGATTACGTTATGCCCTAACCCTAACCACATCGGTCCCACCGAGTTGACATGTCGGTCCCACCGAAAATCCTAATGATCACATTATTTGCTAAATCGGTCCGACCGAGTTTCATGATTCGGTCCCACCGAGATTGGTAAGTTGTGTGTAATGGTTAGATTTTGTGTGGAGGCTATATATACCACTCCACCAACTCTTCATTCGTGAAGAGAGCCATGAGAACATGCCTACACTTCCAACATACATTTTCTGAGAGAGAACCACCTACACTTGTGTTGAGGTCAAGTTATTCCATTCCTACCATATGAATCTTGATCTCTAGCCTTCCCCAAGTTGCTTTCTACTCAAATCTTCTTTCCACCAAATCCAAATCCTGTGTGAGAGAGTTGAGTGTTGGGGAGACTATCATTTGAAACACAAGAGCAAGGATTTCATCAACAACACACCATTTGTTACTCCTTGGAGAGTGGTGTCTCCTAGATTGGCTAGGTGTCACTTGGGAGCCTCTGACAAGATTGTGGAGTTGAACCAAGGAGTTTGTAAGGGCAAGGAGATCGCCTACTTCATGAATATCTACCCTAGTAAGGCAAGTCCTTCGTGGGCGACAGCCATGGTGGGATAGACAAGGTTGCTTCTTAATGGACCCTTCATGGATGGAGACCTCCGTGGACTCGCGCAGCCGTTACCCTTCGTGGGTTGAAGTCTCCATCAACGTGGATGTACGATAGCACCACCTATCAGAACCACGACAAAAACATCCGTGTATCCAATTGCGTTTGCACACTCCAATCCCATCACGTTACATTCTTGCAAGTTGCATGCTTCACTTTCCGCTGCTCACATACTCTTTGCATGCTTGCTTGTTATGTATTGTGAATGTTAAACTTGTGCCAAAACTCCACTTAAACTTAAAGAGATTAAAAACTGCAACTTTACTCACTTAGTGTCTAATCGCCCCCCTCTAGACACATGTTCTCGATCCTTTCAATTGGTATCAGAGCTTGGTCTCCATTGCTTTGGTTTAAACACCATTGGAGGAAGATGGATGAGTCTACTTTGGGGAGTCTTAGACATAGAGTGCCCATACTAGATGGAGAGTACTTTTATGAGTGAAAAAATGAGATGCTTGTGATTTTCAATGAATATCATTTGAACAAGTACATTGCTAGCCCTTGTGCACCTCATGTTGATCCTATGCACCCTACCCTTGATGAGTCAATTGACATGATTCGCAATCTTAGAACGGTTGATCTTATGACTAGAGGTTTGCCTAGAATTTTGATAGCTTGCTTGCCTACTCTTAAGTGTGCCTACACCATATGGAAATTTCTTGAGGAATGTTTTCCATACTATTCCTTGAAAAATCTAGATGAAATTCTCCATAAGTCTATTGCCTTAAGTAAGATGAATTCCAATGATCCTATGTTTGGTGATTGTCTATTTGAGCTTACAAACCTTATGCGTGCCAAAGGAGATGTTGGAATTATTAGTGATATTATTTCCGAAGCTATTAAAATTCATGAAGAAGATCATTGTCAAACTCATTCTAACGATCACCCTCTCTAGGAATTGATCCACCACATGACGATGTTGAACATGGATACTATGATGAGGATGATGATAGTGACTTTGATCTTGATGATGCAATGAGACACTTTGGTCTTATGGCAAATCTTTGGGCATATATGGCAGGAGGAAAGGAATGGGTTCTTGATAGTGGATGTACCGATCACATGACCGGAGATAAAGATAAGTTTCGTGAGCTTGCTGAAAATGACGGCCCTCGAAAGTATGTCACTTTTGGTGATAACTCAAAGGGTAAGGTGGTTGGCCTCGGTAAGGTGGCCATCTCACAAGATAGCTCCATTCAAAATGTCATGCTCGTTGAATCTCTTGGCTATAATTTACTTTCAGTATCTAGACTTGCTGATTTTGGTTTCAATGTCCTATTCACTGAAGTAGATTGCTAAGTGTTTCATAGAGATAATCATAAAATGGTCTTTACCGGTATACGTAGAGGTGATATTTACATTTCTGATTTCACTAAAAAGGCTCAACCTAGAACTTGCTTCATTGCTAAATCCTCTAAAGGCTGGTTGTGGCATAGACGACTAGGTCATGTGGGCATGCGAAATCTTGACAAGCTTATTAAAGGAAATCATATCCTTGGCGTTAACGATGTCATATTTTAAGGATAGACTTTGCAGCGCTTGTCAAGCAGGTAAACAAGTTGGAGGAAGGCATCCCGTGAAGAACATCATGACCACAAGGAGGCCACTCGAGCTACTTCATATGGATCTTTTCGGTCCCAATGCCTACAAGTCTCGGTGGAAATTCTTTTGGTCTAGTTATAGTTGATGATCTTTCAAGATTTACGTGGGTGTTCTTTCTCAATGATAAATCGCAGGTCCAAAAGATCTTCAAAAACTTCGCTAGGAAGGCCCAAAATCAATTTGAAGTGAAGATCAAGAAGGTTCGCAGCGACAACGGAACGGAGTTCAAGAACGCAAATGTGGACGCCTTTCTTGACTAAGAAGGGATTTCACATGAATTCTCGGCTACGTATACACCTCAAAAAAATGGAGTTGTTGAGAGGAAGAACCGGACGCTCATCGAAATGGCGGGAATGATGCTTGATGAGTACAAGATGCCGAAGCACTTTTGGGCGGAAGCTGTTGAGACAGCTTGTCACGCAACAAATCGCTTGTATCTTCACAAGCTACTCGGCAAGACGACATACGAGCTCCTCACCGGTAACAAACCCCAAGTTGGATACTTTCGAGTATTCGGCTCAAAGTGCTACATTCTTGATAAGCATCGTCGTTCTAAATTTGCTCCTAAGTCTCATGCAGTTTTCCTACTTGGTTCTGGCTCAAACTCTCACACTTACCGTGTCTACAACAATTTCACCCGAAAGGTTGAAGAGACGGTAGATGTGAAGTTTGATGAATCTAACGACTCGCAAGTAGAGCAATTGCCAATTGATGTAGGAGACAAAGACCCCTCGAAAGCAATCCAAGACTTGTCTATTGGCAAGATTCGTCCAACGGAGGTGAAGGAGAGTACCTCGTTCGTCCAATGGAAGCTTCCACCTCACGACAAGGTGAACCAAGAGTTGATATGGAAGCATCCACAAGTGGGACACACCAAGATGAAGAAAACGAGGAAGTACAGCAAGATGAACATCAACAACCTCCTTCTCCACCATGACAAGAGAACGACAACGTCAACAATGAAGATGGCCAAGAAGAAGAAAAAGATGAAGAAGATGTTCCACCTAGATCCAAGCAAAAGCTTTCACGAGTTCGAGCAAGAGTTGCTAAAGACCATCCCGTCGAGCAAATCTACAATGATATCCAAACCTGGAGAATCACTCGCTCTAAAACTCGTTTAGCCAACTTTTGTGAACACTATTAATTCATCTCTAGCATTGAACCTATGAAGGTTGAAGAAGCTTTGGAGGATCCGGATTGGATAAACGCCATGCATGAAGAGCTACACAACTTTGAGAGAAATCAAGTTTGGACATTGCTTGAGAAGCCCGACAACAACCACAACATCATCGGTACCAAATGGGTGTTTTGCAACAAGCAAGATGAAGATGGACAAGTAGTTCGCAACAAAGCACGTCTCGTCGCCCAAGGCTTCACCCAGGTCGAAGGTATGGACTATGGTGAGACATACGCCCCCGTTGCTAGACTTGAGTCCATTCGCATCTTACTTGCCTATGCTAATCACCATGATATCATCTTGTACCAAATGGACATTAAAAGTGCTTTTCTAAATGGTGAAATCGAGGAGGAATTTTATGTTAAGCAACCTCCCGGCTTTGTCAATCCTAAGAAACCTAATCATGTTTACAAACTTCACAAAGCTCTTTATGGTCTTAAACAAGCTCCTAGAGCATGGTATAAATGCTGTGACGCCCGAAAAATTAAGCTACAGTAATCCCAAGTTAATAGTGCCACGTCACCACTCTTGATGTTGCTAATCCTCGACTGATCCAAATCGCAATCCAAATTCAAATTCAAATTAAAGTCCAAAACTCAAAGTTTTCAAACATGAAAGCTAAAATGTTCAAACTGTCGCAAATAATCTCTGGTTATTTGTCTTGTTGAAACCAACCTCTTTGGACTCCCAGAGTGCCCCTGGAAATTTATTTAGGGTACAACAACCATTTAATTAACCTTTTCTTTTTCAAAAGGAAATATCTAAACTGTCCCAAGTGCCCAGAAACTTTTAGTGCAACACCAAAATATTGTACATAATTTATGTGACAAGTTTCAGGTATGTCAAAATTGAATTGGTGGACTAATTAAATATAAAACAACTACCATATAGAAAACAGAAAAGTTAAAAAAGAAAATACCCAAAGAAAAGGGGGAAGCCCCCTGTCCCAATGGGCCTCGGCCCACCCGGACCAGCCAGCCTAGCTCCCCCCTCGGTCGCCTTCCACCTTGCTACACGGGAAGCCAACCGAGCGGGCGCGTGCTCCCGCCGGACCCCGTTGCCGGCAACGACGCGTGAGGGGATAAGGGCGTCCCTTCGGCGCCTCGGTCTCCCCTCCCCCACCTACCGCCACACCCACTCGCCCACTTGCCTGCTCTCTCCCTCCTCTCGCTCGCTCCATTTTCCCCAAAAAACGGCCGAGCGCCATCGTCGCCATCTCCGCATCGATTCTCCGGCCACCAGCCGCCCTGCGCCGCCCGGAGGCGTCCAGGAGGACGGCTGTCATCGTCTGCGTCGGTTCCCCCCTTTGGTTCGAGCCCGGGAGCTCCCCTTCGCCGGATCGGGCTGCTCCCTCCGCCTCGGCCTCCGCCATCCCGCCACCCCAAGTCGTCGCATCGGGTCGTCCCCGGCCCTGTACGAGCTCACCATCGGCCCTCCCGCGGTGAGCAGCGCCGGTCCCCCGCCTTTTCCTCTAGTTCCCGTCGACGTAGTGACCGCCCCATGAGCTCCGTCCGCCATGGCCGCTAGAGTTCCACGTCCACGCGCGCTCGTGTACTGCTGCTGCTCCTGGCTGCACCTGGCATGCCCAGCCGTGCCTACGTACGCGTGCCAGTGCGCCCAACTGCTGCTCCTTGCCGTTGTGCTCGCGTCTGCTATTCTTGCTGCTGCTCCGCTAGTTGCAGCGCGCTGCCGCTGCTGACCGCGTCGGCCGCGTCCGTGCGCCCCATGCCGCACTTGGCCGCCCGCGCCTTTGCTCTGCTGCTGCTGAGATCCACTACTACCTATTGCTGTTGCCGCTGTGTATTTGTTGCTGCTGTCGCTCATGGCCATGGCCGTCAAGGCCCCTGTACATCTGTACGTGGCCGTGTGTGAGGCCGGCTTGGGCCATTGCCGCTGGAGCTACCCCCTGTTGAGACTAGATGATAATTAGTGTTTAGATTAGTGTACGTACAGATGACATGCGGGTCCCCTAGAGATTAAAATAAATAACCAAAATAATTTTAGCTACTGTCTATGACAGCCGGGTCCCGTTGACACTGTTCACATTGACCGGTCAACTCTGACTGGGTTGTTGACTGTGTCAACTCTGCTGACTGGACCACTCCTGGACCTCATTGGTCATACACTCAGACTAGTGTAGAGCTAGGTGACAAATGTATTTCTGTTTTTTTTATTTCGAATTAAAAGTAATTATAGAAATTGTTTAAATCTTTAAAAAATCATATAAAATAATCCGTAGCTCGGATGAAAAAGTGTTATATATGAAAGTTGCTCAGAACGACGAGATGAATTCGAATACGCCCTCCGTTCGTCTGCCACACATCCCTAGCATAGCGAACATGCAACATTTCCCCTCCGGTTCATTTGTTTGACAGACGTCCGGAACCGGGAAAACTTTCCCGAATGTTTCCCCCCCTTCGTCAGTATCGCCTAGCACCGCGTTCGAACACCTCTAGCCTTGTTTATTGTCTTGTTATGCTTATGTTTGCATGTATTTACTGTTTCTTCCCCTTCTTCTTCTCCGGTAGACCTCGAGACCGCTGCTGATGCCCCTGTGATCGACTACGTCGACGACGACCCTCCTTCTTGTCTGAGCAACCAGGCAAGCCCCCCCTTTGATCATCCCGATATCGCCCATTTTATACTCTCATGCTTGCATTAGATTTTGCTACTGTTATTGTTTGCTCCTATTCTGATGCATAGCCTGCTTTTGTACTTGCTTTTGTTACCTACCTGCTTATCCTAAACTGCTTAGTATAGGTTGGTTAGTGATCCATCAGTGACCCCCACCTTATCCTTGTTGCCCCTGCTTCATCATTGACTACTCGATCAGCGTGATCGACGACCAGAGCCCGACACCTCACATCACATCACGCCCCTTTAGTTGCTCGACTCTACAGAGCTACTATCGAGTGCCGGGGGTGATCCCTCATAACGCACTCCTGATGATAATTCTGTAGTGTAGCTATTCGGTCGTGGTCATCGAGGGTGATTTCCTCTTTCACCATTCCCGATACGGCTTTGTCGTTCAACACCTCAAGTGTGAACCTCGAGGGTGGTCCCTCTTACGTTCACCTAGATGATTACATTGAGTGGAATCCACCGGGGGTGATTCCTCGGGTTTTCCCCTTGATGTCTGGACACACGGTTACAATAACTTTACTTGAGACCTTGGTGAAAGTCAGGCGGGCCCGGAGAGCACCCGCAAGATAATGACGTGGCACGGCCGAGCGTTCTGAGCCCTTGTCGTAAGTCCACGAGACGGGGCGACGGGGTCACTTTCAATCGTGAGTCTCTGCTCGTCTCTGCAAGCTAATAATACACTATGGTTTGGGTATTTGTTCTGAGTTGGCCTCTGGCCTTTACGCACTAACCACCACGCGAGAATAGATACGGGCCTCGACATCGCAGTATCAGCCGAAGCTTTGTCAGACGTCCAGTTCAGCAGTGCGGCACGGTCGGATCGTGCTGGCCATCCGAGGCGGTGCTGGTATTCACCCTGCGCGCAACGACCCGGAGTGCTGCGGGCGATGGGCCCAAGACCCCGGAGTGCTTAGGATGTAGACCGGCGGGGACCTCTCTGCTGAGCCTAGGTCGGGCTGCGATGTGTTGATCTTCCGAGGGCGGGCATTGACCCCAGAAAGGTGTGTCCGGCCAGAGTGATCGAGCATGTTGGGTAACGTGGTGCACCCCTGCAGGGAAGTTATATATTCGAATACCGTGTCCACGGTAATGGACGTTCAGACTTATATCCTGATCTTATACAACTACAAATGGATACTTGAGATATGTGGCTCCGGGATTGCTTCCTCGTAGGGAGTCAAGGAAGGATCTCTGGGCATTAATGTTACAACATGTTTGTTAATTATAAACTGCTATTCTTTACTCTTCTACATGCTGCAAGATGCTCAAAGCTGCGTGAAGATGCTAGTCTTTGATAGGCTAGGCTTTCCCCCTTTATTATGGCATTCTGCAGTTCAGTCCACAGATACAACCCTTCCATTTGATACAAATGCATACCTAGTATAAATCTGATGCTTGCGAGTACTTTGGATGAGTACTCACGGTTGCTTTGCTACCTCTTTTCCCCCTTCTTTCTTCTTTCCGGTTGATGCAACCAGATGGTGGTTCCTTGGAGCCAGATGCCACCGCCGATGGATGCTACTACGTGAAGACCGCCGACGTCCAGGATTAGTTAGGAGGTCCCAGGCAGGAGGCCTTGCCTCTTAGATCGTGTTGCTTTTGTGCTAGCCTTCTTAAGGCAGTCTTGTTTAACTTATGTCTGTGCTCAGATATTGTTGCTTCCCTTGACGCTTGTGTATCGAGCTTATGTATTCGAGCCCTCGAGGCCCCTGGCTTGTAACATAAAGCTTGTATTATTTTATTTGTGTCTAGAGTTGTGTTGTGATATCTTCCCGTGAGTCCCTGATCTTGATCGTACACATTTGCGTGTATGATTAGGGTACGATTGAATCGGGGGCGTCACAAATGCTTGACCAAGTTCCTTATTGAAAAAGGCATTGAAATTGAAAAAATTGATTCTACTCTTTTTACTAAAAGGGTTAATGGAGAACTATTTGTGTGCCAAATCTATGTTGATGATATTATATTTGGTTCAACAAACCCTCACTTTAGTGAGAAGTTCGGAAAGCTAATGTCGGAGAAGTTTGAGATGTCTATGATGAGTGAACTCAAATTCTTTCTTGGTATGCAAATCAAGCAAACTAAGGAAGGTACCTTTGTCTCTCAAACAAAGTACACCAAGGACTTATTCAAGAAGTTCAATATGCAAGAATGCAAAGGTATGACTACACCCATGCCTACTAGTGGACATCTTGATTTGACCAAAGATGGTGAACCGGTTGATTAAAAGGTTTATCGCTCTATGATTCGTTCATTGTTATATCTATGTGCTTCACGTCCCAATATTATGTTAAGTGTGTGCATGTGTGCACGATATCGAGCCACTCCTAAAGAATGTCATCTTAAGGCCGCGGAAAGGATAGTGAGATACTTAATCCATACACCAAATTTTGGCATTTGGTATCCTAAGAGGGCCTCTTTTAATCTTGTTGGCTACTCTGACTCGGACTATGCCGGTGACAAGGTTGATAGAAAGTCCACTTTGGGTACTTGTCAATTTCTTGGTAGATCTCTTTTGTCTTGGTCTTCCAAGAAACAAAACTCGGTATCCTTATCCACCGCCGAAGCGGAATACATTACCGCTGGTTCATGTTGTGCTCAATTACTTTGGATGACCCAAACTCTTAAAGATTTGGGATATATGTGAAACATGTTCCATTATTTTGTGACAATGAAAGTGCTATCAAGATTTCTCACAATGCCGTGCAACACTCTCAAACTAAGCATATTGAAGTTCGTCATCATTTTATTAGAGATCATGTTGCCAAAGGGGACATTAATCTTAAGCATGTTCGCACCGATAAACAATTAGCGGATATATTCACTAGACCACTTGATGAGAAAGTGTTTTGCAGGTTAAGAGGTGAATTGAACATCATTGATGCTTCAAACTTGGAGTAGGAACTCCATTTGGATACATGCAAGGCATGAGCCTATGACTAATCCTTGATATTTCTCTTGTGATGACTATCTTATGTGTTGGATATATTTGCACCTTGCATGTTATCTAACCTGTGTAGGTACTTGGATGAATCTAAATCTATGAGATTGCAACTCACTCACATCTTGAGCGATCTCTACATCACCAAGTCTCTACACAACGTTGGTTGAAGACAAGGAAGCACGAAACCCTTCTAAAATATCCTTTGACAAATTCTATTTTGAACTTTATGCTTGTCATTTTGGATACACAAGTGCTCTTCCTTGCAAAACTAACCCATGTAGGTTGATGAACTCACATTCCAAGTGGTCCTCCCAACTCTTGATGAGCTACATCAACCTTGATCAATCCACACTAGTTCAACTACATGATCACGATCAACAACAACACCCAAGGTATGTTATTCCATCTTAGAGAAGCTTTACTCCAAGTCATGAGACAAAGCAACTCAACAAGATGTGAATACATCAAGATGCTTAAACGAAAAATGGTAACCCCATTTTGAGCTTAAACAATGAGTATGATCTATGATCAAGTGATCTCACTTGACTCCTAAGTCAATATACTCTAAAATAGGTGACTTTGTCGCCCACCATTTCTAGATGAAGTTCTCTCGTTTTTTTTGTGCTCTTGCATTTGTCTCGTGCATATTTGTTTCCCCTTTCAAAAAAAACTTAATCTAGATTTCTTTCCTTTTTCTGTTCTGCATTCCCTGCATCCAATTCATTGCAAATCCTTTAGTTAATTCCTTGCAAATCCTTATGAGATCTTACTCGTCTAGTGAGCTGAGGTGACATGTGTTTTCTCTGTGATGAACTTGGTCACACCGGTATATTGTCTTCGGTGCAACCGAAGCATAAAACTCGGTGTCACTAATTTCATTACAGGAAAGACAACTTGCCACTTGTTTCTGCATTCTTCTTGATCCAGCTCCACTCAATGATTCTTGTCATCTACCAGCATCGCATTCAACTTTCTACTTTGTTCTGTGACTAAAGGACCAAAACCATTCGTGACAAAATTCCATAAGAACCCTTCTTGGAAATTGATGTCAAAGGGGGAGAGAGAGATCACATCAAAGCTTAATCATATCTATAGGGGGAGAGAATACTCAAGGGAAGAGAGAGTAATCATCAAGGACCCCAGATGCTTGGTGTTCAAGAGGAGAGAAGTCACATGTCTTCAAGAGGGGAAAGGCATGTTCATATTTGTTTGTTTGCATTAGCTCTGTTTATTTTCTTTGAGCTTTGATTTTCTGTTCCCTATCTTCTCCTAGTATCCCATGCTAGATTCAAGGGGAGCAAGACATTTAAGGGAAGGAAATCCTTAAATTCATTGCACATCTTTACCTTTGGGGACATGTCTATGTTCAATGTGGTACTTAGTACTCACTCTACATGTCATCCCAGTCTTGGTTCTCTCGTGGTTTCTTTTGTTTGCTCTGGTTACTAGGTGCATCTGTGTTATCTAACCTTGTTTACGCAGGTTCATTCCAACCTAAGCCAACTCAAGAACACAAGGTAAGTATATGCATCACAGTCATGTGTATGAGGATCTCTTGCTGATCTACATACTGTTTGCAAGGACTCATGAGCATGAAGGTACATTTCCCATATTCACATCTTTTGCTCTGATGCATATAGCAAAGATACATGTAAGACATTGCCTACTCTGTCGTGCTTATGCATTCACATGCTCCTACATTCCATATTTACATGATTGCATACATGTAGGGTGAGCCTATACATGTTACATGTCTTTCCAAAGCTTTACTAGTTTTTCTCTATATCTTTATCTAAAGCTTTGATATATGTTGTCATCAAGTGCTCCCTGGGTGATTTTGGTAATTTATGTCAACATATCTCTTGTTGGACCAATACTTTTACCTAGTTTGTTTTAGATAAGTTCAACAATGGAGTGGCATGGACTAGAGGATGTGGAACCCCTTCAAGACGCTAAGGACAAAGGATTGGCTCAAGCTCAAAGCACAAGACTCTACATTTTCTATTTTAGTGATCCAAGATCACATTGAGTCTATAGGAAAAGCCAATACTATCAAGGAGGGATGAGGTGTTGCTCAATGAGGCTCTTGCTCGAAATGCTTAGTGATATGCTCCAAAGCCCTCAACTAATTTCTCATATCCACTTATGACCCAAACCTAAAGTCCGACTCGGCCCCACCGATTCTTTCTATCCGGCGCTACCGAGTTAAGATGTCATAGCCACTGCCACAAAACCCTAATCAAGTCGGTCTCACCGATAGGGATCTCGGTCTCACCAAGATGGGATTGTAATCTCTCTGTATATATATCCATTACCAAAATCGGTCCCACCAATTTTGTGTAATCGGTCCTACCGAGATTACAATGCAAACTCTCTGTTCCTCTTCGTAACATTTCGGTCCAACCGAGATGAGAGAATTGGTCCCACCGAGTTTTCCTGACCAATTCTCTGGTTAGCATATTACCAAAATCGGTTCCACCGAGTTTGTGTAATCGGTCTCACCGAGATTACGTTATGCCCTAACCCTAACCACATCGGTCCCACCGAGTTGACATGTCGGTCCCACCGAAAATCCTAACAGTCACATTATTTGCTAAATCGGTCCGACCGAATTTCACGATTCAGTCCCACCGAGATTGGTAAGTTGTGTTTAACGGTTAGATTTTGTGTGGAGGCTATATATACCCCTCCACCCACTCTTCATTCATGAAGAGAGCCATCGGAACATGCCTACACTTCCAACATACATTTTCTGAGAGAGAACCACCTACACTTGTGTTGAGGCCAAGTTATTCCATTCCTACCATATGAATCTTGATCTCTAGCCTTCCCCAGGTTGCTTTCCACTCAAATCTTCTTTCCACCAAATCCAAATCCTATGAGAGAGAGTTGAGTGTTGGGGAGACTATCATTTGCAGCACAAGAGCAAGGAGTTCATCAACAACACACCATTTGTTACTTCTTGGAGAGTGGTGTCTCCTAGATTGGCTAGGTGTCACTTGGGAGCCTCCAACAAGATTGTGGAGTTGAACCAAGGAGTTTGTAAGGGCAAGGAGATCGCCTACTTCGTGAAGATCTACCCTAGTAAGGCAAGTCCTTCGTGGGCGACGGCCATGATGGGATAGACAAGGTTGCTTCTTAATGGACCCTTCGTGGATGGAGCCCTCGGTGGACTTGCGCAGCCGTTACCGTTCGTGGGTTGAAGTCTCCATCAACGTGGATGTACGATAGCACCACCTATCGGAACCACGACAAAGACATCCGTGGATCCAATTGCGTTTGCACACTCCAATCCCATCCCGTTACATTCTTGCAAGTTGCATGCTTCACTTTCCGCTGCTCACATACTCTTTGCGTGCTTGCTTGTTATGTATTGTGAATGTTAAACTTGTGCCAAAACTCCTCTTAAACTTAAAGAGATTAAAAGCTGCAACTTTTCTCACTTAGTGTCTAATCACCCCCCTCTAGACACCTCTTCTCTATCCTTTCAATAGGGCTTCCTGGGTGGAGGCCGAGGTCCCTCCTTCCGGCTTTGTGTACCTGACTCGAGGGTGGAAATCATTCGCCCGCGCCCATGGCTTGAAGGGGAGGCACAACCTCCACTTCAAGTTTGACGGGTCGGCGATGCTCTTCGTGAAGATCTTCGGGGAGGCCAGTGGATGCCTGGGATGCTTCCTGGAGGGCGACAGCCGCGGTAGCGACCACCTTTCCTCCGACAACGATGGACACAGCGACGGTGGCGATGTCCTCGGTGGTGAACTTTTCCTTGGTGGTGGCAATGGCACCTCCAGTGGTGACGGCACCTCCTCCGGGGGAAGCAGGAGCGGCGACGACTATGACGAGCTACCACGCTGCCGCATGAAGGTGGAGGATGACTCCGACTAGGCGCCGGCGACGTTGGTGTCAGAGCCTCGGGAGTGGCAGCCTCTAGGTGGAAGTTTCTTTTGTGTTTTCCTTTCCTGCACTTGAATGGCATCGGCCCTGTGGGGGCGTGTAAGAAACGGTGGCGCTTCCACCTTTATATTATAACTTCTAGCTCATGTCTAAGTTATTGTAGCATTTCTCGTTTGGGCTTACCCCAAGAAAGCCTTGGTCGTCCCTGGTATGCCAGGTCGTGATGCCTCGGGCAAGGCTAGGAGGTGAGAGGCTCGACGTCCGGTAAGAGATCCTGAGGCACGATGCTCAAGACGCCCCCCTTGACGCACAAGCAGCTCCCGGGAGGAAAAGGGGTTTTTGCCCAGACAAGATTGCAAAAGTAATGGCGGAACATTGTAAGAAAGTCTCGCGCTTGGTGCGAGGGTTCGCGGCCCGCGGGGGACTCCTGCGTCGTGAGAACATGTTCCCTTGAATCTTGATTCCTTGTGCGCCTTCACTCTAAAACGAGTCAACACAAAACCGTGAGGGAGCATGAGAGAATTGATGTTCTTTGCATTTCAAGCGATGCAGACGCAGCCAGACTACGCCCCTTTTCCCGTGTTCCCTCGTGAGGCTTGCCTCTCTTTTCTTTACTTGCCATAATGCTCTACGTCATTAGGTCCCATCCCTCGAGCGAGGCTCAACTGCCGCTGGTATGTCAGGTCACGATGCCTGGGACAAGGCCAGGGGGTGAGGGCTCAAGAGCCAGTAGGGGTCCTAATGCGCGACTCTCAAGAACTCCCCTTTTAACGTGCAAGCAACTTTCTCAAAAAAGAAATAGCTTGCCTTGCGAGAGTTGCGGGGGGAAGGGACCCAGCCTGATGATAACCCACAAGTGTAGGGGATAATTGTAGCCTCTTTCCATAAGTAAGAGTGTCGAACCCAATGAGGAGCTAACGGTAGAACAAATATTCTCTCAAGTCCTATCTGCCACTGATACGACTCTACGCACGCTTAGTGTTCGCCTTACCTAGAACAAGTATGAGACTAGAAATGCTTTGTAGGTGTGGTAGGATAGATTTTCAAGATAATAAAGAACACGTAAATATAAACTAGGGGTTGTTTAGATAAAGAAGCAATAAAGTAAAGATAGCGAGTGTGGAGAAGTGGTGGTAGGAGTTGCGAAATTACCCCAAAGCAATTGACTACGTTACTAGACCGATAATCACTATTGCAATTTTATTTGGGGGAGAGGCATCAGCTAACATAATTTCTCTTCTTGGATCATATGCACTTATGATTGGAACTCTAGCAAGCATCAACAACTACTAAAGATCATTAAGGTAAAACCCAACCATAGCATTAAAGTATCAAGTCCCCTTTATCCCATACGCAAACAACCTACTTACTCGGGTCTGTATTTCTGTCACTCACGCCACCCACCATAAGCAAATCATGAACATATTGCAAACCCTACAGCGGGGATCCCTCACGCTTGTGCGACACGGAGAGCACCATAGGACAGCACCAATAATAAAACATGCAACTCAAACCAATCATAGAAATTTATGAATCACCGATAGGACAAAGAAAATCTACTCACACATCATAGGATGGCAACACATCATTGGATAATAATATGAAGCATAAAGCACCATGTTCAAGTAGAGGGTACAGTGGGTTGCGGGAGAGTGGACCGCTGAATATAGATGGGGGAAGGTGATGGAGATGTTGGTGAAGATGGCGGAGGTGTTGGTGTAGATCGCGGTGATGATGATGGCCCCCGGTGGCACTCCGGCGCCACCAGAAGCAAGGGGAGAGAGCCCCCCTTCTTCTTCTTCTTCCTTGACCTTCTCCCTAGATGGGAGAAGGGTTTCCCGCCTGGTCCTTCGCTCCCATGGCGTAGGAGGGGCGAGAGCCCCTCCGAGATTCGATCTATCTCTCTGTTTCTGCGTTTCCAGATTCTGCCATTTCACCATTTCTTTTATATCCGGAGATCCGTAACTCCGATTGGGTTGAATATTTCGCCCAGATTTTTCTCATAAAATTAGCTTTCTTGTGGAAAAAGAAGAGCATCAACTACCTTACGGGGTGCCCACGAGGGTCCAGGGCGCGCCTGCCCCCCTGGGGCGCGCCCCCTGCCTCGTGGCCCCCTCAGGCACCATCTCGCATTGGTTTTTCTTCCCAAAAATCATAAATATTCCAAAAATAAGCTCCGTCCATTTTTATCCCGTTTGGACTCCGTTTGATATTGGGTTTCTGCGAAACATAAAACATGCAACAAACAGGAACTGGCACTGGGCACTGGATCAATATGTTAGTCCCAAAAATAATATAAAAAGTTGCCAAAAGTATATGAAAGTTGAATAATATTGGCATGGAACAATAAAAAATTATACATACGACGGAGGCGTATCAGCATCCCCAAGCTTAATTCCAGCGCGTCCTCGAGGAGGTAAATGATAAAAAAAGATAATTTTTGATGTGGAATGCTACCTAGCATAATCTTGATCATATATCTAATCATGGCAATAGTCTATCATTTGACATAAAAACAATAATACTTCGAGCGTACTAATAAAGAAATCATGTCTTTTCAAAACTACATGGCCAAAGCAAGCTTATCCCTACAAAATCATATAGTTTGGCCATGCTTCATTTTCGTCACACAAAATGCTCCCATCATGCACGACCCCGGTGACAAGTCGAGCAATTGGTTCATACTTTTTAATGCGCTTCAGCTTTTTCAACCCTCACGCAATACATGAGCGCAAGCCATGGATATAGCACTATAGGTGGAATAGAATATGATGGTGGAGGTTTATGTGGAGAAGACAAAAATGGAGAAAGTCTCACATCGACGCGGCTAATCAATGGGCTATGGAGATGCCCATCAATTGATGTCAATGTGAGGAGTAGGGATTTCCACGCAACGGATGCACTAGAGCTATAAGTGTATGAAAGCTCAAACTGAAAACTAAGTGGGTGTGCATCCAACTTGCTTGCTTATGAAGACCTAGGGCATTTGAGGAAGCCCATCGTTGGAATATACAAGCCAAGTTGTATAATGAAAATACCCACTAGTATATGAAAGTGATAACATAGGAGACTCTCTATATGAAGAACATGGTGCTACTCTGAAGCACAAGTGTGGTAAAAGGATAGTAACATTGCCCCTTTTATTTTCTTATCTTTTTTGGGCGGACTTCTTTGGCCCCCCTTTTTTTATTTAGGCTTCTTTGGCCTCTTTTTTTTATAGGGCAATGTTCTATAATGATGATCATCACACTTTTATTTACTTACAACTCAATATTACAACTCAATACTAGAACAAATATATGACTCTATATGAATGCCTCCGGCGGTGTACCGGGATGTACAATGATCTAGCGTAGCAATGACATCAAAAAATGGACACGCCATGAAAACATCATCCTAGCTATCTTACGATCATGCAAGGCAATATGACAATGAATGCTCAAGTCATGTATATGATGATGATGGAAGTTGCATGGCAATATCTTGGAATGGCTATGGAAATGCCATGATAGGTAGGTATGGTGGCTGCTTTGAGGAAGATATAAGGAGGCTTATGTGTGATAGAGTGTATCGTATCACGGTGTTTGGATGCACCGGCGAAGTTTTCACCAACTCTCAAGGTGAGAAAGGGCAATGCACGGTACCGAAGAGGCTAGCAATGATGGAAAGGTAAAAGTGCGTATAATCCATGGACTCACATTAGTCATAAAGAACTCATATACTTATTGCAAAAGTTTATTAGCCCTCGAAGAAAAGTACTACTACGCATGCCCCTAGGGGGATAGATTGGTAGGAAAAGACCATCGCTCGTCCCCGACCGCCACTCATAAGGAAGACAATCAAAGAAACACCCCATGCTTCAAATTTGTCACACAACGGTTACCATACGTGCATGCTACGGGACTTGGAAACCTCAACACAAGTGTTTCTACAATCCACAACTACCCACTAGCATGACTCTAATATCACCATCTTTATATCACAAAACTATTGCAAGGAATCAAACATATCATCAACGATCTACAAGTTTATGTAGGTTTTATGACTAACCATGTGAATGACCAATTCCTGTCATCTCTCTAAATAGATATAAGTGAAGCAAGAGAGTTTATTCCTTTCTACAAAAGATATGCCCACGCTCTAACAAATATAAGTGAAGCAAAAGAGCATTCTACTAATGGCGGTTTTCTATGTGAAGAGAAACAGGCAATCCAAACTTCAAATGATGTAAGTGAAGCAGATGAAGCATTCTATAAAGCCACACTCAAACGATATAAGTGAAGTGCAATGAGCATTCTATAAATCAACCAAGTACTATCTCATACCATCATGGTGCATAAAAGAAAAGTGAAAACTAAATGCAAATGATGCTCCAAGACTTGCACATATCGCATGAATGAAACGAATAAGAAAACATACAGATACCTATTGAAGAAAGAGGGGATGCCTTCCGGGGCATCCCCAAGCTTAGATGCTTGAGTCTCCCTGAATATTTACTTGGGGTGCCTTGGGCATCCCCAAGCTTGATCTCTTGCCTCTCTTCCTTTTCCTCATATCGACACCTCCTCGATCAAACACTTCATCCACACAAAACTTCAACAGAAAACACGATAAGACCCGTTAGTATAATAAAGCAAATCACTACTCTAAATACTATTGCAAACCAATTCATATTTTGTTTTTTCATTGTGTCTACTTAATATAGCTTTTCCATGGCTTAATCCTCTGATATAAATTCATAGTTTCATCAAAACAAGTAAACTATGCATCAAAAACAGAATCTGTCAAAAAACAGAACAATCTGTAGCAATCTGAACATACACCATACTTCTGTACCCCAAAAATTCTACCCAAATTAGGAAACATAAACAATTTGTACAGAAAGACAGTGCAATAGGAATCAGAACCATTTGATGTTCTAGCAAAAAATGTAAAATCACGCACTACAACCAAAATTTCTGTCCTGCACCGCACAAACCAACAAGCATTGTAAACATCCTAAAGGCAAACCTTAGCAAATTATTTTTATAATACAATGGAATTGTACAAGGGGATAATTATTTTTGATGAAAAGTTTCTGTAATCAAGATTCACAAAGTTTCCGTGAGCATGAACAAAGTTCAAGGAGCTCTCCCACTTCAACAATGCTTGTCTTTCTCACTTTCACTTTCCTTTTTGAAAAGTTTTGGATTCCCCTCTTTATTTTTTTGTTTTTAAACTATATGAAAGCACTCAACAGAAATAAATGACTCTCTAAAACTTCCGGGTTGTCTCCCTGGCAGCTCTTTCTTTAAAGCTATTAAGCTAGGCATATAGTGCTCAAGTAATGGATCCACCCGGATCCCAAGGTATATCAAAGCCAATTTTAATTAACAATGATTTGTAATTTAGTAGTGAGCACAAAGTAACATATATCAAGAAACAACGAAGTCTGACTCTCTTCCTATACATCGGCATGTCATAAAAGAACAATTCATGCACACATAGTAAAGGCCAATGCATAGTATAAACAGTTTCTTGCAATTTTATAATATTGGAAACATAGAGAGGTGGAGATATAATTCCTCTCTTATAATAATTGCAAGTAGGAGCAGCAAGCACTTGCATATCAAAATTATCATGTGCAATGGTAAAATGCAACCCATCAATATAATCCTTAATAAGCACAAACTTCTCCAATATAGTGTAGTTTGGAGAATTCAAAAAGATAATAGGACTATCATGCGTGGGTGCAATAGCAACAATTTCATGTTTAACATAAGGAACTATAGCAAGTTCATCTCCATAAGCATAATTCCTATTGGCATCTTGGCCACAAGCATAGCAAGCATCATCAAAAATGGATATTTCAAGAAAATCAATGGGATCATAACAATCATCATAGCAATCATCCTTCGGTAAGCACGAAGGGGAATTAAACAATGTATGAGTTGAAGAGTTACTCTCATTAGAAGGTGGGCACGGGTAGCTAATCCGCTCTTCATCCTTTTGATCTTTGCTCTCCTCATCATCTTTTTCATCCAATGAGCTCAGAGTTTCATCAATTTCTTCTTCCATAGCTTCCTGCAAAATATTAGTCTCTTCCTTGACAGCGAAGACTTTCTCAATAAATGCATCAATATTGGAATTGTATTCATAATTTTCATAGCAATATCTAAGTATAGCAAAATTTTCAGGAATGTAAGCTGAATCATCAAAATCTTCAAACTCTCTAAACATATATTCAATCTCATAAGCACCCATAAAAGCAACGAATTCTTCTATTTGTTCCACATCATAGTAATCATAGATACCATTCGCATAAGAAGCCAAGGTTTTATCATCATTAAAATTGCATGAAAAGGGAAGATGTGAAGCCTTCATCCTAGAGCAACAAGTATAATCATATCTCAAGCATAGTTGCCTAGCATACCAATATAACATATAAATTTGATCCCATAATAGTTTCCCTTTTTGTGTCAAGTGATAATCCCTAAAGTATTCACGTTGATCCAACGTGTCTCCCATAACATAATTGAATGGGGTTTTCTCAGGATTATCAAAGTAGTACATAATATCTTTCACATAATGAGCATCGAGGGTTTTAGGAGGTTCCCTATCTCCATGAGTAGAAAGTACACCTATTTTTTTGGTATTTCGTGTTCCATATCCATAGCTAAAGATAGAGAACAACTTAGAACAGCAAATAAAAATTGCTTAGTGATAAAGCAAACAAGCACACACAAGAATATTCACCCCACGCTATGACTCCCCGGTAACGGCGCTAGAAAAAGGTCTTGATAACCCACAAGTGTTGGGGATAATTGTAGCCTCTTTCGATAAGTAAGAGTGTCGAACCCAACGAGGTGCTAATGGTAGAACAAATATTCTCTCAAGTCCTATCTGCCACTGATACGACTCTACGCACGCTTAGTGTTCACCTTACCTAGAACAAGTATGAAACTAGAAGTACTTTGTAGGTGTGATAGGATAGGTTTGCAAGATAATAAATAACACGTAAATATAAACTAGGGGCTGTTTAGATAAAGAAGCAATAAAGTAAAGATAGCGAGTGTGGAAAAGTGGTGGTAGGAGTTGTGAAATTGCCCCTAAGCAATTGACTACGTTACTTGACCGATAATCACTATTGCAATTTTATTTGAGGGAGAGGCATAAGCTAACATACTTTCTCTTCTTGGATCATATGCACTTATGATTGGAACTCTAGCAAGCATCCGCAACTACTAAAGATCATTAAGGTAAAACCCAACCATAGCATTAAAGTATCAAGTCCCCTTTATCCTATACGCAAACAACCTACTTACTCGGGTCTGTGCTTCTGTCACTCACGCCACCCACCATAAGCAAATCATGAACATATTGCAAACCCTACAACGGGGATCCCTCACGCTTGCGCGACACGGAGAGCACCATAGGACAGCACCAATAATAAAACATGCAACTCAAACCAATCATAGCAATTCATCAATCACCGATAGGACAAAGAAAATCTACTCACACATCATAGGATGGCAACACATCATTGGATAATAATATGAAGCATAAAGCACCATGTTCAAGTAGAGGGTACAGCGGGTTGCGGAAGACTGGACTGCTGAATATAGATGGGGAAGGTTATGGAGATGTTGGTGAAGATGGCAGAGGTGTTGATGTAGATCGCGGTGATGATGATGGCCCCCGGTGGCACTCCGGCGCCACCGGAAGCAAGGGGGAGAGAGCCCCCCTTCTTCTTCTTCCTTGACCTTCTCCCTAGATGGGAGAAGGGTTTCCCCTCTAGTCCTTGGCTCCCATGGCGTGGGAGGGGCGAGAGCCCCTCCGCGATTGGACCTATCACTCTGTTTCTCTCTGTTTCTGCGTTCCCAGATTCTGCCCTTTCACCATTTCTTTTATATCCGGAGATCCGTAACTCTGATTGGGTTGAATCTTTTGCCCAGATTTTTCTCATAAAATTAGCTTTCTTGCGGAAAAAGAAGAGCATCAACTGCCTTACGGGGTGCCCACAAGGGTCCAGGGCGCGCCTGCCCTCCTGGGGCACGCCCCCTGCCTCTGGCCACCTCGGGCACCGTCTCGCATTGATTTTTCTTCCAAAAAATCATAAATATTCCAAAATTAATCTCCATCCATTTTTATCCCGTTTGGACTCCGTTTGATATTGGGTTTCTGCGAAACATAAAACATGCAACAAACAGGAACTGGCACTGGGCACTGGATCAATATGTTAGTCCCAAAAATAATATAAAAAGTTGCCAAAACTATATGAAAGTTGAATAATATTGGCATGGAACAATCATAAATTATAGATACGACAGAGACGTATCACCCGACAGTAACAACAGCATATGAGATGGTTGTACTCGGCTTTTGCGGACCAGCTCTTTGCCTGATCGGGGCCGACCCTCCTGAGTTGGCGATGCGTCACCTAGGCACCACTCGAGTGCCTATCTCCCGAAGTTCCTGCGCACTGACAGGTTACGAGATACAAAGGGTGATGCACGGTTGTTGATCTTCTCATGATTGTTTTGTGAGAATACAAGGCACTAAGGACCTGATGAGGTGACATGCATTGGGCCGGCCCATCAGCTAGAGCTCGATCACTTAGATTTACCAACGTTGTAGGGATGGACCCAAGCACAGACGTTGTGCCAATAGCCCTTGATATGTCTCCAAAGTATCTATAATTTTTGCTTGTTCCATGTTGTTATATTATCATTCTTGGATGTTTTAGAATCATTTTATAGCAACTTCATATCATTTATTGGGCTAACCTATTGACATAGTGCCCAGTGTCGGTTGCTGTTTTTTTGCTTCTTTTGTACTTTGCAGAATATCAGTACCAAACGAAGTCCAAATGCAGCAAACCTTTTTGGAGAATTTTTCAGGACCAGAAGACACCTAATGGGCCAAAGAAGTACAAGAGGGGGGCTCCGAGGGGAGAAAACCCCACCAGGGTGAACCAGGAGGCCCAGGAGCGCCCTGGTAGGTTGTGCCGACCTCGGTGGCCTCCTGCACCACCTCTTCGCCCTATAAATCCCCAAATATTCCAGAAACCATAGGGGAGTCGACAAAACACAATTCCACCCGCCGCAAGTTCCAGAACCATGAGATCCAATCTAAACACCATCACAAAGGAGTTCATCATCCTCATTGGTGCCTCTCTGATGATGCGTGAGTAGTTCACCATAGACCTACGGGTCCGTAGGCAGTAGCTAGATGGCTTCCTCTCTCTCTTTTGATTCTCAGTACAATGGTCTCTTAGAGATCTATTTGATGTAACTTCTTTTGCGGTGTGTTTTTTGGGATCCGGTGAACTTTGAGTTTATGATCAGATCTATATCCATGAATTTTGTTTCAGTATTCTATTGATCTTTTATATGCATGATTATTTATAGCCTCCTATTTCTTCTTTGAATCTTTGGTTTAGTTAGGCCAACTAGATTGATTTTTGTTACGATGGGAAGACGAACCTTATGATGGGTTCGATCGTGCGGTGTTCTTTCCCACTGACAGAAGGGGCAGCAAGACACGCATGTATCACTGCTATTAAGGATAACAAGATGGGGGTTATTCCTACATGAATAGATCTTGTCTACATCATGTCATTGTTTTTATTGTATTACTCCATTCCTCCATGAACTTCATACACTAGATGCATGCTAGATAGCGGTCAATGTGTGGAGTAATAGTAGTAGATGCAGGCAGGGGCCGGGATACTAATCCTGGACGTGATGCCTATATATAGATCATTGCCTTGGACATCATTATAATTATTCGATCGTCTATCAATTGCCCAACAGTAATTTGTTTACCCACCGTGTGCTATTTTCTTGAGAAAAGCCACTAGTGAAATCTACGGCCCCTAGGTCTATTCTTTGTCATATTTGCTTTCCTATCTATTATTTCCACTTTTATTTTCAGATCTATTATTCCAAAAATCCAAAAATACCTTGCTTCAATTTTATTTGCATCTTCTATTTCGTGTTTTATTGAGATCTATTTTATCCACTCTACACAGTTTTTATCCTGGCAACTTGACAATTCCAGGCGCCGTTACCTGAAAAGGGATTGACAACCCTAATACGCGTCGGGTTGCAAGTATTTTGTCTTTGTCTGCAGGTACCATTTACATAGTGTTGCTTGGTTCTCCTACTAGATTGATATCTTGGTTTCATAACTAAGGGAAATACCTACCATAGCTATGCTGCATCATCCCTTCCTCTTTGGGGAAATACCGATGTAGCTTCAAGCAACATCAAAAGGAATTTCTGGCACCGTTGCCGGGGAGTCATCATCAACATCTATCAGGTTCCTAATGAGAACTCTCATCTCCTTGCAATTTACATTATTTTCAATTTGCCTTTTTCTTTCTATTCTTGAGTGTTTACACAGTTATTCTATTGTTATGATTGTGTTTTTTAAGTTTTAATCAGTGTTTGTACCAAGTAAAGCCTTTGGGATCATGTTGGGTGATAGTTGATTTGATCTTGTTGAAAAAAAACTTTTACGTCCAGTAAAATAATTCTTAAAATTACAGAAGCGACGAAAAATTCTGAATTATTTACACAAGATTGATATACAAATTCCCCATGTTCTCCTATTTTTTTAAAAAAATTGTGTTACAGAAGTATATGAAGTTTTTAGATTACTACAAATTGTTCTGTTTTTGATAGATTCTGTTTTCTTTGCGTTGTGTGCTTACTTTGATGAATCTATGGATTCTATCGGGGGGTATTATCCATGGTAAAGTTGGAATACAGTAGATATAATGCAAAAATAAAATACGAATGGGTTTGCAATAGTACTTAGAGTAGTGATTTGCTTTCTTATACTAATAGATCTCACGAAGGTTTTGTTGAGTTTTATGTGATTGAAGTTTTCATGTTTTGGTTGAGATCACGATGGATGAAGGAATAAGGAGTGAAAAGAGCCTAAGCTTGGGGATGCCCCATGGCACCCCAAGTTATTATTATTCAAAGAGAAATAAGCAAATAAGCTTGGGATGCCCTAGAAGGCATCCCCTCTTTCTTCTAACCACCATCGTATTTTACTTGGAGCTATATTTTATTCGTCACATATCATGAGTTTTGCTTGGAGCGTCTTGTATTATATGAGTCTTTGCTTGTTTTTATTTTTAGTTTGGCGTCATCTATCATTGCTGGACACACCTATTTGAGAGAGCCAATATTATGCTATGATTTGTTAGAATTGCTCTTTATTCTTCACTTAAAAAATTCAGCTATGGAATTGCTCTGGTGCTTCACTTATATCTTTTTGAGCACAATGTGCTTTAATATTTTTGAAGAAATGCTCTCATGCTTCACTTAGATTTATTTGAGAGTTAGTAAATTTTTGAAGGAATTATCTCATGCTTCACTTATATTATTTTGAGAGATGAAAATTTTTATGCTCATGTTCTTCACTTCAATTTATTTGAACTTGTCAAAAGCAACATATGAAACTAGTCCCAAAGTGATAGATATTCAAGAGGGATATAATAAAAACTTTCATGAAGATCATTGGAAAAAATAAACTTGATTCTTCGTAATGCTGGTGATTAATTATTCTTTAGTAAGAATATTGGTGTTAAGGTTTGTGATTCCCTATGCAAGTATGAAAGTCAATATTTATGCACTGAAATTACATCCTACTTGTGGTGCATTATTGGGTGTTAGTGATGCTTAATGCTCACTTATGTGATTTTTCGTTTCTTGGTTGGTTGCTTCTCAATCTATTTGCTAGCCTCCACTTGTACTAAGTAGAAATACTACTTGTGCATCCAAAATCTTTAAACCAAGTTTTGCCATATGAGTCCACCATACCTACCTATATGCGGTATTATCGTGCCGTTCTAAGCAAATTTGTATGTGCCATCTGTAATTTTAAAAACAAATTTTCCTTTTTGTGTGGTCGTACCGCTCATGAAGCGGCAGGGGGTGGCCAATATTTTCCATGCTAGATGTGTTATTCTCAAGATGAGTGTTTATTCACTTGTCATTGCATGAGAGTATGGCGGTAATAGGGATGCCCAATCCCAAAATGAAAAAATAAATTTAATTTATGTTGTCAAATAATAAATTCCTTGGTTAGTGTTGGTATGGAAGGCACCCGTGGATACGGCTAGCCATGGATTGTGAAAGAATGGTGGAAAAAGGAATAAACATTATTTTCTGCATGGGAACCAGCCACGATATATCTAGCATGGAAAGTCTTGGGAATTATTTGGTCATTTTCATTGACGGGAAAAGTATGCCTCTAAAAAAATTATCTCTCAATTTAAGCTTTGAGCTTTGGCACAGCTACAAATCCCTACTTCCCTCAGCGAAGGGCCTATCTATTTACTTTATGCAATTTTACTTTTATTTGAGTCTCCATCTTCTCTTATAAAGCACCAACTAAGGGGCACTATGATCGTACCACTACTAGGAAAAGGGCTATAGATAGGATTGACACTAATGGCGCACCAGGGAAGTAGTGCGCCACTACTATATACTAATGGTGCACCAGTTGGTGGTGCGCCATTAGTGTGGAAGACACTAATGGCGCACCACAAAAAAGGTGCACCACTAGTGATAATTTTTTTTCATTTTTGCATACATACTAATGGCGCATCCGACCGAAGTGCGCCATTACTAGTTCTAACTAGTAATGGCGCACTACCACGCGGTGCGCCATTAGTAAGCTTCCCCCTCACTCCACCTGTTCCCCTCCCTCCCTTCCTCCCCACTCGACCTAATTTGCCCCTCCGCCCCAACCATACGCCGCCACCGCCGCCCCCTCCGCCCCCTGCCGCCGCCGCCCCGACCCCCGCTGGAATCCACCCCCGCCGCCGACCTTGACCCCTCCGGCGACCGGCCGCACCCGCCCAGGTACCTCTCCTCCTTCCTCCTTCCTCCCTCTCCACCCTTCCTCCCCATTCCCTCCCTCCCTCCCCTTCCGCCGCGCCTCCGCCTCCCCACTATCCTAGCACCCACGGCGACGACACGAGGCCTCGCGTCCCCGCATCGCCGCAGCCCCGTCATCTCTGCTCCGGCTTCGGTCCTCCTCCCCTCTCCAGATGGAGCGCTGCCGGACCTCCGCCCGGCCGCCGCAGCCGCAGCCCGCTCCCGCCCCAGCCTGGCATATGACCTGGCATATGACCTTGACCTTGACATTGTGCATTAGCTCTAAATTTCTCTCTTTCATGGTGAGACAAGGGACCGGTTTGCATCCACACTAGCTTGGAATATATTTTTGCTGTTGATGAGCTAAACAATGACAGACACACTTCATTGCACATTTTGTTCTTGGAAAATGAAGTATTGATTGCACATTTTGGCGTTGAGAACTTGGGATGGATGTTCAATAGTTTGTTAGTAGCTTGCCGGAAGTGATTCATCTAGGTGAAGATCTCTCTATTTTACTTGAAGCAGTAAGATCTATTAGATTTCACAATCCAGCGCAACAACTGTAAACTGAGCCTAAGGCCACCTAACAAAAATTTGGTTATCTTCATTTGCGCTAACCAGTTTTTTTGGCTACTATTCTATAGTAGGAGTAGATTACAGTTTGTCTGAGCACAGCACGGTTCAGGAACAGAGATAGAAAAATGTCCGACTTTCTTTTGATTGGAGATCTTTTTTTCTTTCTGTTTTTAGACACAACGTAGATGCATGCTTTATCATTTTGGATTTTCTTAGCCTCCCATTTGCTATGTTCTACAATTTCTTTTATTTTTAGGTGTTTTTTTTCTGTTTCTGGAGACACTGTCATTTACAAACAATACTAAAATCCATGAGCTGAGACAAATGTGTGCTTCATCTGTTAAGGGTTGAAGGCCAAATTCCACCCCCGCCGCCGCTGATGCTGATGCTAAGCTACTGCCTCTGCTTTTTTCTGCTAATTGTTGTCGCTTGTAGTAGTTGATTTGGTGTTGCTGCCGCATACAGGCCGGCCCTTAGGTTAGTTAGCTATAGTTTAGGATAATTGGCTTAGGTGGTTAGGCTAATTAGTGGTTATTAGATTTAGTGTTAATGACATGTGGACCAATGTGCAGATCACTGCTTTATGGTTAATTTGCATATAAACATATCCACTCAGTCCCCAGAAGCATTACATGGCCATTGATGCAGTAGCACTAGCTTGCACTGTAGTAGCTTGACTTAATGATTTGGAGTACCATAGTGATGCTTGCTTAAAACTAAAGTAGCAACAATTGGTAGCGATAGCTAGCTTTACTGGATTATGTGCTTAATTCACTGAATTTGGTTGGTGAAGATGAATTAGCAGCTCCCCCATGTAGCTAGAATTGGTATGATTTCTATGGAGAATGACCAATTCAGCTTCTTACCCCTCAAAAAAAAATCAGCTTCTTTAAGACTGACAGCAGGTTCCTCCCATGTTTCACCTTTTCTAGTTAGTTTCTTCCAGCTATAGGTTAGTTTACAGCTAGAATTATGTATTTCAACCATTTATATGTTTAGTTTCTAGCTATAGGTTAGTTTACATCTACTTGCTGCTAATACAACATAATATTTGATATGAGTAGGGTGAACAACCTTCAGGTCCCGGGAATCTACTCAAGGCTGCAGACACTTCTTGTCTCACTTCTTTTATCATCAGTATAATATTCATATTAAGGAGTTTCTATAAGTTCATTGTTCTTACCTGCAAATTTAAAATGAAAGCATTATCAATCCATATTAAGTGCTCATCCTAGTGGCAGGCAAAATAATTAGGGGAGTGTGTCATTCTTGCTATGGTCATGTAAGAGAAATGCTCTGCCTTGCTAATTTTACCATGAGATTTGGGGTAATCAGGTAGTTCTGGTCAAAGCAAGTGGTTTTCCTGAGCTATGCCTTGGTTAGAAAATGATGCATGATGGTTTGTTTAGAAGAGGAATAATCCCAGGATAGCATGTATCATGGGGTCAAACCTGGGACCCCTATTGTAATTTGATTTTGATTATTAATTTTTCTGTGAGCAGATGAATTACAATGTTTGTGTTGTAATGAAACTTGAGCTGAAACAGAACTGAACTTGACACAATACTATTCAGTTAATTTGCTTGGACAGTAGTATGTATGCTCATCACTGAGCAGATGAATTATGTATGTATGCTCTGTTCAGTTGAATAATGAAGCACCAGGCTCATCCATGGTACAAGTTCACCTGTGAACACTTGAAATTAGTCAGGACATCCCGTACTGATAGATGTAAATTGTGTCCAGTAGGCTTTGAAGCATCAATTTTTCCTATTTCTAACTCTGAATCTGATATAAACCATACGGTTGGCATAAGTGGTCTTTTGTATATGTGCTGATGCTTTGTTAATATAAAGCTATAGATGATGTTGTACTTGTGATGATGCTACTTGTGATCTTCTGAAATGACCCATTGGCGACTTCATTACGCGGGGATAATGATATTGCAGGTACCCCGAGAGGCCCTTGAGTTTGCCGGAATGTCGATTAACTTCCGTTTCGGCAAATTCGGGTACTCCATATGTCCTATTTTTAGCAAAGGTAATGCTGAAATTTTCCACGAATTTTAGCATGACTTTGCTAAAAATAGGACATATGGGGTACTTGCGACTAATGCCTGTTATCATGCATGTTTTATGATCTGTTGTAAGGGTACCAATTGGTCTCTTCTGCTGCTTATCAGAGATGGAGGGAAGCAGCCACCTCCGCTCCGTGACACCGCAGTACGAGTTGGATGCTTCCGAGCTCTTCACTATCATACTTGAGACTTCAGTATCATCCATGACGCAGGTATATAAAACGAGAGATCTCCCCTTCACCCATCTCATTATGATATGTGTCGTTTGCTACATCACTCATTGTCCCAAACTGCAGAGGCTGCCTGACAATTTTATGAACATGCTGATGGGTGAAGATCCGCCAAATAATGTGAAGCTGCGACAGGCCGGCAGCGGGTTTCGCAGACAGTGGGATGTGGAGTTGGTGATCAAGGAGGGCCACATGTACTTGTCTCGTGGGTGGGAGAGGTTCTACCGTGCCTACGACCTGTGGCTGGGGTACTTCCTTCTCTTCAGGTACGACGACGACGCCACCATGCTCATCGTGAAGGTGTTCAACACGACTATGTGTCGCATGCGCTACGCTGACGATGATGATGCCGGTACGTTCTGCCTCTTCTTATTCCTCTACATTTGGCTTTGTCTCACATCGATTGTTAACGGTCATTGTTGCATTTTGGACAGGTAATGGGAGTAGCAGCAGCGACACTGGCTACAGCCAAAGCAGCAGCGACTAGGGCTGTAGCGAAAGCAGCAGCGATTCTGGCTATAGCGAAAGCAGCAACGATTTTGGCTGCAGCATAGACAACAAGAAGGATGATCCGGACTGGAGTGCGGGAGAATAGGAGCAGAGTGAGGATGAGGAGCTGCAGGATAACGATGGGCATCAGGCTGAGGATGACCTAGCGTTGGTGGTGGCTGACCAAGGGCAAGAGATGGTGGTGGCTGACCATGGGCAAGAGATGGAGGTGGCTGAGGATGACCTAGCGATGGTCGTGCCTGAAGGTGGCCTCACGTTGGTGGTGGTGCCTGACAATGACCACGCACCGGTGGTGGCGCCGGCGATCCCACGGCTGGGCGACATGACCACGCCAATTGTGGTAGAAGACTACATCCCACTGCCTCCACTGCCTCCACCGCCTCGCCGCTCTTGGCGCATCATGCTGAGGAAGGAGAAGGAGAAGGAGAAGAACAATGCATGAGAACTGAACTTTGTCAGGTATGTCAGATCTCCTATAGGTTAGTTATCCAAAATGATATATATATATATATACACTTAGTTACCTATGTTATCTCTAATATGCTTAGTTTCCTATAGGTTAGCTTCATTTTTACCTAAGTTGGCTCTAATATGCTAACTTAGAGCTTATATGCTTAGTTTCCTATAGGTTAGCTCCAAAATAACTTATGTTAGCCCAAAATGATCAAGTTTACATAATAAGCTTATAGTCTATTTCTTATTCTTCTTCTTTTCCAAAACGACATAGGTTAGCTTCATTTTACCTAAGTTGGCTCTAATATATTAACTTAGAGCTTATATGCTTAGTTTCCTATAGGTTAGCTCCAAAATAACTTATGTTAGCACAAAATGATCAAGTTTACATAATAAGCTTATAGTCTTCTTCTTATTCTTCTTCTGTTCCAAAATTCTTCTTATTCTTCTTCTAGTGTTCTTCTTCTTCTAGTATTCTTCTAGTCTTCTTCTTTTTCTTCTTCTAACTTCTTGTTTATCATTTTGCAGATTTGATTTAATTCACAGAAGCTTGCATGGATGGAGTGCTTCTTTTCCATTTGTGTTTTTATTTTGTATCAATGTGAAACTTTTGTGAATTGATGGATAACGGTGTTGGATGAACAATGTGAAACTTTTGTAATATGTAACGATGGAACTATGTGTTGGCTATGTATGTATATATGACGGAACTTGTGTGTTGGCTATGTATGTATATATGATGGAACTTGTGTGTTGGCTATGTATGTATATATGATGGAACTTGTGTGTTGGCTATGATTGTTATATGGATGCTTGTTGTATATATATGTGTTGGATATCTCATAGGTGAAATAGTGACCCGAGATTAGGAATTTTTTTTAAAAAAAATTGTTACTAATGGCGCACTACCATGTGGTGCGCCATTAGTATAGAAGACACTAGTGGCGCACTGTGGGTAAAACTAATGGCGCACTGCATGGTGCGCCATTAGTATACCAGATACTAATGGCGCACCAGTGGTGCACCATTAGTAAAAAATACTAGTGGCGTGCTACTAATGGCGCACTTGTAATGCGCCATTAGTAGGCAAAACCAGTGCACCATTAATAGGCCTTTTCCTAGTAGTGTACTTGAGGATTGGATGTAGCTAATATGCGAGTGTGTTTCATGAGTGGATTAATGATTGAGCATGATGGACTATGGATAACTTTGTTTAGTGTTGATATTTTGAAAGACATGGTTGCTTATTGATATGCTTGGGTATTGAAATCTTCATGTCAAAACTAAACTATTGCTTTGAACCATATAAAATTTTAAATGTCCATGCTACAAAAGAAAAGAATATGTGATGAACATATTCGACATCATTCCACATCAAATTTTTTGTTTTTATCATTTACCTACTCAAGGACGAGTAGGAACTAAGCTTGGGGATGCTGATATGTCTCCAACGTATCAATAATTTTTGCTTGTTCCATGTTGTTATATTATCATTTTTGGATGTTTTAATTACAATCATTTTATAGCAACTTTACACCATTTTTTGACATGGTGTCCAGTGCCAATTTTTTTTCTTGTTTTTTACTTCACAGAATATCAGTACCAAACATAGTCCAAACATAGCAAAACTATTTGGAGAATTTTTCTGTACCAGAGAAGACACCTGATGGGCCAAAGAAGTACCAGAGTGGGGCTCCGAGTGGAGCACAACTCACCAGGGCACGCCAGGAGGCCCAGGCGCACCCAGGTGGGTTCTGCCCACCTCGGTGGCCTCCCGCGCCACCTCTTCACCCTATAAATCCTTAAATATTCTAGAAACCCTAGGGGATTCGATGAAACATAATTCCAGCCACCGCAAGTTCCAGAACCACGAGATCCAATGTAAACACCATCACGGAGGGGTTTGTCATCCTCATCGATGCCCCTCCGATGATGCGTGAGTAGTTAATCATAGACCTATGGGTTCGTAGGCAGTAGCTAGATGGCTTCCTCTCTCTCTCTCTCTCTCTCTCTCTTGATTCTCAATACAATGGTCTCTTGGAGATCTATTTGATGTTACTCTTTTTGCGGTGTGTTTGTTGGGATCGGATGAACTTTCAGTTTATGATCAGATCTATATCCATGAATATTGTTTGAGTCTTCTTTTGATCTCTTATATGCATGTTTATTTATATCCTTGTATTTCTTCTTAGAATCTTTGGTTTAGTTAGGCCAACTAGATCAATTTTTCTTGCCATGGGAAGAGGTGCTTTGTGATGGGTTCGATTGTGCGGTGTTCTTTCTCAGTGACACAAGGGGCGACAAGACATGCATGTATTGTTTCTATTAAGGATAACAAGATGGGATCAATTCCTACATGAATAGATCTCGTCTACATCATGTCATTGTTCTTATTGCATTACACCATTTTCGCATGAACTTAATACACTAGATGCATGCTGGATAGCGGTCGATGTGTGGAGTAATAGTAGTAGATACAGGCTGGAGTCGGTCTACTAGTCTTGGACGTGATGCCTATATATCGACCATTGCCTTTCATATCGTCATAATTATTCGACCTTCTATCAATTGCCCAACAATAATTTGTTTACCCATCGTGTGCTATTTTCTTGAGAGAAGCCACTAGTTAAATCTCTGGCCCCAAGTCTGTTCTTTATCATATTTTCTTTTTGATCTATTATTTGCCACTTTTATTTTTAGATCTATTATTCCAAAAACCCAAAAATACCTTGATGCACTTTCTATTTGCATCTTTTATTTCACGTTTTATCGAGATCTATTTTATTCAATCTACACAATTTTTATCCCGCCAACTTGACAATTCCAGGCACCATTACCCGAAAAGGGATTGACAACCCCTTATACTTGTTGGATTGCAAGTATTTGTTCTTTGTGTGCAGGTACCGTTTACATAGTGTTGCTTGGTTCTCCTACTGGATTGATACCTTGGTTTCATAACTGAGGGAAATGCCTACCGTAGTTGTGTTGCATCATCCCTTCCTCTTTGGGGAAATACCGACATAGCTTCAAGCGACATCAACCCCCTCTCATGGGACGTTCAGGAGGAGAGCTACGAATGCGTGGGGCCCAAGGGGCGATGCCTCCGGAGACGATATGGTATCAAGCGCAGGGTTAACAGTCATGGAAACTCATAAAAGCATAATTGGTTTTTGATGTATGGGCAAAACAGTGCGGCCGCAGGGGCGGACCCTACCCAGCCTGAGGATAATGTAGCCCCCGCCCCCCCTCAATTGAACAAACCAAAAAGTCACCAGGCAATGATGCTGCAGAAGTGTCGAGGTGGCTGATGAAGCGTACCATGGAGGCTATCTTCTCACGAGACGGATGGCTCCTGAAGCTCGGAAGGCTCGCGAGGGGCCGGAGCCTCGTGAGACGTCAGCGCCAGGCGTCAAGCCTCATGAGATGCCAGTGCGAGCTGCGCGAGCCACTGGTAGGTGGCGCCCACATTAAGCAGGCCGAAGGGCATGTGGATGTAGTTACAGGGGAAGCCTCCACTCCAGACAACGCGTGGAGGCCAGAAGAGGTCTTGAGAAGCGGCTCTATTGAGGCCCCGGATGTCGATGTAGACGCACAACTCGCCACCCGCGTCCTGAAGTTCCTCGATCGCCTTGGTGATGAACTCTCATGCTCCGGGCACCTCGCGCTATGTGCCCTGCTTGCGGGGGCACACGTCGAAGCACGCCTCCAAGTGGTGCCTAAGAACCTCCCTCGTCGCACTGGTTAGGTCAGAGGCTCTCCAGATTTTGCGGACCACAATGGGCCGGCCCAGTTAAAGGCCCACAAGATTCTGTAGACCATAATGGGCCGGCCCAGCTAAAGGCCCAACATTCTTTGTCAAACCGGCCCGTCAACGGCCTGGTCTAAGCTTGTCATCAATGCGGCCCATGGTCACTTCTGGCCCGTTAACAGTTCGCTAAGTAATTGGGCCGAATTACGGCTTGGTGTATTTCCGGCCTGTTAAAGGTCCGGCTTCATTTGGGCCCATTTACAGTCAAAACATTCTCTGTCAAAACTATCGGCCCATAAACGACCGTGAAGGATTTGGGTCATATTCGGCCATGTCTGTCATTCGGCCTGTTAGAGGCCCACTATAGATTTGGGCCACTTTCGGCCTGTTGTCTTTTTGGCCTGTTAACGCCGGACATAAACCATGAGCCATATGTGGCCCAATGTCATATCGGGCCCATTAACGGCCCATATAAAAATGACGATAGTCTAGCCCGAGCAAAGTTCCGGCCTGTTAAAGGCCCGTGTATTAGGTCAGCGCATTTACGGCCCGTCCGAATTTCGGCCTGTCAAATATCCGCATCGTAAATGGGCCACCATTTCAGCCTGCTAAGTCGAGTGGGTTATTTAGCACAATCAGGGCCCAATCTCACTTTCGGTCTATTAAAGGCCCATGTTTTTTATGGGCTCGAGATATTTACACCTGTAAACGGCCTATTTTTACTGAGGGCCCAAATTATGTTTAGGCCTGTTAAAGGCCCACTATGGGCACAGGCCTACCAGAAAAATTTGAAAGCCTATGCTAATTTAAGCCCAGATATTTTTAGTGGGCTACATGCCAATTTTAGACCATAATCGTTTTTAGCCCAATTGGAATGGGCTCGACGAATGTTGGCATGTAGGGCTCCTACGAAGCTTTCGTCTGAATACATTACTAAGATAAACCTACACTATACAAAAATAGCGTCATAATTACTGCAGCCTGTGGCAGCATCATAAATGTTGCATCACAACAAAATAAATTCCAATCATACAACAGAAGGCCTGTTGGCATAAAGTTTACAGTCCTTCCAGATAAAAGCACCATCATATGTATAGAAGCACAGATCATTTGACCCGAGTGCTAATGTTTCAGGCTGTAGAATCTGATGGAGCAGCATGATCTCCACCTTTTTTCCGCCATTGCTCTTCAACAACGAAGCAAATGTCTGATAGTCTGGTTTCAAAACCATTCATATCTTCATGACATTTCTCAACCACTATTCTTGTTTCCGAAACAACGTCCATTAGGGATTGAACTTGTGTCTGGAGCACAGATATATCACTCTGTCTAGTAGGAAGATTTTGTTCAGTAGGCGATTTGGACAAGGTTACCTTGACAACCAACCCAGAATTATGCAGGAAGGTGCTTTTTGCACTGTTAGTGGAGAGATACTGACGCACTGCAACAAGAGGTTCCATTGTGCCTTTAGTAGCCTCGTCACCTTTAGGTGGTTGTGGCTGTTCAATCATTTGTTCCATAGCTTCCTGAAAGTTTGAACTTTTAGATTAGTGAACCAGTGAGTTACTAATGAGACAAAAACAAACAAAGTAGGTTGAACGTTTATACATAACTTATTTTGGTGAACTACTATAATACATTAGCATGTATTGTAGTGCCAACTAAATAATAAAATCACTTTCGGAACATATGTCCATGTAGCATGCGTACTGTATTGTCTATTTCCTCACATTTGTTGACATCTAAGGATAAAGAGACATGGTTTAAAGTAGGATGAACATAGTATGACATCATTCATATCATGGGCAAACAGATATAAAACAAACAGGCTATTTTATCATTGTGTGCGCACGTGAACATAACAACTAGATTACATATCAAGACCAAAAGAATATCCTTCATCTCTTTTAAACCATGTAAGGTGAAATGATACATTAAGACAATTGTGTATAAAAGTGAACAGAGTAACTGACATTGGCTGCAAACCACATAGTTAAATGAACACATCACAGTACCAATCAGTTCAAGGTAGGAGGAGTAAGGACTTACAACAACGGCTTGAACTGGTGTGCTCATGCCCTTCATATTGCTGGTGTGGCAATCCTTGAAGATTTGCACTGCATTCGGTTCAGGTTCTTTTTGGTCCGCACGGGCTTTCCTCTGTATTTGGAACAAGTCAATATAGATACGATAATATGGCACAAAAAAAGAAGGAAGTAGTAGCTATTTACAAGAGCCTCGCAGTGTGCAATATAGCTACGAGATCCTGTTGTCTCTTGGAATTTCACTTTGGAATGGTTGGTTTTGTTCTTCAAACAGTTAGCCTAGAAGAAGATACACTTGTAAGGCACATACATAAATACAAGTTCAATAGCTGGTCTGATCAAATACATATAGCCTACCTGATACTTAGGATCAGACCAGTGTTTAATGAGGGCTGTCCAGTCTTCATCTGTAATATATTCCACTGGAGATGTTTGGGCGATTTCATTGTTAGCCTTGCCTTCAAAGTGAGATTTTCTAAGGTGGTACCAATACTGTCGCAAAGCAGACTGAAAAACATGAGTGCATGCTTGTTTAGTTGCATGTGGGGACCGATTCTCCGGGTATTAATTCCCAGAAAATGGCCCTTGTACTCATCAGCCCCAGGATAACTGTTAGCTGATGAGGCACCAACTTGATACAGAAATTCCAAGCAAATACAAAATATGTAGTACAAGACCATTCTGGTCTGTGAGTACTACCAATGGTTTCTAATGGTTGATGGCGGAAGCGGTTTGTGAATCATCAGTGTCTATGGGACTCCATGTTTCCACAGGAATAGCTGACCAGGTTAACTCCTATCTTCGCGAGACTGCTATCACCGTTGCTTAAGTTCTGGGACTGTCCGCTTGGTCGCTCCTCTCCGCGCAAGAAATCTGGCCAAGACAATAGCCAGGGACAAGCCAGTGAGTACTTTGAATGTACTCGCAAACATTATGAACACATGCATAAAATAACAGTGATGCTGAAAATATTATATGAACATAACGGTAATCGCCAATGATAAATAAAACTCTGAGGCGTACGGGCATGTTAAAGTTTAAATATGCTATAAAATAAAATATTAAAATTATGAAATGAATAACAAAAAAAAATGCCACAGTCGGGCGTCTGAGCGACACCACATAAAGGGCTTTAAAAGAAATGCCACAGTCGGGCGTCTGAGCGACATCACATAAAGGGCTTTAAAAGAAATGCCGCAGTCGGGCGTCTGAGCGACACCACATAAAGGGCTTTAAAAGAAATGCCACAGTCGGGCGTCCGAGCGACACCACATAAAGGGCTTTAAAAGAAATGCCGCAGTCGGGCGTCTGAGCGACACCACATAAAGGGCTTTAAAAGAAATGCCACATTCGGGCGTCTGAGTGACACCACATAAAGGGCTTTAAAAGAAATGCCGCAGTTGGGCGTCTGAGCGACACCACATAAAGGGCTTTAAAAAAAATGCCACAGTCGGGCGTCTGAGCGACACCACATAAAGGGCTTTAAAAGAAATGCCGCAGTCGGGCGTCTGAGCGACACCACATAAAGGGCTTTAAAAGAAATGCCACGGTCGGGCGTCTGAGCGACACCACATAAAGGGCTTTAAAACAAATGATCATAGTGAATATCTCGGAGGTAGAACCATCCCAGAGATATTTGATAATGCCAAGAATATCACGGGTTAGTCCACAACAAAATAATACTCATTATTATCACATGTCACAAGTAGCAATATCCGTCCTGATTTAATAGTTTCACCTCCGAAGACCGACACTAAGACCGACACTTGACCCATCCCAGACTGTAGTCCTTACCCATGGACACGGCTATTCGAATAGGTTTTAATCTCTGCAGAGGGTGTACTCTTTACCCACGAGTAACGGATTCCTTTAGTCCATCTGGACTAATTCCGTCTACGGTCTTTTTGTTGAAAACACACCTAACTTGCACACACCAGCTTAACTCACATGCGTCTGGAATCACCCACGACACCTGTCAAGCAAACTCTAAGTGGGGAGGCTACAACCTCGACGTAACATGGGATCACAAATTTATACCACGCGCAAAACTGGGGAAGCTACCCCCCCTTCGGCTGCAACCGAAACAGCCATGCTCCCGGACCAGGTGGCATGACTACCAGATGCCTCCAGTATCTTCCACCACGGCCTCTCTGTACGGTGTGTGCTAGGAAAGGGGTTGACAACTTACTGAACCGTACCCTACTAATCGTAGAGACGAGTGGTAGTACGAAGCAAGTATGGGGGTTACTGGCACAAGACTCGATCTACGGTCGACTCAGGAGGTTGTATTTTATCCTGCATGATTAGCATAACAATGCACATATTTCAAATAACGGATAGAAACATCACATGACATACCCCTCATGCCATACCGGACACGACCGTCTCGACGGAGGACTAGGGACAAGACCGTGTCTACCCAAGACCGAGGCCTTCCCGGCTTCCCTTCCGGTATGCATGAAAGACGTATGACGGTGATTTCCATCACAAATCATGTCAACTTCGTTAGCATAATCTCATTAAAATGTACTCATAAGCAGGATCACTTCCTCACATAAAATAACGTATGCTCGTGTTGCGGTGGTGCTGTCACCGATTCAGACAACACACAAAAAATTTACACCAGGGTTCAGAATGCTTGCCTTCAGGTCATGGAAAAGAAGGGTGCATCCAAAACATCTTGAAATCTCCAAAAATCCTATTTAAAAGAATATATATGAATTAACACACAAAACAAAAAAGCACAAGAAGTTGTCTTGAAATTTTTTCAAATAAATCTTAAAATAAACTAGACAATATTTGAGGAAAAAGAATTAATTCATTTGGAGCTGTATTTAAAAAGATACATCCAGTCAAAGTTTGGTCAAAAATCTGATATTGAAAATAAAAACAGAAAGAAAACATTTCGAAAAAATACGTACACGTCGAAGGCGCATTTTGGAAATGCGCTTCCACTTATCCAGCGTGGCTGCGCCTGAGTCACTGACAGTGGGCCCGCCTGGCCCACTGGTCAGGTTTGACTGGTCTCCCTCCCTCTTCTTCCTCGGGCCTGGCAGAGCCGGGGATTCCGGCGATCGTTGCCGGCGAACGGCGGCTCCTCGTGGGCTCCAGATGACCGGGGTGGATCCGCAAGACCAAGACGGTCCCTCCGGTGGTCACTTTGCTCTCTGGGGTGGTCGGGGCTGCCGGTGGTGAGCTCTGCGGCGGACGGTGGTCGTCGGAGAAAGTGATTTTGAGGCAGTAGTGGCTTTCGACCAAAATCGAATAGGGGGACGTGCTCACGGGAGGAAGGGAATGTTCCTGGTGGAGAGAATGGAGAGGGGGAGGCCTTGGTGGCGCTGGACTGGGCGGGTCAGTGGCGGCGGCTGGAGTCGCCGGAGAGGAAGGAGACGACCCTTTCCCTATGATTGACGGCTAGGAGGGCACGGGTGGGACGGTGTGAGGCTGCCTGCGTGCGTGTTTGATCTCGGGGGCCTCTTATATAGGCGATGGAGGTCGGTTTGCGGCGGCCGGGGATAAGCTTGCCGGCGACCGCCGTTCTGTAGCTAGGGAGACGTGGCGGCAACGCGCACTAGAGGATGAAGTTGTGGATGGGCACGCACTGCTCGAGGGGGCAGGTGGCAAACGCTGGTGGCTTGGGCGGCGCCGACACGGCCAGGCCTGCAAGCGTCCACCAGCTAGCCGCCACGGCCGTCCTGGCGATGGCGCTGTGGGGTGCCAGGTTGGTCGGGGTGGTGTGGCGGTGCAGGGGAACACGAAGTGTTGGCTGGGACCGGTCACGGGCTGGATTTGGGTGCGGGGTGCGACGCGGCGTCTCGGGCGCACGGGTGCCAAACGCACGCTCTAGGCGCGCCCAGAGCACGCCCGGGACATGCTCGATGAAATGCTAGGGCATCCTAGAGGCTGCGGTTGAGGCTGGCAATTAACAGGACTAGTCTAGGCTTAGCAAGGGGACTGAGGGACATGGTGGATTGGTCAGGGGCTCAAGTTCACCATGTAAACTTGAATTCATGCCAAATCTGGCTGTGCACTCAGAGTGTTTGACAAAATGCCAAAGGCACCTAGGTAGTTCTTGGAGTGGCCAAATTCTCCAGAGCAGTGTCTCTATGGGTGCAAGAGAGGGTGGTGAAGTTAGTTTGCAAGAAGGAGAAACTTGCTAGTGCAAGTTTTGCAAAACTACACTTCTGGACAGGAAGTAAATGGCATTATTACATGGGCTAAGAGTGCTCCAAATAGTGCATGCTCCTGGACTTAGGGGTTTTGCAGGGTTGACTACAAGCATGAGAAAGCACAAAGTCACTAGAGCAAGAAATCATAGGGTTGCAGTAGAAAACACAAGTCTGGTCCAGAATGAAAAGGAGGTTGATGCACTCAAATCTTCCAAAGAACAACACTATGTTTTTGCATAAAATTGGATGGCATGCTACTACTGACATCCCATAATTTTGGTGGAGGCTCTAAGGAAATATTTAATTGGATTGTAGTGCAAAAATGCCCACTGGACCAAAGAAGAAAAACATGTGTAACACTCAAAATAAGCAATGAAATAATTTTATTATTACACAAAAGTGATCTAGGGGCATCACATGACATCTCCAAATTTTGGTTGAAATATTAGTTAAAGTTATCAACTGGTTGGAGTAGAAAAAGAGCTCCAAAACTCAAACAAGTCATTTTAATGATTAAAGCTCAGGGTGAAATAATTTAATAAACAAATCTACTGATTTAGAAATTGTTTTAATGAGATGGCATAGAAGTCCAAAATTTTTGGAAAGCTCCACTTGGGAAAGATGAAACTCATTAACATAAAAAGAAGAGTTTTCTTTCTGAAATCCACAGAAAGGTCCAGAGTGCAAAATTTAAAACTCCTGGCAAGATTTTAATATCAAAAACTTGGTTAAATTTTTGGGGTGTTACATTGCATCATCTTTCGGATCCAACTTGAACCTCATCTGTTGAAAAAAGAATGTGAGTCTTATTAGGAGGAAGCTAGAAAGTATGGGACAGAGCAAGACAATATTACTAACTGCGATGAATAACATTACTTATGGAAAATGGTCAAGGAAGGTGTTAAACTGGGTATTGTCTTTCTCATTCCTGTACTGGATCCACGTTGGGAGGATACGCGCATGACACCTAACGGCGATGGCTGCCTCTAATACTAACTTGGCTGACTCTATAACATCATGTGGCCTTTTAAAACCTGCCTCAAAATTGATCTCCATTCTTCCTCCTTTAGATTTTGTTAATCTGTCAAGCATTATCCCTGATGTCTGTTTCCGCTTGTGCCGTGGTGCTAGTTCAACAACGAATATGGAACGTGTTAGTGTACATCAAACTGTGAGAGTACATATAAAGGAGCATGCAACTGCAACTTGACTCGGTCAAGTACCGTCTTGGTGTTGATGCTCATGAGGTTCATCTGATCTTGCCAAGTCCTGTTGTGTCAGTAGTGCTTCGGAAGTAGTGTTAGGTGTGAAGGCAGCTTGGGAACTGGCCAGTTCCGGAGCAAACAAACGAGTAACTGGTTGAGATGCTGGGACAGTTGAAGCGGATGCTGCAGCTGGTGGAGCAGGTGATACTATGTTTGTAGATTTAGCCGGTGGACTTGGACCTTCTACTGCACTATAAGTACCAGTAGAATCTCGACGACAGATCCTTTTCCGTTTCACTCGACGAGTAACAGCACTCCCTACTATATTATTTTCCTTGCTCTTTTTTGACTTTGCCATGTCAAGCTGTACCCACAACACAAAAGAATAAAATCACTCTTCAGAACTCTTTGATGCATGATACAGACAAGCAATACTTTGATGTAAGACAACCATATGAGGATGGAATATGTAAGAAAAACAGGACGGCATGACATATTCACAGCTACGATGTGCAAACTAAGCAGAAGGATTTTCAAGAAAATAGAAGTAATGCAAGCTAGACACCATATGATAGATGCAACCAATATTACTCTGCCAAGTTAAAAGTGTCTTGTCATAAGTGGCAATTCGAAAAATTAGAAGCAGTACAACGTAGAAATCAATGCAAGATGCAACCACTATCAAACTGCCATGTTAAAAGCGTCCAGTCATGAGTTACTAATGCGGGATACACAACAACATTACTTTGATGTAAGAACATGGTATGATAGATAGATGCAGTGTATTCTAGACACAGAAAGCCATGTCATATGCACATGTATAACGTATAAACTCAGCAGGTGCAATTAAATCAAAATAGAAGAAATACAGGCTAGACAACATATGCAACATGAAACCAATTATCACACTGTCAACTTAGAGCAAGCACCTGCGATGGTGGAGTGCGGGACATGAACTCATCATGTAGACTTGGGACTTCAACTTCATTAGCAGTAGCAGTGGCAAATCTAGATAGTCTCTGTTTGCGTCGGTGCGGAGTACCACCAACATCCCCTAACTTACTCTTTTCCTTCCTATTTTCTGATATTGCCCTATGAAGTCAAAACCACAAGAAGATGAATAAAATTAGCTCTGCATAACTAGTTGATGCATGATACAAACGAACACTACTTTGATGTAAGGCAAGCGCGGGATAGGAGGATGGAATATATACAAAAAAGGCAGCATTTCATCTTCACACGTACGATAGGAGGATGGAATATGTATGAAAAAAAGTAAGCGGAAGGCATTTCAACAAAATTAGAATAAATGAAAGCTAGGCACCATATGAACATGCAACCAATATCACTCTATTAGGTAAAAAGTGTCTCATGGTAAGTGCCATTTCAAGAAATTAAAAGCAGTACAAGCCAGAAGACAATGCAAGATGCAACCTACATCACAGTCCCAAGTTAAATGTGTCTTATGGGTAAGTGATCGTTGCAGGTATAAGTTGTAAGCTACGCAGATGCAATTCTACATAACAGAAGCAATACAAACTAGACATCATACGGAAAACGCAACCACATATAATAGTTCCAAGTAAGAGCAAGCACCTGTGATGGTGGAGTAGGGGAGATGTGCTCATCATGTACACGTATGTTCTAGAAACAGGAACACGTGTCATATTCACAGGCATTATGTGTAAAGTAAGCATATGCAATTCAAGTTAGAAGCAATACAAGCTAGACATCATACGCAACATGCAACCACATATAATAGTGTCAAGTTAGAGAAAGCACCTGTGATGGTGGAGTAGGGGAGATGTGCTCATCATCTACATAGCTACGTTGACTGTCCAGCCTTGTGTTGTCTTGGGAATCTTGTTGGGAGGATGGCGGAGTAGAATCTATAGAGACCCCCTGTTTGAGTTGCCCCGAAGGACCACCATCATCCACTGCCGGGCTAATTTCCTTGAGCTGTAATGATTTTGCATTGTGAAGTCAAACCGATAAGAAAAAGGAATAAAATTCGCTCTTCAGAACTCATTCATGCATGATATTGACGAACACTACTCGGATGAAAGGCAAACACATGATGCGAGGATGGAATATGTATGAAAAACAGGATGGTGTGACATATTCACACCTATGATGTGGTAACTAAGCAGAAGGCATTTCAACAAATTAGAAGCACTGCAAGCTAGACACCATATGAAAGATGCAACCAATATCACTCTGCCAAGTTCAAACTGTATGGCATTTCAACAAATTAGAAGCAGTATATGCTAGAAATCATATGCAAGACACAACCAATATCACAGTGGTGACTTAAAGGTGCCTTATCATAAGTGGCTGATGCGGGATATGCAAGAATAGTAGTCTGATGTAGAAACAGGAACACATGTCATATTCACAGGCATTATGTGTAAAGTAAGCAGATGCAATTCAACAAAGTTAGAAGCAATACAAGCTAGACATCATACGCAACATGCAACCACATATAATACTGCCAAGTTAGAGCAAGCACCTGTGATGGTGGAGTAGGGGAGATGTGCTCATCATCTACACAGCTACGTTGACTGTCTAGCCTTGCGTTGTCTTGCGAATCTTGTTGGCAGGATGGCGGAGTAGAATCTGTAGAGAACCTCCGTTTCAGTTGCTCGGAAGGACCACCATCATCCAATGCCTTGCCAATTTCCTTCAGCTTTATTGATTTTGCATTGTGAGGTCACACCGACAAGAAAAAGGAATATCATTTGCTCTTCAGAACTCATTCATGCATGATACTGACGAACACTACTCTGATGAAAGGCAAAGTCATGGTACGAGGATGGAGTATGTACGAAAAAATGGACGGCTTAACATATTCACACCTATGATGTGGTAACTAAGCAGAAGGCACTTCAACAAATTAGAAACACTGCAAGACACCATATGGAAGGTGCAATCAATATCACTCTGCCAAGTTAAAACTGTCTCGTCGTAGGTGGCGTTCATCAAACTAGAAGCAATACATGCTAGAAATCACATTCAAGACGCAAACCAATATCACACTGCCAACTTAAAGGTGTCCCATCATAAGTGACTGATGCAGGATACACAAGAAGAGTAGTTTCATGTAAGAGCATGGTGTGATAGACAGATATAGTATGTACCAAAAACAGGAAAGCGTGTCATATTCACATGTATCATGTGTAAGCTAAGCAGATGCAAGTACACTAATTAGGAGCAATACGAGCTAGACACCATATGCAACATGCAACCAGATATCACACTGCCAAGTTAGAGCAAGCACCTTGGATGGTGGAGTAGGGGAGCGGAGACTTGGACCATGTAATGCACTATCAGTACAAGGAGAATCGGTACAGATGCTCCATTTACGTTGCTACAGAGGACCACCATCACCGCCTTCCTTACTCTTTTCCTTCCTCTTTCTTGATTTTGCCTTGTCAAGTCAAACCCACAAGAAAAAGGAATAAATTTGCTCTTCAGAACTTATTGATGCATGATACTGACGAACACTACTTTCATGTAAGGCAGCCGCATGATAGGAGGATGGAATATGTATGAAAAATAGGACGGCGTGACATATTGACATGTATGATGTATAAAGTGTAAACTAAGCACAAGGTGCTTGAACTTGTTAGAATCGATGCAAGCTAGAAACCATATGAAAGATGAAACCAATATCACTCTGCCAAATTAAAAGGGTGCCCTAACAAATGTATTTGACCAAATTAGAAGCAATACATGGCAACAGGCTAGAAATAATATGCAATATGCAACGAATAAAGGTGACTCATCGTAAGTGATTGATGCAGGATACAGAAGAGAGGTAGTTTCATGTAAGAACAACGTTAACACATAGTTGTAGTGTGTACCAAAAATAGGAAGGCATGTCATATTCACAGGTATAGTGCATAAACTAAGCAGATGCAATTTACCCTAATTAGAAGCATTACAAGCTAGACACCGTATGCAACATGCAACCACATATCACACTGCGAAGTTGGAGCAAGCACCTGTGATAGTGGTGTAGGGGAAGTGCTGTCTTCAGGTACAGAGCAACATTCAATATCTTCATTTAGGCTTGCTGTTTCTTGAGAATCATGTGGAGAGGATGAAATTGCATTCTTTATAAGAGTATTGCGTCTCATATTAACCCACGCGCGTGACTGTCTCATCATAAGCAGACGCAGGATACACAAGAACAGTAGTTTGATGTAAGAACATGGTGTGATAGGCAGATGTAGTATGTACCAAAAATAGGAAGGCGTGTCATATTCACATGTATAATGTGTAAGATAAGGAGATGCAATTTAACAAATTAGGAGCATTGATGAGGGATACACAAGAGAAGTAGTTTGATGTAAGAACATGGTTAATAGAAAGACGTAGTATGTACCAAAACAGGAAGGCATGTCATATTCACAGGTATAATGTGTTAACTAAGCAGATGCAATTTACCCTAATTAGAAGCATTACAAGGTAGACACCATATGCAACATGCTACGTTGACTATCTTCATTTAGCCTTGTTGTTTCTTGAGAATCATGTGGGGAGGATGACACTGCACTCTTTAAACGAGTAGGGCGTCTCACAGTAACCCACCGGGTGACTATCTCATCATAAGTGATTGACGAGGGATACAAAAGAGCATTAGTTTGATGTACGAACATGGTTAATAGACATATGTAGTATGTATCAAAAACAGGAAGGCATGTCATTATGAAAGGTATAATGTGTAAAGTAAGCAGATGCAATTTAACCAAATTGGAAGCAATACAAGCTAGACACCATATGCAACATGCAACCACATTTGACAGCGCGAAGTTAAAGCAAGCACCTGGGATGGTTGTGTGTGGCAATTGAGATCATCAACTGCAGAGCTACGTTTACTGTCTCCAACTGCTGACACTGCACCATTAGAGCGCAGAAACGCTTACTGCTTATCTTCGAATTACACTGGAGCGACTTCTGTCTTTTCTTTTCTGCATTCATCAACACTGCGTCAGAGTCTGAAATACCCATGCATAAAAAACAATAGTGTGAGTATGGGTGAAGTGTGTGCACAATTAGTATAGTGTAACGGTAGCAGATAGCAGGTCGGTGAGAAATAAATGACGGAGACATATGATAGCTCTACAACATGCATGGCACACTCAATTACTACAGGATTCTATGAAAATAACAGTCGACTAAAAGCAAATAGGTCAGTCCATTTTTTCTGCACCGTCCGATGTACAAAGAACGGGCAAATTGCCTTCATCAACCTCTAGCCAGTCAGTGTTGACGATCTTCCTCGAAACGCCAGCGATCACCGGCCCAGTATTCCTCCCCTGCCTGCGCCCTCCCCTTGACCACACCGCACCGCCGTGCTTGGCACTGCCCCCCGGCCATCCATTCAAGCCCCGCCGACCTCCAGATCGGGCGCAAGCAGCTCGTGCACCGCACACCCCTATGATAGAAACCGATGCGCCGCTTCCCCGGGGAACAAGCAGACTAGGTGCTCCGCACGCCTAAGCGGGTGCTGCTTCTTTTAATTGCGGTTCGACTAACCTTGAATTGAAATCCAGGCGGGCTATTGACCTCTAGCAATGGTGAAATAGTAAAAGGGAGGAAACCTTGTGCATTTAGTATCACGAAGAAGATGAAGTAAGAAGCGCTCAACTAGTTTCTTTTGTGGGATGAATACAGTGTGAGCGGAGACGTAAGATTTGCACGAATAAGGGAAGAGGAGTACCTCTTTCTGCTGGCAGTGTTGTGTCCTCCTTCTGTTTTTCCGACGATGTTGTTGTTTGCCGGAAACCAAAAGTTGTGGAGGACGGTGCAGCCTTGGATGAACCCATGCCAAGTAGTTGAGTGTGGTGCTGTGGCCGTCTATTGGCGGTGGGGAAGCAGATCCGAGGCGGCGAACGACGGCGTAGTGGGAACAGCTCCGGTGCAGTGGACGGTTGCGACAGTGGAGCCGCAGCAGTGAGGCACAGGACGGCGTGGTCGGAGTGGTTCTGGTACAGCGCACGTCGGCGTCGACGTCGTGGAGGCAACTCTGCCTCGGCTTCAGCTGCTAAGTCCTTGAGGGTGTTGCGATTGCGGTTGCGTTGGACGACGACGTCGGGGTACCGGCTCCGGCGTGATGGAGGAGGGCGGTGGTGGATTGGCCGCTATGGGTTGGAGGACGGAGGAGGCTGGGGTTTCGCGGCTGGTGGAGAGGGCTTTTTCGCGCCCATGGAGTATGAATGGGGAAACAGAGGGAGGCGGGGAACTAAGGGGGAACAATGTTTCGGTTTGAGATGCGCTTGTTTGAAATTTGGTGAAACTTACAAACTTTGCCCCCATATAATATTTCGGACATATTGCGGGTTGGGGGTAGGACAGTCATGTCAGGTGTCCCAAATGTGGGCGGGATAGATTTCGGCCGAGCGCATGGGTGTTTAGGCGCCCACGGCGTATGAATGCTTCTCGGAGGCGGTTGAGACTGGCGTCTTGGTGAAGTTACAAACCTACCCCGGTTTAGACCTTTGGACATCGGGCCGATAGGCTACACGGGCCAGAGTCAGGACAGTAATTTCCTACCACCAAAACATTAGTCTCGCGCGGTTTCGGGTGACCAGAGGCCTATTTGGCGCTTCGTTCAATATTTGGGAGCAGAAGCATTAACGTTTTCGGTTCTCTTGAATTGAACTTTCAGGATTTGTCAAACTTCACAAATCTTTACTCTTGAAAATCCTAAAGCTACGATTATTTTGGAATGGAGGGGGTACATTTTAATATACATTGTACACGAGTATATATTAAAAAATATGCAACTTACCTCAGTTCATGCATGGTTCCAGGTATAATCTCCTTGGTTGCAAAAAAAAGTTAGATATGCGTATGAATATATATAGCATGTTCAAACTCACAACAAAGATTGATGCCCCCTTTTACATCTGATTTACAAATGCCATTATCTCGGGTTCAAATAGATGAATGCACTTCCTATGAATTCGAATCTTCGAAACCCCCTTTATGTTGAATTCGACATGTATTTTATTTCGTAGCTAGCAATTTGGAATGTATCCATGCAAGTGACAAATGTATAAAGTGCTTCACACTAACAACATGGAGTGCACTAATTAATGTTTATATATGAATTGCAAAAGCATCCATTGCCTGTATTTCAAACCGCTCTCACTCTATGGATCGATAATATGAAATAAACACATGCACATGCTAGAATTCAATAGAGTATGGGTGTCTGATAGACCGATTTTCGTCCATACGCAATTTTGCAAAATTCATGATCTCATCCAAAAATAATAATGCCATTTATATTTTAATTTAATGCGTAGAACCGCCTTTTACACGTAGATGCACTATGCCTCGCCCCGTTCTCACAAACGCGTTATATATCTCTCTATCTAACGCATAAGTGCACACACTTTATATGCATCGGCATTTCTCTTTCACACATGCTCACAATCTCTCTCAGGGTGTCGGGGTGTCTCACGCACATGCTCTCTCTGTTTCTCTCTCTCTCTTTCTGACTACTATGTACCACTCTTTTCACTAATCTCAGTTGGAAAACACTATTTCTCTCACATGCATATATACACATGCACGGTCTCTACTAGCCCTCTATACGCACATATATGTGCCTACGTGTCTCCCGCACGCACATTATCTTTAGGCCTCTCTCGCACACATTGCCCCCCCCCGACACACCTCTCTAATAGTAGTTGGCAGATATGATTTCATCATATCATTCGGTAGGATATCCCTGGCTGTTAGGCTGGATGGTAATACGAGGCAAAGTTTTACCCTAGTTCGGATCGGACCCTTGCAGTTGAAGAAAGAGCCTACTCCTGGTACTGTATATTAGTGATAGGGGTGTGTACAAAGTACACGTGAATACCAGGCATTGTGCGTGTGTGTATACTATCGACGAACTAGCCCCCAAGCTTGTATAACATACTAAGGGCCTAGGGTTACAAATCATATATAGTCGGCTTATCACCAGTGGGGATAGAGTCCTCCGCGACTCTGGTAGCTTCGTGTTGTACGCCGAGTCCTCCACATGGGTCTCCGTATAACACGTCTCGGTCCAACCTATATGTGGCGCAGGATGGAACCGACCCATGAGTCTTCATGTTGACCCACCACAACTAGAAATGATGTGCCCACCACACCACACACGCAATCGGCCACTAAGAAAATAAGCATATACAATAGTACAACGGTATCTAGCTCACGATACGTCTCCATATTTTGTTGATGACACTGACGGACTTTGCATTTGATGCGTGCTCCGTATTTTGTTGACGACACTTACGGTCATTGTATTTGAAGCGAAAGCACGATATGGTCACTGGACTTCAGAATAAGCTCATCACGGTCACCACATACATTTTGTCGTGCTAACCAACATGTGGTTGGATGGTTAGAGGACAGTGGTTTCTCGAGCCCACCAAGGTTAAAGTCCCGGTGCTCGCATTTATCTTGTGTTAATTTCAGTATTTTCCGGCGATGTACGTTCAGTGGGAGGAGACGTTCCACTCGACTACGAGGCACCTATGGTGACTTCGTAAAATCTCAAGATCATATATGCTGGCCCACTCTCTCGAAGGTGCTCATAGGGGTAGGGTTCGCGTGTGTGCGCTTATAGCGGTGAGTGCTTGCGCGTATATATGAGCCCTTGCGTCTGTACCGTGTTAAACAAATACATGTCATGATTATACTGTCACTGGCTCACCCGTACAACTCCGTATTTTGTTGATGACACAATCAATTGACCAGTCAAACGGCACAACTAGTGTTGCACCATCGGGGCGCGTAACCGTGGGGCCCACCTGTCAGCCCGTATACGAAAGAAAGAAATGGTAGTTTGAGTCTGTACTGTGTTAATAAAATAGGAGTACATTTTAGGGTGATCATACGGTCACTGGCTCACCATACAGCTCCGTAATTTGTTGATAACACGATCAATTGACCAGTCAAACGGTCCACATTCAGCAGCGCACATTACCATAGGGCCCACCCGTCAGCGCGTATATGAAGGACAGAAATGGTAATAAACTAGTGGTCGGTGGGTATTCGAAGTCGTGAGACCTCTGGTTGGCAGTCACCGGCGGTTGGGGGGCGTTCATTGGGCGGTGGGGTGGGGATCCCCGGAGAAAAAGCTCGGCGCGGGGGGGGGGGAGGGGGGCTAGAGGGATGGCCGGTGCGGCGGCGGACCGGCGGTGGGGAGTGGTTTCGGGGAGGGCGGGCCGGCCGCGGGCGGCGGGGGCGGGCGGTTCGGCCGGTGGTGGCTGGCGGCTCGGGGGGGGTGGAGTTTGATGATAAACTGGAGGCCCTTGATTTCGTATCCAACGGCTGGAAAATCTAATGACCAGAGATGAAAAAGTCAGTCGACTGACGTGTAGCCTCACCCCGCACGTACACATGCACGCACGCAAGACACGCACGCATGTAGGCGTGCAACACTGACACGTACACATAACGTACACACGCACGCATGCTGGCGTGCAACACTGACACGTACACATGCACTCACGAACACACGCACGTACGCACCCATGCATGCAACACTGAAACGCACCCTTGCACGCACGCAACACTCGCACGCCTGCATGCACACAACACACGACGCAAGACACACGCTCAACCTATACGTGCATGCACCCTTTGTTAAGGACATGGATTGTTACGGGTATTAATCAATCTTATCTGTGATAAGCAGAACATTGATGTTTGCATCGGTCTTTATGAATCACAACGTATCGAACGGGCTATCAACATAGTAGGCTTAACTACATGAAAAAGATGACGTCACACTCAATGAACAATCATCGGTTTATGAAATGCCCGCTTCTGACTGCCCTGGCCCACCAAAGGTTCCTCTGCTGTGCGCTGCCTGTGTTGGGTCACTGACATGCAGGCCTTGCACCTAAAGAGCCCACACGTCAGTGGAAGAATGGTGCGGTGTCCTAGGTCAGATCGAGGGCGCCACTCGCGGCACTCCCAGCTGAACACGCCTCCGTGCCGCATTCAAACGCCTCCATGAAACCCACCCGTGTGGAAGCCGAGAAACCCACTCTAGACACACGTCCGTTCATGACTGGGCCGGCGTTAAATGCAACACCGGCCGAGCTCCTCTTGTCCCCCGTCTATTTAATCTCCTATTTAAACGAGGCCAAACACCAGCCAAGAATCGCACACCTCTGCCGCTCCCCTATCTCCTCCACCATTTTGTCCACTCTTACAATGGCTTACGAAGAGTAGTTATTCCGCATCCAAGCCCGCTGGGTAGCCCGCCGGATACGAGCTATGCAGCTCGCTGATCCACCTCCCTCCCCTTGCCTGACGGAGCCAGTTGCTGCCCCATGCCGGCGCGCGGTTCAGCAACTCGCCGCTCCAGGCCAGCTCGACGAGGAGCGGCACATGGGCATCGTTGCTGCCGTCCATGTCGCCGCCTCGTACCGCGTCTCCCGTTTCTGTGGCCGAGACTCCCATGCCGGCGGCCGCGCCATGCAAGCAGTGACAGAAGCCAGGTGCGCGGAGAGCGACGAGTCGGTGGCCAGCGCCTCCGCGTTCGCCGCAATCATCGAGGAGAAGTAGAACACGGGAGGCTGCCGCCGCTTGGGTCCCATGAAGGCCACCGCGGAGGCGACGCCGGCGTACACAGCAGGTGTCTTGCCGGATCCTTTTGTTGCGAGTACCTTCGTTGACCCCGCATGGGCTCCACGGAAGAGGTCAATGTTAGGATGAACTCGAGCTGGTGCCGGCCATGGCAAAGTAGTGGCCGGTGATGAACTCGAACCGGTGCCAGCCACCATCATCTTCGGCACCAGCTAATGATATCAGTTGGGCAGTGGGGAAGCGAGCCATCCTTTGTGCTGAAGCATATACCTCCGGGGCTCCCGGCAGTCCGGTGATCGTGCTGCCGGACATGAGGAACACAAATCGATCGGCGGGCGACCATTTAGGCCAGGTATTATATACATGTGTTGTCCAGAACTAGCACCGCGTAGTTCATTTGAATGTAATGAAATCCGTCATGTTTGTGTGAAAATCCGGTATTTTATATGATTTCCGTCATTGTTTATATGAAATATCAGTTTGTCTACGTGTTTGCGTGAATTTCGTCCGGTTGGTTGAGTTGCTGTCATAATGTGTGCGGCTACGGTTGGATGGCGTAATTTGCGGGTCGCCGGTCGGTCTATGGGAGGCTCGGGCGGCGTTGTGGGACAAAAAACACACCTCGTGCGAGCTCATCTCCAACGTGCGCGCTGGAGGATGCATGACAACATGAGCACCCGAGCCGTTCCTCGTTCATCGGTGGCGAAGGCACCGGTGGACAAAAGGGTCGCCAATATTTTGGTTACCCCGGGCAAGATCCAAACAGCCCCTCCCAACAGATTCAAATCCCTCGTTCGCCGTGGAATTTTGCCATGTGTTGTTTTCATGGACTAGCAAGATGCCCGTGCATTGCATGGAACATCAAGATGCATTTTTTACAAACTCCCGCATGCATGCAAGGGATAATTAATGTCCTCCTTTGCTACTACCTCCGTCCTGGTTTATAGGTCCCTTTTATAGTTTGTGCCAAATTTTGACTAAAGATTTAACTAACAAAATTTTAATGCATGTCAAGAAAAATTATCTCATTGGATTCGTATTTGAACATAGTTTTGAAAAATATAATGTTTGGTGACATGCGTGAACATTTTCTTAGTTTAATCTATGGTCAAAATTTGGCACGAAATACAATGGGGACCAATAAACCCGGACAGAGGTAGTAGTACCACGAGGCAAACACCATTAATATTGCATCGATTAGTGTTAGTGGCCTTGTATATCTGCAAATTGTAATTTTGATAGTGGCCCCTTGTATATAAAAATGGAGGGAGAAATATGAGAGATAAGGTGAGGAGGAGTGGGGCGTGGTGCCGTGGTGGTGACTGGTGGTCGGACTGGGCGGAGGCATGGGGATGGACGGTGCATTATGTCTAGGTTTGTATCTCTCTCACACACACCCACGTAGGTGGGGGACGTGCACGAAGAGAAGAGGTGCACGCACGGCGCACGTACTCCCGTCTCTTTCCCAACCACACCCGCGCGGGTACACGGTGGAGCTCATTTCTGTACGAAAAATGCAGCCCACGTGGTAATTTGGCACGTGTACTGGTTGTCCACTTGGTGGAGGGAGGATCATCTACCACGGGTGAACAAACAAATTGCGACTTGACGCGTTATGTTAAATTAAAAAAAGAGGCAAACCATGTGGGGCCTACCTTAGAGGCAAGGCTCTATACACTGGAGTACTTTTGATGTGTCCCGTCAACTCGCAGAACGAGGAGAAACTTGCTTAGTACGCCGTCTCCCCCGCCCACGGGCGCGGTGGCTCGCAGGATGAGGTGAAGCTTACTAGGAGTACTACTGTACGCCTTTACGCCCGCTCCCTCGCCCACGCGCGCGGTGGCTCGCAGCACGAGGAGAAAATTTTACTACTCCCTCCGTTTACTCCTCGTCCCTACTACGTACTTTGGTTAGTACTCCCTCTATTTACTTATACAAGGCCACTATAAAAAAATACATTTTGCATCTATACAAGGCCACAAATAGTAATCGAGACAAAAGTTACTACTCCCTCCTTTCCAGTTTATGGCTCAATTTCAAAATCTCTCCAACCAAGGTAGACGGTGAGTGGTCGAATTAATTTCGTAGTTTGCACAGTACGCTCGTTTTTCTCAAGAAGTTATGTTTACCGAGGCATTAATTAGAACGAATGCATGAATGACCACTAAATTTCCATGAACTTGTACATGCATTGGTCAGTTTCCTCTTGACACTGCTTGCGTCGGGTGATCTAACGCACCTCGAAATCCAACATGTAATGGTACTACTACTAGTATAGTAGAATTGAGACTTATCAAACGGAAAAACGAATGTTTTTTAGATGAGCCCTATAAACCCTAGTGGGTACGTACTCCGTAAAAACAGATTTTTCCAAAACTAAGTCGCTCCCTTTCATGAATTCTGTAGTATACTCCTCCGTCGACGCTCCCTTTCATGAATTCTGTACTTCCTGTCGCCGACATGTGGGACATATAGCAACCGGGTCGACGTGTCAAGCACCAAATAACAGTGCAGAACAGCAGGGGGGACGCACCCCACTCGTACCGGCCCAGTAGTAGTAATGAGCAATGAGACGTCAAATCACAATGCCGCACCTTCCCAGACGGACGAAGCAACCATTATTTCACACCACGTAGGAGTACTAGTATTGCTTCTGCCTCAAGAGGGACACGCGCATCGCCTTGGTACATCATGACACGTGGGACCGCATGACAGGCCATGCTCCCCCGCCGATCGCTCGGTAAAATCACCTCATTTTTACTATACTTCCTCCGTATCGGTTTACTACATGGCATGCACGTCGTTCTAGGTTGAGAATTTAACTGGCTATATATATATGTGATGAACAGTACGCTAGCCTTTTAAAAATGTATACTTTTGTACAGTAGTACTCCACTATCGATGGATTGCGCCATGGAGCAAAAATTGAAATTTAAAAAAAGGTGGTACATATAGAGAGCGCTCGTCGCCAAATTATGCATATAGTACTATTAAAAAAGCTAGTACGTGCTTAATTGGGGTGCTAAATTCTATTAAAGAAATACTAGTACTAGTATGTACATACTGAAGAGTTAAAGTAACGAGAAGAAACATAACATAGTTCTGCTGGGGGCTCAGCACAACACACCCCTCAAATTAAACTAAGCACACCTGAAATTAAACTATGCAACTAATCCGGTAGACACTGCATTAGAAGTTTAGAACCACCATGAGCAACGACACTGCCACCTTACTCGGAGTCCTCGTCCACGTCCTCAACTTCGTCCTTGTCCCTCTTCCTCTTGGCTGATACTTCTTTGCTTGAACCGCCAACTTGGCTGTTGCTCTTCTCCAACCCTTGTAGATATTGAAACAAAGGTAGCCATCCATTGCAGCGTACTGGATGTGGTCTATATCTAGTACATTCCGCTGCCATGCATGATGATGAAACGTGTAATGAGGTTTCTCCAGTTTACCGTACGAAGGATGAACCATGGCTCCTTCCAGGGTCAGCATGGAAGGCTGACGAGAGGGCACCAGCCAATTCTTCTGGAGGTCGAAGGGGTTGCCTACAATGAGGCCTATCCGACGCATGACTTCTTTGTCGTTACCAAAGTCTACAGTAATGAATTTCTTTGTTTTGTCCTCGAGGAAGTTCTTAAAATCCTGGCACTCAATGTCGGCATGGCATATGTGGTAGACCAAGCAAACGTTATGTACGCAAACCTGGATCACGGCGGGCTTCTTCCTCTGTTCGTCCTTTAGATCCTTCTCTCGTCCCATGACTGTGGTGTACTCAACATCTAGCCCAGCGACCCACTCATCATGTGAGTTTTCGAACATGCGTCTGAAGCGAGAAAGGCATCCTTTCACCGTCGCGGGAGTACGGGTGTAGATGACGTCGAACTCATCGCCGGTGATGGTTGTAACCTTGTACTCACTGCCGATCGGGGAGATTTGGGACGCCATGGATTTGGGAGGAGGGTTAGGATTAGTGGAACTGCCGTAATGTGAATGGACGGGACGACTAGGAGCGAACCGCCGTAGTATTAAAGGACGTGCGGGGACGAGTAGGAGCGAACTGCCAGCGTGCGAACGGCAGGGTAGTGGCTTTCCATTCTCCCATGATACGGGCTTCCGAGAGCCCTTGGATCTGAGATCGAACGGTTGCATGGCGTGATTCTAGACCTATGGGTGAATATCCTATCCTGGAGGGTTATTCTTAAAATTTTCAGCAACTTAGCATGCGACCGTTTGATCTCAGATCCAAGGGCTGCCAGCAGCCCGTATCATGGTCGCGCCTACAACGACCGTCGCGTCGCTCGCGCGGTCGCTCCCTTGGAGATTTAACATGGTGCGTTAGGCTATCTGATGTTGGCATGTCATACATAGTCATCACTTAGTCACTCATACTACAACAAGGTTGGCTATAAATGTATTTTTTTACTCCTCTCTATCTCTTTCTTCGTACTCCCTCCGTCCCATAATATAAGAACATTTTTGACACTAGCTAGTGTAGTGTCAAAAACGTTCTTATATAATGGGACACAGGGAGTACTAGTATTTATTGCATTTGCCAAGGAGTGACCTCTTCCAATGAAATGGTGTTGCTAAGTTTGCTTCATTTAATTAGCTATAGACTCAAAATTGTCTTTTCACCTAGGTACACGCGCTTAGCACCGTTTCTTCCTTGGGTCACCAAACTAGTCTCTCTCTTCTTGATTAACTTGCCACATCAGACTTTATGCCTATGTGGCAAGCTTAAGCACCTGTAGGAGCAAGTAAGTACAATAGTGCGCTTTACATGGCATTTTTGCATATGTGGAGGAAATAGAGGCAAGGAAAAAGTGGAGAAGTGGGCTCTCATGCAGGAGCCAGCCTCTACTACTACATGGTGGAGCATTGGGAGAGGCACCTGTATGGAGGTGGTCAGGACTCGGGAGACTCACACCGGTCATAGCACCGCAGTTAAAATGATAATGGCAAGTCAAATCACGGGGCCCCACCTGTCCAGTAGTAACTCACTGTCAAATCACACAACCCTATGTTTGTAGCAACCTACTCCCTCGTCTTCTCGCGTCTCTGTCGAACCGACTAGGCGGAACTGCCCCGCCTACCGCGCAGGAAAAGCCCCGCCCTCGACTTTTAAATACAACTACTCCCTCCATCTAGGTGAGTAAGTCATCTTACGAAAACCAAATAATCCCAAAATACTAAGGCGCGGTGCATTAACTTCTACCTCGTTTCTTGTTTCTTCACATATCAACCAATAAGAATCCAATGATATACTTTTTGTGACATAGTAACTCATATTTAGTTAGCCAAATGGATGACATAGAACTACGTGCACGCCCTATAAACCGAGATGGAGAGGGTAGTTCAGCACGTATCTTTTTAGATCAATATAGTCGGGATTCACCAAGGAGCAAAACCAAGTGGTAGGCTGCTCCTGTCGTGTTGGCGTAGCAACTCAAGCAGGGTCAGTCCGCACACGAAATGGCGACACACTTAACAGGACCCCTTTGGCAGACATGTGGCTCATCCACCGTCTTGTTCCACATGCAATGCACCAAATTACAGTTCGGAGCAGCGGTTGGAATTGGAGGCACCCCGGTCGTAGCGCCACAGTAGTAGAAAATGAGCGATGAGGGGTCAAATCACAAAGCCCCACCTTTCCCGCATTAAGCTGGACGGACGAAGCAACCATCATTTCACTCTAGCGCGCAAGAGCATAAAGAAAAGAGAAAACAATGATGCGTGCGGCAGCTACCTAGGGCACCCTAGGGTAGGGGTCTCCACTACAGATCCTTTTTTTGAAAGCGCCTCCACTACAAATCGGCTTCTCCCTCATCCTCTTGAAGAAAACCGATGATGAGTGCGGTGGTAGGGTTTGTAGGAGTACTACGGCGTGCAGGGCCACGTCGTAGTAAACGGATTCGAGTCGATGCCTTAAATATGTGTGGGCCGCTTGGTTTTACGGGAACGAGGCAGCATTTTGGGTTCGGGGACCAGTGGAGATATAGCACGTACAAAAAATTGTGGACGTAGGTTCTACCGAAAGGCAATGATGCATGGGCCCTACATTTTGATATACCCGGGGCTGCATGAAATTTGCTACTCTACTCAAAACTAGTAAGGTACACATGTATTGAACGCATGAGATTTCGAAACCAAATTATGAATAAATACACACTATAGCATGTAAAGCTTTGAGTCATATATGCATGATGTAGATGTTCGTTTCTTATAGTTCATCTCATTCAGAATCAATTAGTTTTATAAAAATGTTAAGATTCATGGGGTTGTGCATTGTGAATCATAAAGTAAAAAACAAATAATGGCAATTCATTTAGAAAAAAATAATCAATTATGATACAAAAGATTCTAGAACAAAGGAGAAGTGCTTGTGTTTTGAGGTTTGTGCATTATGCTTAAGTTTAACCATGGAGTCTTCTAAATTGTACATGTGGCAGATCTGGTGGAATATTAATGATATCCAACGGCCAGTAGTGCTCGGATTTGCCCATCTCTCTTCATCCAGCAATTATCTTTCAAAGTTATTGGCACACTATATAGTTCTTGTGCCATAATTGCATGTTTTGGAAAAAAGCTACTAGTGGGTTGTACTATCTATTTAGGAATAGAAGATGTATACATGGAAGTTGTAGGGAAAGAGATGACATGGAGGATCTCAATTCCTATGAGTAGGGATTGGAAAAGAGATGTCATTTGGTTCACATCATAGGAACTTTTCTATTGAATCTAGAGATGACACGTATCTCAATTCCTATGAGGAGGGATTAGTAAAGAGATGTAATTTGGTTCATATCATAGGAACTTTTCTATTGAATATACACTAATGCTTATTTTCCTTTGAAATTAAGGGAGTATAGGAATCCATTCATATGAACCAAGTGGCTCTAAAGCTATAGAAATGATATCATGTTTATTTCCTTTGAAATGTAGAGTATATGAATCTATTCCTATGAACCAATTGGCTCTAAAGGAAAAAAAATCCATAAAAATCATATCATATAGAGTTCCTATGATATTCCTCGACACTAAAGGATGGTTGAAATTGCTGCGAGTGATACGATGGTCTTTCTTTGTAGACTCCTCACCCATCTTTATAGTTACCTCTCGAAGATGAATGAAATGACATATACAGGGTATTCTACATGTGCAATTTGGTACACAAAAACTTGGTAAAAGTTTGCGAGGTTCTAATTTTCAATAAAGCTATATGCACTGCATTTCGGAATGGAGGGAGCATACGACAGTAGCTAACACTCACGTGGAAGATTTTTGTGTAGGAGGAGTGGTTGTTCTGTTAAATGACATGGCAAAACTAACACTGTCGGATGCTGATCTAACGGTTCTTACGGCGTTCGTCAGGAAAAGGCATGTGGCGAACGTTTGTCGGATAATGATTTACGGACACATGCATTGCATTGATACGTGCCCCCTCTCTCTCACGCACATGCACCCTCACGAGTCACAACTCTCCCGAGTCCTCTCGCAGACTCGCCCGTGGCACCCATCGTCTATCTGCAGGTAGACGTCACGCACATATGTGCTCTTCACACCCTACCCTCAGAACTTCTAAAAAACAAAAGACGGCTGCACATTTTATTTTAGCTCACACGTCACACACTTATATTATTACTCTTGCAGCGAACGTTCTTTGGGCATAGTATATATTGTACTCTCACGAAGAGAAGTGGTGCACGCATGAACTAGTTCTCTCACACCCACTCGCGGGTACACGTAGGAGCACATTTTTTTGAAGCCGGTACAACAAAATCACTCCACTATATATAAAAGCAGGAGCCTTAGCGCTTGCTTTACTAGGGTTCCTCTCGTTCACTCTCTCATGCTCTCCAGATCTAAGCAAGACATAGGTGGCCACACTCTCTCTCTCAGCTCACGGCTTGTCACAAATCCGGCCGGACAACCTCAACCGGGGCAGGGGGTGTAGGTGCATCGTTCACGCTGTCATCAGCGGCGAGGGAGGAGACCAACGGCTGCCCGCGCGTCCCGATCGGCGGTCGTGCCATTCTATAACACCCCGGATGTAACTTTCCATCTTTGTAACTCCAACTCTTGCCTTTTTCGGCTATGTGATATGATATTCCCTCCGTGGTTGGGTTTTGTCTTTTGTTTTGCATTTTATTAATGTCATGCATATCATATCATGTCATCATGTGCATCTCATTTTCATACGTGTTCGTCTCATGCATCCGAGCTTTTTCCCCGTTGTCCGTTTTGCAATCCGACACTCCCACGTGCACCGGCGCATCCCTCTTGTCTCTTTTCGTGTGCGGGTGTTAAACGTTCTCGGAATGGACTGAGCCTTGCCAAGTGGCCTTGGTACGCCACCGGTAGACCACCTGTCAAGTTTCGTGTCATTTGGAGGTCGTTTGATACTCCAACGGTTAACCGCATAACCGCAAAGGCCTCTTTTGAGTTGCAGCCCAACACCCCTCCAAAACAGCCCAATAACCCATCTAAGTCACTTCCATGCTCTCCGTCGTCGGATCACGATCGTGTGGGCGAAAACCGCACTCCATTTGGAGTCTCCTAGCTCCCTCTACCTATAAATATGTGCTCCCCCCCGGATTTTTCGCAGTCCAACCCTAGCCCCGCTCCTCTCCGCGCCGCCGGACACGTCCGGACAGAGCCGGACGCGTCCGCCCCACCGTCCGAGCCAATCGCAGCGCGACACGTGGCCCGCTC